>NC_091955.1:29808522-30154086 GCF_031021105.1 Erythrolamprus reginae | reverse complement strand
AGTCCAGTTTTTGCAAAAGGTAGGCTGGAAAAAAAAGAGGCTGTGGGCTCTCTGCCTCGTCTGTCCAGCCTTTGGCTGTTGGTGGGCGGGAGGGAGAAGAAGCGGGCAGGTGAGTGAGTGAGAGTCATGAGGACTAGAAACTTTCTTCTGCAGCTGGCGTTTGTGGTGTGGCCAAGCACAGCTGCGGGGCAGGGGTCGGGCGGTGCCTCTCGCTTCTTGGACAGATGGACTGCCTGGTGTGTGTCTCTCTCTCATCACTCCGCCATTTCCTCCCCTTCTTTCTTGGTTTAAGGCACAGATAAAAAGGAGCACTGGGAGACAGGTGGGTGGTGGAGGGGTGAGTGGCGTCAGGGGTGTCTGTGCCATGCTTTTTACATTTATTTACATTATATTTACATTGTAAATATAGCATCCCTACTTTATGGTTTTTCGTTTATCACGGGTGGTCCTGGAGCGTAACACCTGCAATGAATGAGGGAACACTTTATATCACATTTTGGACACTCTAACTGAATTTTTGAAACAAAATCAATTGCACAAGAACTGAGCAGTAATTAATCTGATCGCTGTTTTGTCTAAAGATAATGAGCCTGCAGGAAATCACGTTTAGTTTGTTTATGTAAATAATGAGATTTAGCCAAGAATAATAATAGTAAAAATTCTTGTATGATCAGGCACATTCATCTGTAATACCCGTGAATGATTTAGAAAAGAAATCCTTATACACTAGAAGGTGTTTAAATGAAATTCTAAACTGGTAGTAATGACCTGTGGGTGGGTCATCAGCCCTGGTGCTATGACGTCTTATTTAGCCACATTTTTCAAGCCATGCACATGCATGTAAGCTGCACATGCAAGCAAAGTGCATGCACAGAAGGCTGTGTGCATGTGCAGAAGGGGCATGTGCAAGCTAAGCATATGCGCGCACACACTCACATTTTTGGTGCTGGGTACCAAATGTACCAGTTCCAGTTCAGACAGGTTCTTTAAAACCATTAGAAACTTGGCGGCCTGGATCACTAGAACCAGCAGAAACCCAGGCCTACTAAAAAACCCGAGCTAGTTCTCCTGGTGGTGCCATAGGTGCTCCCATCTTAGGTTGTTGGTTTTTTTGGTTCTGGTCAAGTACTGCACAGGGGAAAGGAAGGTAAAATAAGAGGAGGAAGAAGGAAGGAAGGTGAAAGAGGGGAAGGAAGGAAGGTAAAATCAGAGAGGAGGAAGGAAGGAAGGTGAAAGGAGGGAGAAGGAAGGTAAAATTGGAGGAGGGAAAAGAAAGGAAGGAAGGTGACATCAAGAGGGAGGATGGAAGGAAGGAATAAGAATGTGAAGGGGATTCATGTGACTGGGTGGGAGTGCATGATGTTGAGATAGCCATGCCCACCCAGGTTTTGTGGCTTTTGGTGTTTTGTTTTCTGTGGACAATGGGTCCAAATTGCTCTTTGAGTGTTTAAAACCCTGCTGTTCTGTTTGGGTCTGTGAGAACCAAAATCAAAGTTTGAGACCCTGTAAAAAATTTTCCCTGCATATCTGGAACTTGAAATTTCATGGCTTTGCATCATTTCAGGGGTTCTCTCTATGAGTAATTTTTTTTGGGGGGGGGGGTGGGGTTCTTTCTTGCTGAAAAAAAAGTCCCTAAAGTTCTGTTCCCGGGTCACCCTGACCCGGACCGAAAATTCTTCATTTGAAGTGCTTATGTTTGGTCAATTTGAAAACTTTTTTCACTTGGAAGGTACTCTGAACATTTCTGCACACAATGATATGAAAATTGAACTGAAAAAAATAATGCTTATTGGTTTATTTTGATCATAAAAGGCAGCCCCCTTTTTGTGAACTTTTTTTCAATTTATAGATAGTTTAGCTTGCAAAATGCGTTTTGCAATTTTTCATTTCAATTTTCATTTCAATGTGTGCAGAAATGTTCAAATATGTTTCCAAGTGAAAAAAGCTTTCAAAAAGACCATATATAAATACCTAAAATGAACAATTTGCGGTCTGGGTCAAATAGACCCGGGAACAGAACATTAGGGTGTGTTTTTGAGCAGAACAGCACGGTTAAGGTTGCTGACTCCTCAGCTAAACTAAAAAAAAAAAAAGCCAAATTATTTAATGTGCCGCCTGCATCATTTTTATTACGTCCATGATATTAACCATTCAATTATTAAGGTATCTAAGTCTTGTAAATCCTTTGCTGACATACTCTTATAGCAGAAGTAGCAGATCATATGGAAGATACATATGAATAAAATCCACTTATTTCAATCAGTAGGGCTAATATAGGGTATTAGAAAAGAGAAACAAAAGAAAGAAAGAAAGAAAGAAAGAAAGAAAGAACGAACGAAAAAAGAAAAAGAGAAAAAGAGGAAGGGAGAGAGAGAAGAAAGAGAGAGAGAGGGAGAGAGAAAAGGACAGCAAAAGAGAGAAATTCCATTGCACCACTTCCCCAGGTGGCCGGCTTTGCTCACCACCGCCAGGCTTGATGTCAGTGGGCCCCTGCTGCCCTGACAACAGCCCCCTGACTGCCACACCCACCTTGTGTCACAGGGGGCGGCCACTTACAAGCTCCTTGCATCCGCCTCCTCCTGCTGAATATGAATATGTATGAATAAAATCCACTTATATCAACCAGTAGGGCTAATATAGGGTATTAAGAAAGAGAAAGAGAGAAAGAAAATAAATAAATAAATAAATAAATAAGAAAAAGAGGAAAGGAAAGAGAGAGACAAGAAAGAAAAAGAGAGAAAGAAAAAGACAGAGAAAGAGAAAAAGAAAGAATGAAAAAAAGAGAAAGAGATGAAGAAAGGGAAAGGAAAAGAAAGAGGAAGGAAAAGGAGAGAGAGAGAGAGAGAGAGAAAGAAAGAAGAGGAAGGAAGCACCACAAACCCTGTCACTAGACATGGCTTCAGAAGACACTTTGAAACAACCCAGCAATTTATGGCTGGAATGTATCTCTGTGGTCATCTAGTCCAATCCCATACCACATCAGGAAAGTTTACATTATCTGGATTATTTTGATGTCTCTAACAGATTGGAAAATTTCAAGAAAGGAGAAGGAGATTACTAGGCTGTCATGCAGAGGAAGGCAAAGATAGTCTTTGACTTATGACCTCAATGGAGCCCAAAATTTTTATTGCTAAGCAAGAGTGCTGTTATGTGAGTTTCACCCAGGGGTGGGCTACTGCCCACACAGTGGGGTAGCAAAAATGGAGCTTCACCCCAGAGCACCCAATTTGCACTAAAAGATGTTGAAAGAAAATGCAGGGTGTCCTGCATAAGCTATGCCCACAATGTGGTAGTACAAATTTTGGTAGCCCTTTACTTCAATCCATGACTCTAACTTCAATTCCTGGCTCTAACAGCTATGTGCAAGCTAGGGAAGAAGATCTGAAAGCATGTGTGGCAGACTGTGAACAAGTGGACTGTAGTGCTTTTCCAAATGCAACAAGTGAGATTGCTTTAGAAGTTTTAGAAGAGGTTAGAAGAGGTGTGTGCGTGTGTGTATGTTTGTGTCTTCGCACAGGTGTGCATATGCATACAATATACAGTATACAGTAGATAATGTATCTTTTTGTGTGCCTGTGTATAATATCTATGTACACATATGGCATATATACATAGGATTAAATTGTAAATTTGGATGTTCAATAGTAGTAAATAGGCAAGAAAATTGTATCTCGTTGAGGCCTTTAAGGCAATGAGAGGTCAGGCATCCTGTGAGTGACATCAAGTTAGCCACGCCCACCCAGACACATGACCACCCAGTCACATGAGCACCTAGCAACCCCCACCCAGTCACATGACTATGAAGCCACATCCATCCAATCACATAACCATGAAGCCACGCAAAATGGAACACACCTCTGTAGCTGGGGAGGGGGATTTCTGCAACCGGTTCTATAGAGCTTTTCCAAACTGGCAGGAACCCACCTCTGGGTCACATGATCAAAATTCAGATTATTATTATTATTTTTTATTATTTATTAGATTTGTATGCTTGGCAACTGACTCATATTTATGAATGTTGCACTGTCCCAAGATCATATAATCATTTTTGTGATCTTATGAAAGAAAACTCAATGGGGAAGTCAGACTCACTTAACAACTGTGTTACTAGACCAGTACCTTAGTCTATATACTAAACAAATGACACATTGGGAACCCCATATTAAAACAACTTACCTTGTGTGCAGCCAGAATTTGAAAACAACATATAAGACCACACAGTACTTGACCACAATGGTTAAGTTGAGATTGGCATATGTGAGATTGATTGGGGTAGATTGTAGGGGTGATACTGAAATATAAATTATTGTATTTTATTCCAATTTCATTTTAAATTGTATTTTATTCCAATTTCACTTTAAATTGTATTTTCTTCAAATTTCATTTTAAATTGTATTTTATCAAATTTTAGTAATAATTTGTGTTTGGAACTCCACCTTGATATGTTCTATGGACTGCAGAGAGGGGCGGCATACAAATCCAATAAATAAATAAAATAAAATAAAATCAATAAAGTAAACTGTAAAGGTTGTAAATTGGGATAAAATGCACTTAGCATGCATCTCAGCAATAGCAGTAGCTGATATACCACTTCGCAGTGCTTTACAGCAGTCTCTTAGTGGATTACAGAGTCAGCATATCGCCCTCAACAATCTGGTCCTCATTTTACCCACCTCAGAAGGCTAGAAGAGCTAGAAGAGTTCTGTGTGTGTGTGTGTACATACATATACATAAAGTATATATAGTAGATCATCTATCTTTTGTGTGCCTGTGTGTAATATGTATGTACACATACTATATGGCATATATACATAGGATTAAATTGTATATTTCGGAAGTTCAGTAGTAGTAAATAGACATGGAAATTGTATCTCGTTGAGGCCTTTGAGGCAAGGACAGGCCAAGCACTCTAACCCTGACCCTTGACATAATTGACATCAAGTGGGCCATGCCCACCTAGTCACTTGACCATCAAGCCACACCCACAAAATAAGTCACAAGGTGGTAATAAAAAAAATTGGAATCCACCCCGATTCAATAGGGGGAAGAGCTTCCCCAGTGCTCTAAACTCCCTTGCTGACAGTTCTTTTTGGGAGGATCATGTCAGTTTCTTTGCTGTTCCTACCTCTTAGAGAAGTATCAGTCAACTCTGAGAAGCTTTTTCCTGCTACTCTTCTGAGGGTGACTGAGAAGATCCAGGAAACAAACAACAGGAAATCACCTTCATCCTTTCTAATCAATGTTCCACAATGAATTCAATTTATCAGTGGTCAGAAGAAGACCAGGAGAAAAGCCCAACATACTAGTGTGATAGAGTTCAAACTAGTGGAGATCAGATTGAGTGTTCTATAACCCATACCATGACAATAAAAAATGAATGAATAGGAGTGCAGTGAGTAGGAGAACCAGTCAGACAGAACATTGAACTTTCTCAAATTATATCTGGCCAGCCTGGGAATCAAAAGCTAATTTCCCCTCAGATTCAATTTCGTGGACAGCGATGAGGCCTGAAATAAAAACATTTTTTAAAAAATACTCTGATTTTTCTAGTTCTCTCTTCATCTGTTTCAATTTGCAGTTTCCCTCTCAAGAGGAAATGTGATTCTGAATACTACAATCTGCAAGATTTTCAGCATTCAGGCTGAGCACATAGAAATTTCCCACAAGTGATATTTAATACATGCAGCATGGATGATGGTTTTTCTTTGTCTTTTCGCATTAAAGCCTACATTTTTTTTTTTTGCTAAAGTGCTTGTACATCAAGTGGGCTTAGGAAAAAATCCTCTTTTCATTTAGATCCAACTGTATTTTCTGCTACTCATAGTCAGACTGTGCAAATATAAAATATGGTACTATTTTTGAAACAAATGGATGAAACTAGTTCTTATAATTAACATCCTCATTCCCGATCCATTAAATTTATTACTTGGATGTAATAATATGGTGGTAATTAAAAACGTGTCTGACTCATTTGTCTGAGCCACCACCTAAATAGTTACTTGAAATGATATCCATATTTCCCTAATGGGTCTTCCCTCCCAATATCTCTTATACAATTAAAGGTGCAAAAATTCAAATTTCCAGAGGGCAATTCTATACATTCATATTGAAAATTATTAGGCAGGATCAGTAGTAGGTTCTAGAACCTTTTAGTATCAGTTCATGCTCTCATTTGTGATGGTTCTGCTCATGCGGAGAAGTTTCCCAGGTAGGTGGGCAGAGACTCCTGGCATTACCAATTCTTAGAACAGGGCCAAACCAGGAGCAACCCACCACTGGGAAGGATGTGCATGTTCCTAAAATTTTGTTCTGCTTCATACCTACAGTATATACAGTACCATCATACTTCAGAAATTAAAATCTCAAATGTTGGAGTCCAGATAGACAGATAGATAAATAGAATGGAATGGAGTGGAGTGGAGTGGAGTGGAATGGAATGGAATGGAATAGAATAGAATAGAATAGAATAGAATTCTTTATTGGCCAGTATGATTGGATACACAAGGAATTTATCTTTGGTGCAAATGCTGTCAGCGTACATTAAAAAAAAAGCCAAGATACATTCGTGAAGAATCATAAGGTACAACACTTAATGACAGTCATAGGGTACAAATTTATCTATCTATCTACCTACCTACCTACCTACCTACCTACTTACCTACCTATCTATCTATCTATCTATCTATCTATCTATCTATCTATCTAATTTATATGTCACACAGCTCCTCAAGGACTCTGGGTGGCTTACAATAATTAAAAACAATATTTAAAGGAACAATTTAAAAAAATAATAATTACAAAACCCTAGTAAAAGCCATACATATCTATCAATATCTTACATGGCTGGATGTAGATGGTATCATATTCAGTCAATGGCCCCAGGCCTGCTGGAAAATCCAGTACTTTACAACTTTGCAGAAAGCCAGTAGGGTGGGGAGGGTATGGATTTTGGGCGCAGCTGGTTACAGAGAGCTGGAACTGCCACACAGAAGGCCCTTCCCTTTGGCCCTGCCAGTTGGCATTGTTTGGTTGGCAGGATTCAGGGAAAGCCAGCCCCGTGGGACCATATTGGCCACCAGGAGGTAGGAGGTGGTTCCAAAGATAGTCTTGCCCTACGCCATATAGGGCTTTACAGGTGATGACCAACACCTTGAATTGCATCTGAAGACTGATTGGGAGCCAGTGCAGCTTGTGGAGAGTTGGTGTGATGTGGGTGTACTAAAGTGCACCCACAATAGCTCACATGGCTGTGTTCTGGACCAGTTGAAACGTTTTTCAGGGGTAGCCCCATGTAGAGCGCATTGCAGTAGTAGAGCCGTGGTGTAATAGGGGCATGGGTGACCATGCAAAGAGCCTCCATAAGCAATTAGGAAACGATCAATGACAATATAAACCATAAGGATACAAGCAACAAAGTTACAATCAAGCAGTCATAAGTGGGAGGAGATGGTGATAGGAATGATGGGAAGACTAATAGTTATAATAATGCAACATCAATGAATAGTTTGACAGTGTTGAGGGAATTATTTCTTTAGAGAGTGATGGCATTCAGGGAAAAAATGTTCTTGTGTGTAGTTGTCTTGCTGTGCACTGCTCTATAACATTGTTTTAAGGGTAGGAGTTGAAACAATTTATGTCCAGGATGCGGGGGGTCTGTAAATATTTTCATAGTTCTCTTTTTGACTCCTGTAGTATACAGGTCCTCAATGGAAGGCAGGTAGCAATTGTTTTTTCTGCAGTTGTAATTATCCTCTGAAATCTATTTGTCTTGTTGGGTTGCAGAATCAAACCAGACAGTTATAGAGATGCAGATGACAGACTCAATAATGGCTCTGTAGAACTGTGTCAGCAGCTCCTTGGGGAGTTTGAGCTTCTGAGTAGGTGCAGAAAGAACATATATAGGTATACATATGTGTTTGTGTGTGTGCATGTGCATATATACATATATATGTGTGTGTGTGTGTGTGTGTGTGTGTGTGTGTGTGTGTGTAGATTGTTCTGAGTTCGGGTTTTGCCCTGTGTAATATTTTGCATGTTTATGCGACGTTTCGGTGAAATCACATCCACCATCATCAGGCTGAAGTTTCCAAGCTTCGTGCTGTTGTAAAATGGAATGTCTGCAACTGTCATTTCTTCCTAGTGTATAGTGTGGGGGTGGAGATTTGGTTTGAATGTAGCAAATAGATTGGGTGATTATGTTTCAGTGATCTGATTGGTTGGTGTAATCATAATTATTAGAAGGATTGACATGGTGATTTTATGAAGTGTTTTTTGTTTAAGGCTGGTTTCCAAATTTCAAAAGTCCAAAATCATAATTATTAGAAGGATTGAATGGTGATTTTTATGAAGTGTTTTTTTTGTTTAAGGCTGGTTTCCAAATTTCTGGTAGGCGGGACGTGTCATCTCTTTTATTCATGCAAAGGGGGCTCCTTTCAATTTCTATGGCTTCTAGGGCAATTCTTCTATATAAATTCTCTGTTTTGTGAAGTAATTTAGTTTTTTCAAAGTCAATTTTGTGCCCTGTTTTTTTAATGTGCTGGACAAGGGAGGAAGTCTTATCTTCTTTTTTAACTGCATTCACATGTTCTGCAAGGCGTGCACTTACTCTTCGGTTGGTTTGTCCAATGTATGTGGCTGCACATGTTTTGCAAGGGATTTCATAGATTCCTGGTATTCCAATTGGATTTTATCTTTGGGGCTCCTTAGGATATTAGATATTTTTTGGTTGGTGCAAAATGAAGTTTTGATGTTATGTTTGTGCAGGATTTTACTAATTTTGTCTGTGGTGCCCTTGATGTAAGGGAGGATGGTGGTACCATTGTCCTGTTCTTGATTTTGTTTTTTGGGGGGTGTCTCTTTTTTGATTAGATTTGTGATTGTTTTCTCTTCGAATCCATTAGAAATTAATACATCTTTGAGTTTGTTCAATTCAGTTTTTAAGTGCTCATGGTCAGCTAAGCGTTTGGTTCCGGTGATGAGAGTTTTGGCCACTGAGGTGATTTGTGCGGGGTGGTGGTGTGAGTGTGCATTTAGATAACGGTTGGTATGGGTTTTCTTTTGGTAGATAGTGTGTCCTAGGCTGCCATTGGGTTTTTTATAGACCAGTACATCTAGAAAGGGAAGTTGATCATTGATTTCTGTTTCCATAGTAAACTGTATTTTGGGGTGTAGGCTGTTAAGATGTGTGAGGAAATTGTCTAGTTTTTCCTTACCATGTGGCCAAATTACAAAGGTATCATCAACATATCTCAGCCAAAGTTTAGGTTTGTATTTGGATTGCTCTAATGCATTATTTTCGAAATATTCCATATAGAGGTTGGCGATGACCGGTGAGAGAGGTGATCCCATGGGGGCTCCCTCTATCTGTTTATATCTTTGTTCATTATAGATGAAGTATGTATTGGTCAGGCAGTGGTTGGTAAGGTCTAGGATATATTTGGGGGGTTTGTGTTTGTCCTGGATAGCTGTCAAGGCTTCTTTAATAGGTATTTGTGTGAAAAGGGACATGACATCAAAACTCACAAGTAGGTCATCGGGTTGTAGGTTTTGTTTTTTGATTATTTGTATAAAGTGGAATGAATTTTGAACATATGAGGTAATAGTTTCTGTATATGGTTGAAGGTATTTGGCTAAAAATTTGGCAAGGTTTTGTAGAGGGGAGCCTATAGAACTGACTATTGGTCTGAGAGGTATTCCTTCCTTGTGTATTTTTGGAAGGCCATAGAGTTTTGGACATATGGAAGATTTTTCTCTGGGGATGATTTTTTGCTGGATTTCTTCGCTGATGGGAGAGGCCTTGATTTTGGATTTGGTAGTTTTTTCTAGGTAGGTGGTAGGATCTGTGCTTAGGAGTTTGTAGGCTGGGTTTTGTAGTAGAGTTGTCATTTTTTCTTTGTAGTCTGCTGTGTTCATCACTATTGTGGAGTTTCCTTTGTCGGCTGGGAGGATGGTTATATGATGGTCTTTCTTCAAATTGATAAGTGCATCTCTTTCCTCCTTTTGTATGTTGCTTTTAGGAGGTTTACTAGAGCAGAGAATATTAGTGACTTTAAGTCTGATTTTGTTGGCTGTATCTGGGTTTATTTTATTTAGATTTGTTTCAATTCCACATATGATGTTTTCAGTTGGGATGCGTTTTGGAGTTATTGCAAAATTGAATCATTTTGAAAGAATATTGGTTTCTGTAGTGGTGAGTATCCTGTCTGATATGTTATGTACTGTTTTGGTCATAAGTTGTTGTGGAGGGCTGGGTTTCTGCTGTATTTCTAGTTTTTGGAGTTTTTTATTATGTGTGTCTGTCTTATATTGGGTTTCTGTTTCTGCTCTCCAGATTGATATTTGTTTGAATTTATCCCAGAGTATAGGGTGTAATTGGTTGCTGATTTTAAGGTGAAGATTCGAAGAGAAAACAATCACAAATCTAATCAAAAAAGAGACACCCCCCAAAAAACAAAATCAAGAACAGGACAATGGTACCACCATCCTCCCTTACATCAAGGGCACCACAGACAAAATTAGTAAAATCCTGCACAAACATAACATCAAAACTTCATTTTGCACCAACCAAAAAATATCTAATATCCTAAGGAGCCCCAAAGATAAAATCCAATTGGAATACCAAGGAATCTATGAAATCCCTTGCAAAACATGTGCAGCCACATACATTGGACAAACCAACCGAAGAGTAAGTGCACGCCTTGCAGAACATGTGAATGCAGTTAAAAAAGAAGATAAGACTTCCTCCCTTGTCCAGCACATTAAAAAAACAGGGCACAAAATTGACTTTGAAAAAACTAAATTACTTCACAAAACAGAGAATTTATATAGAAGAATTGCCCTAGAAGCCATAGAAATTGAAAGGAGCCCCCTTTGCATGAATAAAAGAGATGACACGTCCCGCCTACCAGAAATTTGGAAACCAGCCTTAAACAAAAAAAAACCACTTCATAAAAATCACCATTCAATCCTTCTAATAATTATGATTTTGGACTTTTGAAATTTGGAAACCAGCCTTAAACAAAAAACACTTCATAAAATCACCATGTCAATCCTTCTAATAATTATGATTACACCAACCAATCAGATCACTGAAACATAATCACCCAATCTATTTGCTACATTCAAACCAAATCTCCACCCCCACACTATACACTAGGAAGAAATGACAGTTGCAGACATTCCATTTTACAACAGCACGAAGCTTGGAAACTTCAGCCTGATGATGGTGGATGTGATTTCACCGAAACGTCGCATAAACATGCAAAATATTACACAGGGCAAAACCCGAACTCAGAACAATCTACATACATATACCCGTGAAAATTTACGAAAACAAATATATATATATATATATGTGTGAATGATGAGGCAGCAGCCATCTCGATCACCGGAACATAGAGACTTTAATAAAACCACTTAGCTTTCATTAGCGTGCTGCTAACTTCGTCAGAGTTTTTAAAATGCCGTGGGAGACAAACATCTTTATAAAGCATTACTCAGTCTGCTCATTGCCCGCGTCACGGGGCCACACCCTTCCCTCCCCCCTGCGGTAAGCCTAATTGTGGGCTTAATCCTGCTGGCTGAAGGGAGATCTACCACTTTTGCTCGTGTTTGTTGCCTTTTTCCCTCCCCAAGGGAGGGGGTGGGATTGTGAGGCTTAATCCTGCTGGCTGTAGGGAGATCTACCGCTTTTACTCGTGTCTGTTGCCTTTTTCCCTCCCCAAGGGAGGGGGTGGAGTTGTGAGGCAATGCTTCGGAGGTGTTTGGTATTCCTTTCTTCCCCCCATTGTCGTTGTTACTTTCTATAGTGGTACATGTCTGCTCTTGCAATTTTTTTACCCATGTCCTCGTCCTAGGTCTACACTGTTCTAATCCCCCCTTGTCCTCTATGTTAGACTTAGATTGTGCCCCTCCACCTCTACCTCCGTATTGCTCCAGTATGTTCCCTTGTTTCTCGTGGGGGGTTATCCCACCCTCATTCGGCTGGTTTCTATGTCTGGCCTGGGGAATTCTGCTGGGGGCTGTGTCCAATCTTAATGACCCATCTCCTTTAAGTCGTTGTTGGTGCCTTAAAGCCTGGTATGCCGATGGCATATCGATGTGTCTATTTAAAGAGTTTTCATTCGAGAACCAGGCTTCTTTTAGGAGGCGACCTCCCTTGGTTTCATCCCATGCCAGAATCTCAGTTCCCTGGAAATCGAAGCCATGGCCTTGCTCCTCACAATCCCACCCCCTCCCTTGGGAGGGAAAAAGGCAACAAACATGAGCAAAAGTGGTAGATCTCCCTTCAGCCAGCAGGATTAAGCCCACAATTAGGCTTGCCGCAGGGGGGAGGGAAGGGTGTGGCCCCGTGACGCGGGCAATGAGCAGACTGAGTAATGCTTTATAAAGATGTTTGTCTCCCACGGCATTTTAAAAACTCTGACGAAGTTAGCAGCACGCTAACGAAAGCTAAGTGGTTTTATTAAAGTCTCTATGTTCCGGTGATCGAGATGGCTGCTGCCTCATCATTCACGTATGTACCTGGAACTCGCATTTTTAGGACTATTCTTGATATATATATATATATGTAGATTGTTCTGAGTTCGGGTTTTGCCCTGTGTAATGTTTTGCATGTCTATGCGACGTTTCGGTAAAATCACATTTACCATAAAATCCAATTAGAATACCAAGGTATCTATGAAATCCCTTGCAAAACATGTGCAGCCACATACATTGGACAAACTAACCGAAGAGTGAGCCAGCGCATGGCAGAACATATGAATGCAGTCAAGAAACAGGAGAAGACCTCCTCCCTTGTCCAGCACATTAAAAGAACAGGGCACGAAATTGACTTTGAAAAAACTAAATTACTCCACAAAACAGAGAATTTATATAAAAGAATCTCTCTAGAAGCTATTGAAATTGAAAAAAGATCTTTTTGTTTAAATAAACGGGATGATACCTCACGTCTGCCAGAGATTTGGAAACCAGCCTTAAACAAAATAAAAACTTCATTATAATCAATATGTCAATCCTTTAATTATTATGATTTTAGAATTTTATATTTGGAAATCAGACTTAAACAAAACACTTCATAATCTTCATACCATTCCTTCTATAACCATGATTACACCAACCAATCAGATCACGGAAGCATAGTCACCCAATCTATTTGCTACATTCAAAGCAAATCTCCACCCCCACACTACATGCTAAGAAGGAATGTCAGTTGCTAATATTCATTTGCAAAAACACAGAGATTGGAACTCCAGCCTGATGATGGTAAATGTGATTTTACCGAAACGTCGCATAGACATGCAAAACATTACACAGGGCAAAACCCGAACTCAGAACAATCTACATACATATACCCGTGAAAATTTACGAAAACAAATATATATATATATATATATATATATATATATATATATATATATATCTCTCTGTGTGTGTGTGTGTGTGTGTGTATGCTCTGTATGTATGTTGCTAGCATGGAATCCCCTGTTGGAACAGTTGGTCTTTGTTTACAAATGCAGTTAATGGAACCCTGGATTAATTTAAGGGATATGTGGAGGCGAAATTTACACTTTTCTCCTGGTCTTTTGCTGCCTTGCTTCTCTGTGCTTTGTATTGTAATAATTTTATTATTAGCCATTAATCAACCTGTGGCAGACTGCCAGGAAAGCACTCAGAAACATATTCCTATTCACCTTCCTATTCCAAACTGCAGCAATTCATCATGCGCTAAATTTGACCCCTTTCGTGTTTCGTAAAACCAGAATGGAAAAGACCGAAATGCATAGACAAATGTAATAGAAAAGGGTGATGATGAGGGTGCTCAATATCAATAGGGTGATGATGAGGGTGCTGCTGCTGCAACTAAAATCCTGCTTCTTTTCTAGAAGATCAAGTCAGCAACACTTGTCTCCTCTATTATTACCCTAACAACCTTGCAAGATAGATTAACAAAATAAATTATAAGTGCTCTACAATCACTCAGTCACTCAGTCACTAACTTGATTGAGTGAAAACCTGAACCCGAATCTCAGAATAACAAAATTACAGAGTTGGAATGGACCTTGGCAATCTTCTAGTTCAAACCACTGCTCAAGCAGGACAGTCTATACCAGTGGTATCAAACTCGTCACAGTGGCATCACATGACATATTGCGATTTCCTCCTCCTTCACTAAACCAGGTGGGGGTGGTGCCAGCATGTGACACATCTGGCCAAGGGCCATGACGGCCCTGCTCTATACCATTCTGGATAAGTGGCTATCCAGTATATTCTTGAAAGCCTCCAGTGGTGGAATTTCTCCTAATCTTAATCATATGTTATAGTCAAATATTATAGTGAAATATTATACTAGCTCTCATTGTACACCTGGAATGTAAAATAAAAAAAGATTCAGTTGAATTCTATAAAACTTTATTAATGCCCTAGGAAGGATGTCATAGTCAGTTTGTTATTGAAGTGCTTTGTCAATATGCAAGGAGTAAGATAGTCTGTGAAAATTTTGCTAGCCTGGAGAAGAGTTTGAAGAATTATAAAATTGAGCATAGTTTCTCAGTGATGCACCTTATGAGACAATACTAAATTATGCTTTAACCTAAGGGATAGAAGGTGAAAGAGGAGATGGGGGTAATTCAAAAGAAGAATGGATCTGCTGAAAGAAAATGTCTTTTGTAGCATGATTTAACTGTTTCATATATTTGCAACACACCATGAATAATTGATTGACTAGTTTATAGTAGAAGTTGTCATTTTAATATAATTAAACTTCCTTAAATTTATGGTCTTATCTGTTGCATGTTTTCAAGATACCAAGGGAAGACTTAGTAGAAATGATATGAGATTCTATAGGTGATTTTGACTTTCATCTTTCAGCAGCTCCAACTGAGTTGCTTGTGGTGAAAAGAAAGTAGTTCAGCGAATTTACAGGCCTATATTCTTCTCAGTTTTTCCTAGTAAACAGCCGGGCAAATATCTCCAGAGAAATAAGCAATGAACTTCTTTGTCTTTTGGGGGATGGTAAAGCAGAAAAGAAATTTGAGATAGTTCCTTTAAAAAAAAGGTTGTTTCCTCATTAATAAATGATAATTATATCAGATAAATTAATAAATAAATCAGTTGTTGAAGTTAAAATATAAGATATAAAACTAACCTACTTCAAGCAAGCTGATTTTGACTTTGAGACAATTGTCCATCCCCACTATCACCTGCCAAAGCAAAGGAATATTAAAAAGAAAAAAAACATATATAAAAATTCTAGTTTTGTCTGTATATGTGTGAAAATGTCTGTATATGTGTGAAAATATGCAACCGGCTAGAAGACACACTTTAAAAAGAGCAGGGTCAAGATAAATAATCACATTAAAAACTGAATTACTGATTACTAATTAAAATTAATTGCCTGTAAAATTAAGACACCTTACCGGGAATGAATTAATTCTCCATTTGCGGATAGGCACACATATTCTTGAACATAGATACAATATATGCATTCCAGAAGAAGCTAGAAAGTGGAGATGTAGACTTAGCAGTTGTAAACCTTTAATGTGAAGTACAATACATCTCCAGGTTAAGATCAACCCTTAAGGTTAAGGACAATAGAACAAAATCTATTGTAGTAAAAAAATGAGTTAAATACACATTGATTCAAGTTGAATACACAATGGTCTGAGTTCATTATACAATACCATTTACACAATATCAATTATACTGTTCTGGCTTACATGCACATTTGATTTAAGGACAGACCTTGGGAATGGATTTTGTTTTTAAGCTATGGACCACCTGTATGTCTAATTAAGTTCAATCACTTTTAATTGTGCATAAACACATAGAGCTCCTCCTAAAAAGGGATGGATCTGCTTAACTAAGCTTACACCATTTAATTTGGAATGGAAACTGGATAAGACTATACTTTCATTTTTTTTCTTCCTTGGACATATAGGACAAATTAGTTTTTATCCACATGAGAAATAGGGGTGGAGAGATATCGGGAGAAGTATGCCCCTTTTGGTACCAGGAACTGGTACCAAAATGATATGCGGATTTTGTGCTGTCAGTTCTGTGCAATGATCAATTCTGTGCTGGGATCAGATAAGTGGAGCCAAAGTTGTTCTCTGGCTCTTTTTTGCAGAAGAGACGGAGTAACGACTCGGACAACAGAGCTGGATTTAAACTTGGGTCATTTTTATTATAATAAATTTGCATAATTTATTGGTTAAATTAGCATAATTAGCATAAATTTGCATAAATCAACATATTCAACTATGACCCGGAAACAGTGGACCTGCAGGGTCAAACAAACACTTCCGGGGCGGAAATGACGTAAAAGGTCAACATTCCTGGGCAACTAAGGGCGTAGTCAATGCTGGTCCAGGTGAGGGACCTCTCCCTCACCTGAGACCCTGCCATGCACTCGCATGAGGGGGGTCCCGCCGGCTCACCCCTACCCTGGGACTTCAATAGCGGGACCCAAAGACAGGTTCCCCCCAAGCACGCAGGTAGCACCCACCATGGGCTTGGAGAGAACCTGTCAATCATCCCCAAAGATGCCCAAGGGAGAACGCGCAGTTGCTGAAACCACCCAGATTTCCGCCCCTAACCTGCCTACCCAATGACCAGAGGTAAGCCAATTAACCTAATTAAATGCAAGCACCCCCTAACCGCCCATCCATCTCCCCAGTGTGGAATGGGCGAAAAAACAGCCTGGCCTAATGGGCGAGGCTGCAAAAAATTCCCATTCGGCCCCCAAAGGCGACCCACTAGGCACACTGCAAAATAGGGAAGGGCGGGTGGGTGTCTGCTCTTCTGCTCAGGTCCGGGCGAAAAGGCTTTCTTCCCGGCCTGCTGTCCCTTAAATAGGGCCAGCAGGCCCCGCCCGGACCTGACGTCATGCCCAGCCACGTGGGCAGGGCATTCTCGGCCGAAATCTCACCTCGCGAGATTTCGGCCGAAAACAAGATGGCGGCCGCCAACTGAAGGGTCCGAGTCTGCCCGGCCCTTCAGCAACAGCGCCGTGGGGCCGGTAAGTCAGCCGGCGATATTCCACCCCCACCTCTCTTAATATCCTTACAAAAAACATGAAATGGAGAAAGAAGAGAAGGAGGAAAACAGGTTCTTCCACCAGCAAAAAACTAGTGGCTGAAAAGGGTTTGAGGGTAGCAATTATGATAAGATTGACTTGACTGCAGAGCCAGGGAAGTGATTGAAATCTGGGAAACTGGCCCCTAGTCAGTCAACAGGAGTGCTGATTTACCACCATGAATGAATGAATGAATGAATGAATGAATGAATGAATGAATGAATGAATGAATGAATGAATGAATATGCAAGCAAGCAAGCAAGCAAGCAAACAAGCAAACAAACAAACAAACAAACAAACAAACAAATAATTCTTAAAAGCAACTTAGAACAGGCACTATAGATACCACACAGAGAACAGCACTCACTCAGAAGTTCTCTGAAGATGAGCTCCAGGATGAATCTGAAAGTTCATAAGACAAACCTCTGGTGCCGATGATCAACCAAGATTGGATGTGCTATTAAAAAATCATGTTGTTGTATGCCGGATGGCAGAGTGCAGTTCAGATTTTGTTCGTTAATTGACGATTTAGAATAAATTGTATAATAAAGTTTACAGACATTAACTATGAAACATTTTTTTGCGTTTAAAGATAGTTGCTAAATGTAGCAAAAGTGCAATAAGATTACTTCTAATCTTCCTTAAAAGTCACTCTTCGATGAGATGGCAGAATAGCCAGGAAACATGTAAATTGAATGCTGAAGTGCGTTAAACTGTATTCAAAACTCTGTAGGCTGAAAAAGTAAGTGTGTGTGTGTATCTACCCAGACATACAAAGCCAAACAATGGAGGAACAACTTGTAAGCTAAATTTTAAAAAAATGAATTAGGAAACAGAAAAAGATGTATAGCTAAATCTAGTTAACACTATTATTTTTAAAAAGCTCTGCATGTATATATTTTTAAAAGCATCCTTCCACTGAATTAATCTATATCCATATTAATCCATATCATGGTTCATTCATTGGCTTTTGTTCTTTACATCTCCTGTCTCTCATTGAATATATCATAAATGCTAACCAAGTTTAAATACCTTAAGCTTTCCATTCCCATCCATTCTCCCTCAATGACTGAACCAACTCAAAGGTATTATTTTGTGGCTCACTCAGATTTGTATTTGGCCCACATTCATTCAGCAACTATTGACTTTTCTTGCTTTACCACACACAGTTGTTTCCTAACCCATTCCCATTGCATTCAAATTATTTGTATGCTTCTTTTGACATATTCAACTTTCATTTCCATTTCACAAACTTGGCAAAGCGTTCTCTTATAGACATTTTCAACTTTCAATAATACCGCTGGTGGTCTTCATCCCCCGGCGTGTTTTGTGGGAGGGCCGGGGGACATGGCTACCGGCGTAGGCGCCATTTTGAAGAAGGGGCCGAGATCTCGCGAGACTTCGCGAGATCTTGGCCAAATTCGGGTGGCCGTGGCCTCCCCTATGACGAGTCCGGGGAGGAGCCTGCCAGCCCTATAAAAAGGCTGACAGGCTCAAAATCTTTCTTTCGCTCCGGACTCATCAGAAAGCAAACACCCACCTGTCCTCCCTATTTTGCAGTGTGCCACTGAGGGTCGCCCTAGGGGGCCGAATAGGAATTTTTGGCGGTCTTGGCATTTTGCCACGATCATTTTTTCGCCTATTCCACACTGTGGAGATGGATAAGCGGTTAGGGGGTGCTTTGCCCCTGTTTAGGCTAATTGGCTTACCTTTGGTCATTTGTGGAATTACCTTTGGCTTACCTTTGGTCATTTGTCATTAGGGGCGGAAAACTGGGTGGTGGTTTAGCAACTGCATGTTCTCCGTTGGGCATCTTTGGGGATGATTGACAGGTTCTCTCCAAAGGCTTGTGGTGTGAGCGACCTGAGCAATTGGGGAGAACCTGTCTTTGGGTCCCGCCTATTTAATTCCCCTTGTAGGGGTTAGCCAGCGGGACCTCCCACATGCAAGTGCATGGCAATGTCTCAGGTGAGGGAGTGGTCCCTCACCTGGATCAGCATGGAGCTACACCCATAAGTTGCCCCGGAAGTTTTTCTGATGTCATTTTCTGCCCCGGAAGCAATTGTTTGACCCTGCGGGTCCTTGTTAGGGTTATAGTTAATTATGCTAATTATGCTAATTTATTTAAATAAATTATGCAAATTTAAATAATAAAAATGACCCAGTTTTAAATCCAGCTCTTGTGTCCGTGTCGTTACTCTGCCTCTCCTGCAAACATTAATTCTTCACAACAAACCATATGATATCCACTGCTTTTCTATCAGCATTTGCACATTTAAAAATCCATTTTCTCATTGTCATTAAACATTCTGCCAAGGTGTGCAAATTGATCTTCTTGGTATAGTTTTGGGGTACTTATGTGTAGTTTGCAATTGTTCACTACATTTTCCCTGTCAGACAAAACTACTTTGCTCTATGTAGTTGCAAATCATTTGGGTTTCAAGCCAATAACATAACAATGTCTGCATACAAAATTTAAGCACATTCTCATCCTTAACAAAAACATTTATATCATCACCGTAATCATTCCTTTTATATTTTTTTTATAAACTAGCGCCGGTCGACTTACCGGCTGGCAGCCTTTGCCGGAGGGACCGGGCAGACACCGGACTCCCTCATGGTGGCCGCCATCTTGTTTTCGGCCGAAATCTCGCGAGATGAGATTTCGGCCGAAAATCAGGCCCACGAGGCCTGACGTTGCTGCCGGTCAGGGGCGGGGCTTGCAGGCCTTATTTAAGGGCCTGCAGGCCCTGGGCCAAGCCTTTTCGCTGGGACCGGCAGCTGGAGCAGACATTCATTTGTTTTTGCTCCTGGCAGCCATTTTGTGGTGGCCTCGTGTTGTGGCCGCCATTTTGAATCCGGCGAAGAGGCCTTTCTTCAAGGCCCAGCAGTGCCTGAGGACTTCAGAGCGAGCTTGGAGCAGCAGCGCTGGTGTCCTGGTCCCCCTCGGGCCCGAGGGGGAGTGGTGATT
This sequence comes from Erythrolamprus reginae, assembly GCF_031021105.1. NCBI lineage: Eukaryota > Metazoa > Chordata > Lepidosauria > Squamata > Dipsadidae > Erythrolamprus > Erythrolamprus reginae. The sequence continues at coordinate 30,134,041 of NC_091955.1, read as the reverse complement.
CGCTCCCGGCTGGGAGGGTGGTCTGGTTGGGCCTTGCCCAGGGTTCAGGGGTTTCTTGGCCTTGGGGTCCTCAAGGGTTCCTGGGGTAAGGGGCCCTGTTGCTTCTCCAAGGGGGGTTCTCTTGTCTTTAATCCCCCAGGGTGGTTTTTCCTGGCAAGGTTTGGGCCTTGCTACAGGGTTTTTTTGAGAAAAAGGGGTTTTTTTCCTCACTGCTAATTTCTCAAAGGTGGCATGGCCCCAAAGAAGAGGCAAGCCAGGGCCCCTGGGGTCCAGCCTGCGGCTACGCGCCCTGGGAGGGCCCTTAGACCTTCTGCCCGGGCTCGGGCAAGTATGGAGGGGGCCCCTGGGGTGGTACCTGCGGAGGGGGCGGTGGGTCCTTTACCTACAGCCCCTCACTCGGATGTTTCTCCTGCCCTTTCTTGGGCTAGGGTGTTGGAGAGGCTCGATAAGCTCAAGCACTGGCGGAGCGGCTCGGGCCCTTGGGGGGCCCTCGAGCAGGTACCAGCGGCGTTGGGTGGAGCTCCATCGGCAGCCCAGGCCGGACAGACGGCCCATACCGGGCAGAGGGCCCATACCGGGCAGGCGGCCCAGTCGGGGCACTTGACGGCTTTTCCGGGCCCCGCGGTGGTGGGGCCCCCTTGGATGTCTTCAACCCCGTACGGGGCAGGTGAGGTTGCACCACACAATACACATTCTTCATTTCTCCCCCTGGCGGGTGCGAGTTTTCCCCCGACGGGGCTGGGGAACGGGGTTAGCTTTGGGGGCCCCAAGGCGGGCGCATGCGGGCAGGTCTGGTCGCCGCTCGGGCCGGTGGTGGCTGGGGTGCCCGGGGTGCCCGGGGTGGGGGGTTCGACCCCTACAGCTCCTGCTGTTATGCCCCCGCTTCCATTGATGGCCTATCCCCAGGGGTTCGGGGTGCTAGGGCCGGGGGCCACCACGGTGTGGGACCCGTTCGCCAGTATTAAGGCGGGGGCCATTCCGTGTGGTCTGCCGGCCACCCCATTAGGGTACCACCTCCACCCGTCCATGAAGGAGGCCATTTGGAGGGGGGAGTACGTGGACCTTTTTTCATTGCTCAATCGGGAGGTACCTAAGCAAGAGAAAGACGTAGTCCCTGGGGAAAAGCCCAAGAAAACAAAAGTCACCAAATGCTTCAGCTCCTGGCTGTACGCTTTTCTGACATATGCATCAGTGGTGATTCAGAGGCAGCCAGCCATGGCCTCGGCGATGCTTAAGTATATTGATTTGATCGCCAGGGCTAATTTTGAATACAAAGGCACCATATGGCGCCATTATGATAAAGGGTTTAGGATGAGGATGGCTGTAGAGCCCAACCTGCCATGGGATATGGCGGCTGCTCTCTTGCTAGGTTTTTCCAAGGGATTTAGGATCCCTTATGTGGGGGTCAGGAAGGCTTTCATGTCCGACAACCTTAGATCGGTTGTCGGACATGAGGACATTGTTAGGGCCAAGATTGGGAAGGAGGTTGCCGAAGGCAGGGTCCTTGGGCCTTTCCCGGAACCACCCTTTCCGAATCTTAGGGTGTCCCCTCTGGGGGTGGTCCCCAAAAAGGCGAGTGGTGAATTTAGGTTGATTCACCACTTGTCTTTTCCTAAAGGGGAGTCAGTGAATGATTTCATTCCTGACGAATTGTGTTCGGTGCGGTACACATCCTTTGATGCGGCCGTGTCCATGGTTAGGAAGTGTGGGGTTGGAGCCCTTATGGGTAAGTGCGACATTAAGTCGGCATTCCGGCTCCTCCCCATACACCCGGACGACTTCGAGCTCCTGGGCTTCCATTTCGAAGGTGGTTTTTATGTAGACAGGGCATTGCCAATGGGCTGCTCGGTCTCATGCTCTCTTTTCGAGAGTTTTAGCACCTTCTTGGAGTGGGTGCTCAGGAGGCGTAGTGGCCTGGGCTCGGTCGTTCACTACCTTGATGATTTCCTCATGGCAGGGCCTACGCAATCGGTGCAATGTTTTGCGCTGATGCGGGACTTCGAAGCCCTTTGTGCTCAGCTAGGGGTGCTTTAGCCTCTGAGAAGACCGAAGGCCCTGCCACCAGGATTACCTTCCTCGGTATTGAATTGGACTCAGAGGAGCAATCTTCTAGATTGCCCCTGGACAAGTTGGTAAAAATCAGGTGCAAGCTGGAGGCGGTCCTGGGCTGCAGGAAGGTGACTCTTCGGCAGCTCCAGGAACTGGCCGGGATCCTTAATTTTGCCTGTCGGGTAGTAGTGCCGGGCAGGGCCTTTTCCAGACGGTTGTATGATGCGATGAAGGGGCTGCGTTTGCCCCATCATCGTACCCGCTTATGCGCAGGAGTCAGGGCTGACCTCTGCGTGTGGCGGGAGTTTTTGGAACACTTTAATGGTTTGTCTTTTTGGAGGCATGAGCTTCTTTTGGAAGCTGAATTGCAGCTTTGCTCGGATGCTGCGGGGACTTGTGGTTTTGGGGTAGTGCTAGGTGACCAGTGGTGCTGGTCGGTGTGGCCTCCGGAATGGAGTGCCTCTTCTCTGGTTAAGGACCTGACTTTTTTTAGAGCTCTTCCCCTTGATAGTGGCCTTAGAGCTTTGGGGGGAGCAGTTTAGGAACAAGACTGTGCACTTTTGGTGCGACAACCTAGCGGTTGTCCATGTTGTTAATGCCCTGTCCTCTAAGAGTGACAGGGTCATGCGGCTTGTCCGCCATTTTGTGCACAAGTCCTTGTCCCTAAACGCCTTGTTTTTGGCCAGACATGTCCCCGGGCTGGATAACGGTGTGGCTGACGCCTTGTCCCGTGGTCAGTTGTCCAGGTTTCGGACCCTGGCCCCGTGGGCACGGGAGTCGCCAGAGGTGTTCCCAGTCCACCTTTGGAGCCTGGGCGGGCTCCCGAGCGTTGGAGAGACGAGGCCTCCAGGGCAATCGCCCTTTCGGTAGCACCGGGCACCCTGCGGGCATACCAGAGTGCAGGTAAGGAGTTTGGGGATTTCAGGCAGGGTAGGGGTTACCCCCATAGTTGGCCTGCCCCAGTTGAACACCTGGCGGAATTTTGTGTCCTGCTGAGGCAGCGTGGCCTTTCAGTTAGGACTATTAAGTCCAGGTTAGCCGGCCTCGCCTTTCTGTCCAAGGCGGGGGGGTTTAGTGATTTTTCTGGTGACTTCCGCATTCGGAAGATGCTGGAAGGCTGGTTGAGGGAGCGACAGGGGGTCCCTTCTGACACTCGTCAGGCCCTGATGGTTCAGCAGCTGTCCTTGATTAATCAGGCCTTGGACAGTCTGTGTGCCTCTCTGTACGAGGCCCGTCTTTTTAGGGCAGCCACTTGTGTCATGTTTTTTGGGGCCCTTAGGGTCAGCGAGGCAATAGCCTCCTCACAGGCTGACTTGTCGCTCCGTGCCTTCCAGTTCACTGATCTGGCCTTTAGACAGGGGGGTGTCTCACTTTTGGTGAGACATTCCAAGACAGATCAGTTGCACAGAGGGGTTAAGATAGAACTTAGTGCAGCCACCGATCAGTCTGTATGCCCGGTGGCCGCTTTGCAGCAATTTTGCGCCTTAAGGGGGTCAGGGCAAGGGTACCTATTTAAGCATCAGGACGGTACCCCCCTGACCCGTTATCAATTCTGGGCTTTAGTGTCTAAGGCAATGGCTCAGGTGGGCATGGATCCCGCCGGATATGGAACGCATTTGTTCCGTATCGGCGCCGCCACTAGCGCGGCGCTTTCTGGTTTCCCGGCCCATCGGATTCGGGAGATCGGCCGCTCGCGGTCGGCGGCATATTTGGGTTATGTTAGGCCCCCCGAGGATCCTAGGCAGGGCTTAGGCTAGGTAACCTCTCTCTGTGTGTCCTCTTTCAGGTCCCCCATGCCAATCAGAAACCGACGGCGCTGCTGTGTGGCCACAGCATGGTATTTTGGGCCGGCCGCTCAGCAGCCAGAAGCGCCATTGGGACCCAGTTGTCATTGGGACGTTGCGTCAATGTTGTTTGGATGGGCCGGAGAGGTATGCGGTGGGAGGGGCTCCTACCGACGTTGCTGGGGGGGCAGCATCTCAGGGCTGTACCCGGCGCTGCTGGGCGGGCGGCTACCCAGGGTCGCGCTCAGATGGGACTGGGTGGGCGGCAGCCCATAGCCGCACCCAGATGGCTGGTCTTGCACCTTGGTGGCAATGACCTATGCCTGCTTGGTGGTCTACTGTTGATCATCCAGGCGCGCGAAGACCTGCGGTGGCTTCGCACTGTGTGGCCAACCATGCAAGTGGTGTGGTCAGAGATCCTCCCAAGGATCGTATGGAGGGACGCCATTTCCCTTAGGGCCATTCACCGGGTCAGGCGCAGAGTGAATAAGGCCCTGGGCAAAACAGTTAGGGAATTAGGTGGGGTTGTAGTGGCCCATCCCCTCATCACTGTAGATCGGCCGTGGCTTTACCGGGCCGACGGCGTTCACCTGTCAGAACAGGGGAACGCCATTTTCTTACAGGACCTGCAGCGGTCTCTGCGTGAGCTGGCGCAGATAGAGGGGGGAGTCGGGGGGCCAAGATAGAGATCTGACCCCCGCTCCGTGGCAGGTTAGGGGCGGAAATCTGGGTGGTGGTTAGCAACTGTGCGTTCTCCCTTGGGCATCTTTGGGGATGATTGACAGGTTCTCTCCAAGCTCATGGTGGGGTGCTACCTGAGCAGTTGGGGGGAACCTGTCTTTGGGTCCCGCACATTGAAGTCCCCGGGTAGGGGTGCGCCGGCGGGACTCCCCTCATGCGAGAGCATGGCAGGGTCTCAGGTGAGGGAGAGGTCCCTCACCTGGACTAGCATCGAGCTACGCCCATAGTTGCCCAGGAATGTTGATTTGCTACGTCATTTCCGCCCCGGAAGTATTTGTTTGACCCTGCAGGTCCACTGTTTGGGTCATAGTTAAGCATGTTGATTTATGCTAATTTATGCTAATTTATGCTAATTTAATTAAATAAATTATGCAAATTGTTAATTAATAAAAATGACCCAAGTTTAAATCCAGCTCTTGTGTCCGTGTCGTTACTCCGTCTCTTCGGCAAATAATAAGCAACCAAGGAGACATCACAATTCTTTGTCTTAGTCCTTGCTCAGTATTGAAATACTTACTCTCTAAATATTCCACTTATTCTCTTACATTCTAATTTAGACTGTTATATCACACTCAATCACCTTTCAATCCTATACTGGCACAAAACCATAATTTAAGCCTATTTTACAAATTTCTTTAAATGAACAATTAACTTTTTTTTTCTCAAGGTCAAACATGTCACACAACAGATTTAAACTTAATATTAACCGCTCCAAACTTGACTGTAAAAAATATGACTTCAGTAACCGAGTTGCCGAAGCGTGGAACTCATTACCGGACTCCATACCCAAACCCCCAACACTTTACCCTTAGATTATCTACGGTTGACCTATCCAGATTCCTAAGAGGTCAGTAAGGGGCGAGTACAAGTGCACTAGAGTGCCTTCCGTCCCCTGTCCTATTACTCTCCTATATCTCCTATATCTCTTCTTCTATTCTTTCATTGATATATTCTATTCCTATATCTTCTTTTCTATTATTTCTTAGATATATTTTACTATGAGTATCTCCTCTATAACCTTCATCATGTATTTTACTATGTGTATATTGATATATACTCACTAAAACCCTCATTTTGTATTGGAATGAATGAATGAATGAATGAATGAATGAATGAATGAATGAATGAATAAATAAATGTTAAAGAGCAAAAATCTGGGAATCACACACCTAAGCAGCATAAAGCCGGTTTCCAATTTTGTCTACTCTCATCTTTTGTACCCTTTCAGTCAGAACTCAGCCAAACATGTTTGCAAGCATACACTAATTTAATCAATTAATCACCCTGTTGCCTTTGTATTCACTATTGCTACATTTGTATTTGTTAAGGTAACAACAAAGGCATTCTTCAAATCTTCAACCACAGTCTTTACACACATATGAAAGAAGCTACACAGACACTCTATATGCATATTTTAGCCTCAGTTATAGGAACACCTATAGACCTACAATTTTTCGACACTGTTGTAACATTTATGACTTCCTTTACATAAATATTGTTTATTTCATTTTCTTGGCATTCACATGTGGTTCATGTACCAGTCTTTACAATACAGTGATTTTTCACCATTCTCATTACAGTCACTTTGTTTATATCATTTCATCCATTTATAGAGCATTTTTAATTTCCATCAAAATCATGTTCAATCTTTTAAAATCTCCTGGTAGATGGTTGCATTGACCCTGAACTTAATGAAACACAGTGGACCAATACCAGCAGATGACATGGCTCCCCAAATCATTGCACTCTCAGAGCCTCTGTGAGCCAAATATCAGCTGTCTAGCACACACATGCACATTGGAGCTGAGATAGGAAAATGGCTCATGTGCCATCAGATATGACTCCATGTGCCACCTGTGGAACCTGTGCCATAGGTTCACTATCACTGCCCTAGGATGTCAGATATAAGCAGTATGTGATTGTGTGCAGGTGCTGCAGTGTGGTGGAAAGACTCAGCTGCCCCATTGTTCTTGTTAGTAGCAAGAACAAAGCAGGATGTGAAGTAAACATCCATGGTCTTCAACAGTCTTAGCCAACATGTACTGATTAAGATTAGTGCTTGCATTGGTTAATGCCATCAGTTCCCCATATGACCTGAACATACCTCATGATTCTTGACAAATGTATCTTCTTTTATGTACACTGAGAGCATATGCATCAAAGACAAATAAGGAGTTCTATAACATCCTATTTCCATCTGGATCTGCACAGAGACAATTGGCCACAGCTTTGAAACTAGGCAGAGACCTGGCCTTCAGCAGTCTCAGCTACCTGCTACTCCACCCCTCAACTTCAGTCCTAGCACTGCCACTGAGAAATGCTGCCTTGAGCAGCATGCTGCCTTGAAGAACTGCACAATTGCCCCTGATGAGTGGCAAGTACATTTGTACACATACAAATAGGAAGTTTACCACTAATGGGAGAAAACTTTGACACACGAAATAACCGGCAGCTACTGTGTTTTTCGGAATATAGGACGCACCGTAGTATAAGACACACCTTAGTTTTTGGGGAGGAAAATAGGGAAAAGAATCTGCTTACCAGACATTCATCTGGCTAGCATCCTTAGTCTGGTCACTTTCAACACATTATTTTATCCCCTGGTTAGGACTTTAAAAAAATCTTATTTGGAGAGAGTAACAATGAAAGAGCTTGCAAGCCAGTAAGAGCTGGGAACATTGTTAGAACCTGGTTAGGGCTGGAAAGAAAAATTCTGAGCAAGTGGAGCAATGAAAAAAACCTGCAAAGACTTAGGGCTTGGAAACATTCTTTGCAGAGAGTAACAATGAAAGACCTTGCAAGCCAGTAAGAGCTAGGAACAATGTTAGCACCTGGTTAGGGCTGGAAAGAAACTTACTTGGAGCAAGTTAGAGTAATGAAGAAAAAAAAAAACCCTGCAAAGACTAAGAGCTTGGAAAACATTCTTCCCAGACAGTAACAATGAAAGAACCTGCAAAATAAGACCTGGGAAGATCGTTAGCGCCTAGTTAGGGCTGGAAAAAAAGCTTTTAAAAAAGCTGCGTTCAGAGTATAAGATTTACCTGAATTTTTAGCCTCTTTTAGGGAGGAAAAAGGTGCGTCTTATACTCCGAAAAATACGGTAAGTTCTTATTGTATAAGATTGGTGATATTAGGTGAAAATTGAATTTCACTATTCCAACCTAATTTTTTGCCCTCTGGTTTGGATTTGTCAATACAAAGTATTTTAAGAAGGCATAATCTTTTAAAATACATTGACTGATATTTTGGAGGAATATTTTTCATGGGACTTACCAATTCTGCAGTATTCTAAGAAGCATTGAATAGTGGGCAACTCCTGAACTCATGTTTTTTTTCCATCTTTTTATCTGCTTGCTAAAAGTCCAGGATTCAGGTTATAAATCCTGGAGCAAATCAGCGAAACAGACAATTGTGAAAAATGTCAGATCTTGTATATCTGCGGGAAAAGTGCTAGAAAGAAATTAGCCCTATCAGCTCATCTTTCTTGTCACACATAGCTAGCTGTATTCTTTCTAAAGAGCTGTTTCTTTTTATCTTTGTATCTTTCGTACACTGCAAAATTCAAATTATTTCATTAATCACTCATTTAAAATATGGACTTCAAATGAAGTTTTAATTAAAATAGTCCCTTATGAAATGTGTTTGCTTATCACATTGCCATCAATTCTAATTTAGATACATACATCTGTCATTTGAAATTAACAATGCATTTAAAGCAATTTATCTCCCAATGAAATAATTCTTGGAATAATAATAATTAATGAGAAGACAGTTTAGATAAGAGAAATAGCTAGAAGTACAATCTTTGGTTTAATGATGAAAAGTAGTCACTTTTCTTTCTTTCATTCTTATAGCCTTTCATTCAAATGACCAAATAATTCTTATTGACAAAATTTCCTTTTTATGATTATTTTCCTTACAAATATAATAAATGTTAAGTTTGCATATTTTTTTAAAGGAAAGTGTATAGCCCATACATTTTGTAAATATAAATGGTCTATGTATAAATTGCCGTTTATATAAATGAATATTTGAAATATAAAGGATCAAAAAATAACTCCAAATCCCTATTTATGCTTGAAATTTCAGTTGTCAATATTCCAACTGCCATATCTTTATTTCCTGCAGTATGTAATGTTTATTGAAAATTTAATAGTTGTTTAATTAGATATAGATACATCCCAAGATAAAAATAGGGCAGCTTTCAGTTCTACACAGGAGCAATATACCTCACCTCTCCACAGAAAGAACCATTATGTTTAACTCATTATTTTATTTATATTCTACCTTTCTTCATGGAAAAAAAAAATCAAAGTTTGAAGGTTGGGATACTAATGTGGTCATTTGTTCAGATATTGTTAACATTAATAGATTTTAGATTTATCAATATTTCCACTTTTTCTCTATTTATTTATGTAGATAATCTCAATTAATTATTTAGGCCTCAACACACATTTCTATAACTATAATCAAGGGTATATATTAAGCTTCCAACAGTCACCAAATAAAGAACTAATGACTATTTTTAAATAAATTACTTATATCCTGCCTTTATCATTTTCTTATAAAGAACTCAAGGTGGAAACACATGTAGTATTCCATCTTCTTCCTTCTTTCTCAAATGTTCACCACAACAACAACCCTGTAATGTGAGATGGGCTGAGAGAATAATGAGCCAAAGGTTCAGAGGTGGTACTCAGCCAGTTCTGACCCATTTGGGTGAACCAGTACACCCATTTGGAGGAATTCGAAGAACCAGAAATACCATCTGTGGTTGGCTCCGCCCTCTTACTCCCGTCAGTCCCTGTTCTATATTCTCCCTTTTTTAAATGCTGATTCACGCAGGAGAATGGATTGCTGCACCTTAGCTGAGTTAAAAACAGCTCAGCTCAACAGCGCTGACATCAGTGGCAGTCTTTTAGTGCTGCTATGTTTTCAAGCTGTGTGTGTGAGCTTAGCAGGTGCATGGAAAGTTGTGTACATGTGTGGATGAGGTACATGTGAGCAAAGTGAGCATTTTTGGTGATGCTGGGCAAACCAATAGGTAAATTACCATTGCGGCGCAGGCGGAGTAACAGTCGGACACAAGGTATGGGTATAATGGGGTCACTTTTATTCAACCAAACTCAACTTAACTTATTTAACCAATTAACACCACGTGACCTGCAGGGTGCATAAATCAAATGGGGGCGGAATTAACTTTTTCAACAAACTCAACAGAGCAACTCTCGGGCGAAAACTCCTTGCCTGGGTGCAGGGTCATGGTAAAATTACACCTGCCCCCTGCACCATTACCACGCCCCCCATTGCGTGTGGGATGGCTCGCTACTGGTCTATGTTAATCCCCAGCCAGCGAGCCACAGGAGCGACCCCCTCCCCGAACCCAAGCCGGTCGAGCCCTGTAATCCGAGAAGGAGCTCGCCCCTCACCTCACTAGAGGTGCCCCTAAAGGAGATCACACAGTTGCTGCTTACTCCATTTTCCACCCCCTATTGGCCTCCCCCCCCAGTGACCTTGAGTGGGGGGCACTAGTTGGTGAGTCCACCCCCTAACCGCACTCCCACGCACAGAGTGGAGTAGGCGAAAAAACAATCACAGCTCGGCCAATTTGCTGTGACTGCAAAAAATTCCTACTCGGCCCCAGAGGGCGACCCATCATACGCACCCTGTAACAGAGGGAGGGTGGGCGGGTGTCCCACGACGATCCGGGCGAGAGGAACTGCGCCACCAGGCAGCCCCTTTTATAGGGCTGCCTCCCTCTCGCCCTGGCCAGTCGGTGCCCAGCGCACCCAGAACGTCGTCATCGCGGCCCCCTGATGACGTGGGGGCCGCGGCTCCACCCCCAACATGACGGCCTCCTTCCCTGCCGATCGCCGCAACAACCGCCGGCCGGTAAGTCGGCCTCGGGTATAGTTTTTGGAGTATAAGATGCACCAGAGGATTAGTTTTTGGGGAGGAAAATAGGGAAAAAACAATCTGCCTACCAGATATTCATCTGGCTAGTCCTTAGTCTGGCCAGTTTCAGCACATTAGTTTGCTGGTTTTGAGCACGGGTGCTTGCTTTTTATCTCCTGGTTGGGGATAAAAAACAGTTTCTAAAACATTTACCTCCTCTCTCTCTTCAGAGAGAGAAACAATGAGAAAAGCAGGCAAAGGGAAGATCACTGTGCTAACAAAATCACTCCACTAGTTAGCACCTCATTAGGGCTGAAAAAAGGGTTCTAAAGCACAGAAGCTCAGCTGATTTTGGGAGGGAGCAGCAGTGAAAAAAGCAAGCAAAGGGAAGATCACTTAGCTAGCAAAGCATGGAAGATCACTTCACTCATTAGCACCTCAATGAGGATGAACAAAAGCTTAATAAAAGCTACAATCAGAATATAACACTCACCTAAATTTTCAGCATCTTTTTGGTGGGGGTGGGGGGAGAAGGTGCATCTTATACTTTGAAAAATACAATATGTGAATCCCACGACTTTTCAAGGTTTCTAAACTGGCTTTCATGGCTAAGCTATGGCTAGATCTCAGGCTATTCCCTACTGCCCTAATCAGTAGGGACAGATGTGTTCAGGGAGAAATGGAAGCAACAGTTGAGTGCTTTCTTGGGAATAGATACTATCAGATCTGGAAAGCAGAACTTCAGAATTCCAGCAAAACTCTAGGTGAGCAGAAGGAGTTCTGCAAGCAATTAGCGTTTTCTGTAATTTTTATAGTTATCTAATGTTCTTCCTGGTTTGTATACATTAAGGACATTAACCTGTAGCAAACTTCCAGTAGCCATGTCACCCCATCAATTATATTACTGAAACAAGTGCCTAGATCAGTGATGGCAAACCTTTTTCCCTTGAGTGACAAAAGCATGTGTGTGTGCATGCTATTGCATGTGCATGAGTGCCCATACCCATAATTCAATGCCCCCTTCCCCCTGCACATACACTCATGACCCCCTCCCATTGTCCCACCTCCCTGTGTATGCATGGACTGTTCCCGACTGTGTATGCGTGGACTGTTCCCCTCCTGCTCCCCTGTTTCCCGACTTCCAGTGGGCCTGGTAGACTTATTCTTTTGCTTTCTTCAGGCTCCAGAGGCTTTCTTGGAGGCTGGGGAGGGCAAAAATGGCCTCCCTTGCTCCCCTGGAGGCCCTTCAGAGGCCAATAATACACACTCAGCCTCTGAACAAACTGGAAATCAGCTGGCCAATGCGCATATGCATGCTGGAACTTAGCTAGGGCAACAGCTCACATGCCAGAAGATATAGCTCTGCGTACCACCGGTGGCATGCCTGCCATAGGTTTGCCATCATTGGCCTAGGTTCTACAGGTATGAGCTGGCCCTGCAGCACACAGTGATTAGGTTTGAGCTGGTGACAGACCAAAGTCCTGTCCAGGAAGCCATAAGGGAACCATTTGCCCTTACTGTTTATTTATTCTGCTGCCTATAGAGCTCTTTTATAGCTTTGTGCATCTGATCTGATTGTCTTTGTTTGCAAGACTTCCTGCATTTCTCTAAATGCTCAAAGAAGTGGGAAGGTCAAATCTTGAATTAAACTGATATAAACATTGGACAACTGTACTGATATGATTTCAAGTCCTGCTCTTACAAATCTTCTTATTCAGTTAATTACATCGTAGTTTAATCAGCTCTGACACTGGTTTTCAGTAGACAGTCATATTTAAATGTTTATTTTCAGTTACATTTAATTGTGGAAGCTCTTTGACACAGAAAAAATGGAGGCCTGTTTGTTTTAAAATAGGAAAAGTGAGCAAGGGCATGAATTAAACATGTGCTTATCTTTGCCTTTAAAAGAAAAAAATAGCTTAAAGTTATGGTTAGCATACAATTTCCAATTTAATACTATGAAGTGGAATAATTCCAAATTACAAGTACTGTGATAAAAAAAAGTAAATAGAATATTGACTTTCTGTCACTGCTTGTGTGACATGGGTCTTGCATAATTCAAACACTGAAGTGCATCCATGAGGGATAGATAAAGAGTCTGTGCAGAAGAACTAGCAAAATCTATTAGAGCAAGAGGATGACAATTGCTTAGACATATTATCTCAGAACCCTGTACTATATTTCAAATTGCCTGAGATCCCTAGAGCAATTTCAAGCTGAAAGAACATGAACTAATATAATTAGGTTGAAGATCACTTTTTCATTGACAGGTAAGCTACAGAATTAGAAATGAAATATTACAGTCAAAAAGGTTTGACTCCATCATAAATTGTGCCCAGTTGACTCATTTGTCCTTAGCAAATCTTCCAAGGAACGGCTCAAATCCAGAATAGTTGAATATACTGTGTGTCAAGAATTAATGTTCATATTGAAATGTAGGAAGGTTTTGGGAGAATAGGCAAAAAGACACAACCAAGGGAATGATCATATAAGAGACAGCATAGCCTGCAACTGAGTAGTTGGTAGGGAAATATGTTTAAAAAAGACCTTGCCTAGTTTCTTGGGTGGTAAAGGACAATGAAGGGAAGTGATTTGCACTTTCAGACTTGCCAGATTCTCTCAATGTAGCTTTACAATAAAGTAGAATTAGCTTATCTGATTGTGATTCCCATAGGCTTTACCCACAAGGCAGACAAGGTTGTAATTCAACTAGCACTGTACAATCAAGTGGACAAATATATAGTCATTCAGCAGATATCAAGCCTAACCCAAGAAAAATGTGACATATCCAACCAAATTTCAGTTCTTCATTTGCCTTCACCATATGGACAGAATTTATTTATTTATTTATTTATTCATTCATTCATATCTTCCTTCTTTCCTCGGAACTTGCTGTATTACTTGGTTCTATCACATCACCTCCTCTTTTATAAACACATTTACCACATCAACCCAGGATTGAGATCCCTTTTTAACCATCATTATTTTCTATGGAACCTAAATTTCACAATGATAAACTATCAGAGTGACAATAAAATAATTCCATTAGGTACAGGTCATTTGGTAAGTCCAAACATTTAGAAATACAGATACTTGACTTAGTTGCCTTAGGATAATCCAAGGTTTTATCGGGGCAAGCAAATTGAAGTTTGAGATTTTGATTTTTTCCGTTTATAAATTACTTTTTAAGAACTTGATTTCGAATATATATTGAGTAGGGAGTGATTGTATGTATTCAGCAGGTGGTAGTTATTCTGGAACTTAGAATGGTCAAACATTGTTCTACTCTAATAGACTGATTTCATTATTTCTGCATCAGGCAGTTTCAATTCATTTGAAAACATACAGAAAGCAATGAATAAATTGCATTTGTAGCCCATCTTTTTTGCAGTATTTGAAATGCAACCTGTAATTGTTTAACTTCAACATTGTTACTGCATTGAATCAGGTTATTGCCATGGATTAATCAATAAATTGGAATGTCAAATAACTTTATGCTGGCAAATTTAGGATTTTTGCTTACAATTTTGTCCACATTTATTGATACACTATTATGAAAGGATTCTTTTATCTCTATCTATCCAGGCAATATTTCTGCTTGAATGCTTTGTTACCATTTTTTTTAAAATATGCATTTATACCTTCACTTCCAAAGTGCATTTATATTAAGTAGTTTCACTTTTAATTCCTCTCTCCATATGAACTTATTAAGGCCATTGGTAATTCAGGTTAATTCCATCCTTTTACACCAATAGCTAATATGTGCTCTTTTGGAGTTCGCTGCATCCCTCCTGGATGGCTATTCTACTTCTGCAGAACTTGGAGAACCACAACCTTCAAGAGCCATAGTGGCATTGTGGTTAGAATGCAGCATTGCAAACTAACTCTGCCCACTGCCACGAGTTCAATTCTAAGTGGCTCAAGATTGACTCAGCTTTTCATCCTTCCGAGGTTGGTAAAATGAGGACCCCTTTCTTATGTTAACAATTAGGAAAAAATGGATTTAGTATTGTATATAAAGTTTATATATATTTACATAGAGATAAAAAATTGTATTCAGGAGGAGAAATAACTTGATGGAAATGTTTAAACTGGAATGTTACATCATGTTCAATATTTTTCTTTTTAAAATTGAATTATAAATAAAAAAACTTTTAAAATATTATTTTTTTAAAATGAAGACCCCGATTGTTGGCGGTAAATGGCTTTAAACTGCTTAGAGATGGATGTAAAGCATATAAAGTGGTAAATAAGACTCTTGCTATCTTCATCTTCCCTTCGCCATTTGCAGTCATCTGTTTCCACTCTGCTTCTCACTTAAGAACTTGAAGTGGGACTTGAAAAATTAAGGTTCAAGTCATTCTCAACCATGAATACTAAGTGCTAAGTACTCTGTGTTGAGTTTCCAAGTAATATAAATTAGAGTATAAATCTAACTAGTGGAGCAGTACATTACAGCTATTAGATGAATTGCATACTCATTCAAAGTGATATTTGTGAATACCAGGTTTATAGAGAATATCATTCTTATAATTTTGGAGATATGTTGCGGCGCAGGCGGAGTAATAGTCGGACACAAGGTGTGGGTATAATGGGGTCACTTTTATTCAACCAACTCAACTTAACTTCTTTAACCAATTAACTTATTTAAACAATTAACCCCACGTGACCTGCAGGGTGCATAAATCAAATGGGGGCGGAATTAACTTTTAAGCCAATTCAACAGAGCAACACTCGGGCGAAAGCTCCTTAAACTGGGTGCGGGTCCTGGTAAACTTGCACCTACCCCCTGCACCATTACCACGCCCCACGTGGCGTGTGGGATGGCTCGCTACTGGTCTATGTTAATCACCAGCAAGCAAGCCACAGGAGCGACCCCCTCCCCGAACCCAAGCCGGTCGAGCCCTGTAATCCAAGAAGGAGCTCGCCCCTCACCTCAGTAGAGGTGCCCCTAAAGGAGATCACCAGTTGCTGTTTACTTCATTTTCCGCCCCCTATCGGCCACAGCAGGGGGTGAAATTTTAATTTATTCCCCCTGCTCCCCCCCCTGCACATAGATGTGCAGGCACCTCTGCAGGTCCGCTATAAATTTGTCGTTCCCTTTGTCGGTCAAGTGTACCCCGTCCTGTCTATACAAGTCTATTAGGGATGCCCTGATCTCTGGATGGTCTATCACTCCACCCCCAGCCTGAACTACCCACTTCTTAACCGCTCTGCTAACTCTCTTCCTGGCCCCATCCACCGCCTTAGGGATTCTAGCATGCCGCCAATACCTCCTTGGCAGGATGTTGGACCACCACATGCACGTGTCTGGCCACCGCTCCCAGATCACCTGCAAGCCCTCCCAAATGTGCCACAGCAGATCGACACCTGTCATCGATCCCAGATCATTACCACCAACGTGCAAAACCAAACAGTCCGGC
This sequence comes from Erythrolamprus reginae, assembly GCF_031021105.1. Classification (NCBI taxonomy): domain Eukaryota; kingdom Metazoa; phylum Chordata; class Lepidosauria; order Squamata; family Dipsadidae; genus Erythrolamprus; species Erythrolamprus reginae. The sequence goes on along the minus strand of NC_091955.1, from coordinate 30,118,149 downwards.
ACCCCCTGCACCTTCCCGCTGTTGAATAACAGGGGAAGAACCTCATGCCACCGAAGGCCTCGACGGCCCAGCCACTGAACAATCACTCGATGATCCATCCCCAACTGCGTGCCGGGCGTCGTCTCACGGGCCCTCCTCTCGGCCCAGTACACCATGCTGTGGCCACATATCAGGATTCTGTGTCGCTTGCCCTGTATTTGGTCTAGAGGAAGGGAGGAAACAAAACAGCATCAGAAGTGGCGGCACCGACTGCACCCCTCCCCGCCCCACTCACCTAAGGGCGGATGTACGTCTGGAAGGCCGCGGATCTCCAGCGGCCCACAGTCTTTATGTCCAGCCTGCTGAAACCTTCGTCCGCTGCCAGCGAAGCTGCTCCTATCCTAAAGGAGTGAGTCCCGTAACTTCTGGGATCCAAGCCCAGCCTGGAAAGTGCCTTGGACGTTACCGCCCAAAATTGGTACCTGGTAAGAGGTTCGCCAGAAACATGACAAAAAAGAAAGCCCGGCTGTTTGCCCCTATGGGCCCAATACGCTGCCAGAGCCGCCACCGGGCACACCCTCCGGTTGTTAGCCCGGGAAAGTCTGACCGTCACGCCTCGACCCCTTTGGTCGGTCTTGGACCGTCTAAGCCTCAAGGACACCGAGCCCCTCCGTAATTTGATATCCCTTGTGGTAAATGCCTGACCGGAGCTATCGGCTCTGGAAGCTGCAAGAACTTCGCTGACCCGAAAAGCCCCGAAAAACAAAGTCACCGCAGCCGCGTGGTACAGTGCTGCCTCATACTCAGAGCGGCAGAGCCGGCCCCACAGCTCATAAAGCCCCAACAGGTGGGCAAGCTTTAGGGGACGCCTGCTGTCACCCTGGACCTGGCCTTTCTCCCTGATCCAACCCTCCAGTGTCTTCCTAATCCTGAAATCTCCTGTGGTGTCAGAAAAGCCCCTCGACTTGGCTATGAAGGCCAAGCCAGCAAGCTTGCCCCTAATCGTCCGGGCCGACAACCCCCGGCGCCTGTTAAGTGCACAGAAATCGAGCAGGTGCTCCACCGGGGCAGGCCAAAGCTGCTCGTATCTCCTATCATGACGAAAAGCCCAAAATTCCCTACCTGCCCGCTGGTATGACCTCCTGGTGCTTGTGGCTATGGACAAGTCCATAGCCTTGCTTACGTCGGCCCCCCAATCAGCCACAGGTGCTGTGGGGCTGCTTCCGGGTGCTCCTCGGCCTGTGGGGCAAGCAGCCGGAACCTAGCCAACTGCCCCCTAGATAATGCATCCGCCACCCCGTTTCTAACCCCTGGAATGTGGTGGGCCCGGAAAAGCATGTTATTGGCCAGGCATCTCGTTACCATATGCCTGACCAAACCCATCACCCGTTCATTCCTAGAGGAGAGTGTGTTCACTACATGTACTACCGCCATGTTGTCACACCAAAAGTGGACCGTCCTCCCGGCAAAGCTGGTGGACCACAGCTCAATGGCCACGACAATCGGGAATAACTCCAAAAACGTCAAATCCCTGCAAATAGCCTTGCCGTGCCACTCCTGCGGTCAGTCCGCCCTAAACCATTTGTCCCGCCATACCACACCAAAACCGGTCGTGCCAGCCGCGTCGGACTTCACCTGAAAGTCCGCTTTCAGCAGCATATCCTGTCTCCACAACGACACCCCGTTGTACATGTCCAGAAACCTTTGCCACACTCCGAGGTCCTCCCTAACGCTCCTCGACAACCTTATCCTGTGGTGCGGTTTCGTCAAGCCAACCGTCGCCCGGTACATTCTAAACATAAAAGCCCTGCCCGGCGCTATCACTCGACACGCAAAATTTAACAGGCCAGCCAGCTCCTGAACCTGCCTAAGAGTCACTTTCTTGGCGGCTCGGGCAACCCTCACCGCATCCTTGAGTCTCGTCAGTTTATCATCGGGTAGCCTACACGTCTGCGCAACGGAGTCCACCCCGATGCCTAGAAATGTCAGTCTGGTCGAAGGCCCCTCGGTTTTTTCATGAGCCAAAGGAACGCCTAAATCCAAGCATAAATCTTGAAAACCTGTCATCCCCCGCTGACAGTCGTCGGAACCCGCCGGTCCGGCGAAAAGAAAGTCGTCCAAATAGTGCACCACCGACTCAAACCCCATACTTTTAACATGTGCCCACTCCAAAAATGAACTAAACTTCTCGAACAGGGAGCAGGACACAGAACAACCCATCGGCAGGGCCCTATCAACAAAAAACCCGCCATCGAACAGAAAACCCAACAGGTTGAAATCCTCCGGGTGAATAGGCAAAAGCCAAAAGGCCGATTTGATATCACATTTTCCCATCAGCGCCCCTACTCCGCACGCCCGGACCATCGCGACGGCCGTCTCGAATGGTGTGTAGCGTACCGAGCATAGCTCCTCGGGGATGTGATCGTTTACCGACTCACCCGGAGGGAAAGACAGGTGATGGATGAGCCTGAACTCCCCCGCGGCTCTCTTGGGCACCACCCCGAGTGGGGACACCTGCAGTAAGGGCAGGGGGGGCCCCGAAAAGGGGCCCAACACCCGGCCCTCGCGCACCTCCTTCATAATTTTGTCCCGCACTACGTGCCCCATACCTGCCACCGACCTCAAATTATCCGCCAGACATGCATTCCGAGGCCCCCTGTAGGGGATCCTGAAGCCCTCGGAAAAACCTGCGATCAGAAAATCCGCACCTTTCCTGGGTTGATAGCTGGTGAGCCATTCCTTCAATCTGTCCAACCTAACGGGGGTTGGGCCCCTTACTTTGAGCTCCTCCCGGCTGGGGTTTGGCTGGGGCCCCAGCGTCTTTGGTGCCGGCCCCTCCCCTTCCCCTGTAACAGGTGGAGGTCGGGTGCCGGCCATTGCACAAGGCGCAGGCGTGGCGAAAACGGCAATATGACCTTGAACAGGCCCCCCTAGCGCCGTACTCGTAACAGTACGGCGGACCCCGAAAGGGCGAACCCGCTCCGCTACGCTGGCCAGAGGCCGGGGTCCTCGTACCCACCGCCGGGCGGGGAAGAGTAGCCTCCTTGCCGCGCATCAGAAGTAAATGGCCAGTGGGAGTCCGCCCGCTGGCTGGGGTCGCCGCTTGCTGCGTGGCCTGAAGCCACAAATCATTATGCCTCATATCCCAAGGCCAATGCCTATTGTGGGCGGCGAACCGACGAAAGGTCTCATCATATTGCTTCCAAGCCTCGCCCCCAAACTCCTGATAAGCCTTCAGGATCATGTTCATGGACAAGATGAGCTCATGGGTCTTATGGACGTCATCTTCCACAACCACAGAGTGGTAGGCCAAAAAAGCATAAGCCCACGCCAGTATCCCTTTATCCATTTTGGTATCTTTTGGGTCATCCGACCCCTTCTTGCCCTCCTTATCCCTATCCTTTTTAGACTTTTCCGGTAGTAAAATATGAAAAATGTCAACATAAGCGCCGCGCCAAATCTTACGCTTGAGGGCCTGTGACATGTGCATACTGAGCGGAGTGTCCGGAAGGCCAGGTGCGAAAGGGTTATCGCTGTCGCTAACAGAGGTGCTGGTGGACCCAGAGGTGGTCGACCCTGAGCTATCCTTCGAGGTATCCCTCTTCCTCTTGTGCCTCCTGGCCAACTCCCTTCTACGCCCCCTCCTCCAAACCTGAGCTGCCCTGCGCGAGCGCCAGGTCCTGTGAGCCCTACGTGTCGTGCGTTTAGCCGCCTGTAGCCTGCCACGCGGCCCCCTTGGGAGGGACCACCGGTGCCTAGGCACAGGGCACTCACCCCAGTGAGAGGAGTCATCGTCTGCATCCTCGGAGCCGGACACTGTCCTTCTGGCCTTCCTCCTTTTGCTCTTCTTTTTTGCGCGCCGATCTCCACGTGCTCTCTGTGGGCTCTCCGCCGACTCCGATGAGCTCCTAGACCCCTCCGCACTGGTAACGCACGTGGCTCGGCCCCGCCGGGACCTGCCTCGCTTCTTCGGCCTCCCATCAAGTTTCTCAAGCAAGGAAGACAGTAGATGTGAGGAAACCGAAAGTGAATCCCCCACCTCCTGCTCCCTCCTGGCAGGCCTTGCGGCGGGGGGCTCTGCCTCAGACAGACCTGTTTCAGATCCGCTGGGGGCACCTACTTCCTCCCCAGTAGCCTCACCTAACCCCCCCAGTGCATCCACAGGGAGGGCCCGGCCCTGGCGGTGGCCTCTCGCCCCTGATGAGGCTCCCCTTCGGCCCGTTGCGCGCCCCCGGGGGCTCCCCTCCCCCCTGGGGCTGCCCTCATCAACCGGCCTCCTGGCCGGCCTTGCCCCCGGGGCCTCGCTCCACACTCGCTTGGGGGCCCGCTTCCTACCGGTGCGGCGGGGCTCGATGGGGGGGGTGCCTATCCCTCCGGCCTGCCCCCCCGCAGCCCGCCGCCAGCCCCCCGAATGGCTTCTCCCTCCCCCCGCCATGTACCGCCGAACAAATGCGCCTCCAAACCCTGGGCGGGGGTGTCGCCGAAGCGAACTGAGCCTCCAGCCGCCGCTCGCGGCTCTTCGGGCCTCCAAAAGTGCACCGCCGCGTGTCCCTCATCGCTCGTCTGCTTCGCCGGCCTTCGGGCCTCTTGCGCAATAGCCCGAGCCGGCAGCAGCAGCAACCTTGACTCACAGCGATCCGGGCGAGTCTGCTGCGCCACGAGGCAGCCCACCTTATATAGGGCTGCCTGGCTCGCCCGGCCAATCGGTGCTCACGCACCCGCTGACGTCATTACGGCACCCCACACCACGTGGGTGCCGCGGCTCTGCCCCAACATGGCCGCCTCCTTTGCCCGCCGATCGCCGCAAACCCCATCCGCCGGTAAGTCGGCAGTGGGAATTGTCCTGAAAAACTGAATCTATTCATCCTATCCAGGCTGAATGTCTGAACTGAGAAAGGAGAGTTTCCAAAAATATCAGCGTCAAGGATGCATTGCAATGGATCTGTGTTGGTAAGGTGAAATTGTTCCTTTTTTCTTTTCTTTCTGCCTCTGATGAAAAAGAATGGAGAATGGCAATGGATCTCACAGCTGGAGAGAAAAATAAAAATCATGCAGTATCTCTGAAATCCTTTGTCCTCATAAGCCATGTAATAGAGCAAATCATTTCAAATCTTATTATGTCATTGTCATAAGGATGGACTCCTGTTGTGACATTTTTTGCTCTAAATACTTTTTATATGCAAATAAAATTAAACCTCCACCATCTGCAAAACAAATGTGCCTAGGAATGTGGGTGAAAAGGTGCAGCTAATTTGAGCACTATCAGTTGAAACAATTAATGAGAGACACTGTTATCATTTGTCTTCTCACTCTGGGGAGCATTAAAATTCAAATGTCTCATAGTCATAATAAAGATTATGGCAAGCATAGGAGGACAAAATGACCAATTATGTGACTATATTCATTGGACTGTGATTGTAATGAAAATTAATGGGGGGATTCAGTTTTAAAACTTGGCTTTTCATATAAGCAGCAGATAAGAATGCTGTGATGTGTTGAAGTTTGGCCAAACTTTTTTTAATTATTAATATGCAAGAAAACTGGAAATTGTTTTGAGCTGAAGGAGAAAAATACCGAGGCTGCATCTAGGATGCCAGAAATGTTGGACAGTTCAAATTAAATTCCTTAGATTCTGCAGTAAGTTTGGCTTTTAGTTGGAACACTGACACCAATATTGGTTCAATTAAATTAGGCATCAATACAATGATTTCAATGAGGAGAAATAATTTACTTAGTCAAGGTAAACATTTCAGAGTCTGAAGCTATCCAGCCATCACACAGAGTAAATAATTCAGCAGGATTCATTTATAGAAGAAACTTTTAATATGCAATAATATAAAACATAATGCACATATACACCGATAGTAAAATTTTGTTGGAACTCACCAGTGATGGCCTGCTATTGGAACGGTAAGGTGCTATGTTCTGGTAGCAATTTTCAGGATGCACACGCAGTTGTGCATCCCTGAAATGTGCATGCATGGCACAAGCATGAGATTTAGCTTCTGTGCATGTGCAGCAAGGAAAATCTTGTGTGAAAACGCTCACACGAACAAGATTTCAGCAATTTTGGCCAGTTTTCTGCTTCTGGGCATGCACGAAAGCAAAATGTTCAGAGGAAATTAACCGTGCATGGTATGTTTGTGTGTGTGCTTGTTAGTAAATGGGGTTCTTTTTTAAAAACTTTTTAAAATATTTTAAATTTATTTGGATTTGTTACGATTGTTATATTTTGCTGTGAGCCGCCCCGAGTCCGCGGAGAGGGGCGGCATACAAGCCTGAATAATAAATAAATAAATAAATAAATAAATAAATAAATAAATAAATAAATAAATAAATAAACAAACAAACAAACAAACAAACAAACAAACAAACAAACAAACAAACAAACAAACAAACAAATAAATAAATAAAATCCTGCTCACACATTCACTATTAGCAATGGGCAAACTGAACCTGCACAATTCGGGTCCGTACCGAATTTTGCGGTGTTTGGTATGCCGAACATGAACCCGAAATTTTTCCAAAGCTTGGGGTCTTGTTCGGCGTTCAGAGCTTTGACTTCACTTGCTAAGGACACCAAGGTGATCACTTCCTGAATTCCATGTCCTTTCACGTAAAAATAAACATGTTTATTTTTACATGAAAGGACCGCCCTTTGCTTGCAGTGCCGCTGCGGTGTCCTTTTTCGTAAAAATAACAATGTTTATTTTTATGTGAAGACCTCCCTTTGAAGGAATCAAAGGAATCCATGGAATCCAGGAAGTGATCACCTTGGCGTCCTTAGCAACCTTCCGGTGATGTCAAAGCCCCGCCCCCGGAATCTCTTCATGGGAGGGATTCCCCGTTCAAGTTTGGGTTCGGTTCGGGTTCGGCCAAATTTTACGTAAAATTGGGCTGAACTTGCCGAACCTGAACACCGTTGGGTTCGCCCATTACTATTCACCATCATGCAAAATTTTGCTTGCTGCACTTGCACAGAAACCAAATCTCACATGACTGGTGTGCACACACACACCAGATGCCCACACGCCCTCGGAGGGTGCACCAATAGCGTCGAAGATGGCAGGCCTTCACTGGAATCCACTCCTGATTATCTGCATTTCAATATTTTCTTCTCAAGCAATTTTTAGCCAGGGTGGATAATAGATAGATAAACCTCTCAACCATGATCAACTAAAGAGGAAGCTGCATATGTGCACGCTTTAAACCCAAGAATATACTAAGGCAGAAGTGTGTCCATCCCAAGAATAAAACACCCAGGCACAAACTAAGCAACATGGTATATGTAGTACAAAGCAATGAGACATGTGCAGATCTGTAAATTGGGGAAACAAAACAACCATTTCATAAATGCCTAGCATAACATAGGAGAAAAAGACCCATTGGGACAAGATTCAGAGGTGCATCTGCATTTAAAGGAAAAATTGCCACTTTTTGGAAGACAGAAAACTCCACATTTTAGGTAGAGAGAACTGAACTGTTGGTTTGAAAAAGGTGTCAAGGAGGCCATCTATGTCAAAACAGAGGAGCAGGGATAAGATATCATCTATCTCCAGTCTACAACACAGTTCTTTCAGCAGTTCCAGGAAGGCTCCACACTCATTTGCATTACTCTGTGACACTGAGGATATAAACAAACCTCCAAGTGGCCTCAACAACTGTCTAAAAGGATGCAAATGACTAGCTGCTTCAAGGAATATAAATTCTTCCATTCTCCACCATCCAGTCAGAGATGAAGAAGCTTCTTGAATGAGAAACAAAATGTCTTCAAAGAAAAACAAGAAAGCCCAGTTGCCTCTTGAAAAAGCACCTTTTGGATGCCCTTTAGCAACTACCTCATTTAGTAATCATTTGCAGTTACAACAGTGATGAAAAGGGCAGCGCCGGACTTACCCGGCTGGCAGGCTTTGCTGGAGGGACCGGGAGACACGGTCCCTCATGGCGGCCGCCATCTTGGATCCCGGGCGAAGTCTCGCAATGCGAGACTTCGCTCGGGAGATCAGGGCCTGATTGGTCAGGCTCCTGATTGGTCCGGGCGGGGCCTGCTTGCCCTATATAAGGGCGAGCAGGCCCGGGGCTCTCCCTTTTCGCCCGGACTACACAGAAGAGCAGACGTTCGTTCGTCTGTTCCGGCGGCCATTTTGGTGGCGACCTCGTGTGAGGCGCCATTTTGTGGCCTGTGGTTAAGCGAAGAGCCTTTCCTCTATCAGCGGAGCCAGCATCGGCTGGGCTCCGCTCCGGTTTGGAGCCTCATTGCCTGTTTTTGGGTGGTGGGGGGTGCTGCCTTTGGGAGGCCCCACGGGCCCGCGGTGGTCTCTGGGTGGCTTGTGGCCTGGGATAAAGGCCTGGTGTCGGGCCTTGTTGCCCACTGGGAGGAGGGATTAGCCTCTTGAGAGGGTTTTTTGCTCTGCGGAGGCCTGCTGCTTCAGGCAGGCCTTTGCCCACGGGGTGCAGGGTCCGTTGGTGGGGGGGCTTGGTCCTGCCCTATCCCTTCTTGTTGAAAGTTAGATTTGTCGTTGCTGTAATGGCCCCTAAAAAGCGGCCAGCTAAGGCCCTCCCGGCCCAACCAGTGGTGCGGCCTAGGAGGGCTGCCAGGCCGTCTGCCCAGGCTCGGGCTGCGGCGGAGGGCCCCCCGGGGGGGATCCCGGTGGGGGTGGTGGTAGGGTTTATGCCCACAGTCCCTCAACCCGAGGTGTCCCCTTCTCTCTCCTGGGCCAGGGTCCTGGAGCGGCTCGACGACATGGAGAGGTGGCGGTCGGGGGCAGGCCCGGAGGGGCTTTCCTCGACTGCCACCACAGCATGGGGCACAGACCCCGAAGAGGAGTCGGCCCCAGCAGGGCAAGTGGCCCACAACGTGCAGATGGCTGGCACCGGGCAGACGGGCAGCACCGGGCAGACGGGCCACACTGGGCAGATGGCCCAGCCTGGGCAGTGGTCATCGTTCCAGGGCCCAACCAGGATGGGCCCACCGTGGATGGCTTCTACCCCTTATGGGGCAGGTGAGGTTGCACCACATGTAGGCACATCACCGCTCCTGCCCATCCAGGGTCCCGGGTTCATCTCGCCCACATTGGGGGGTGGCAACAGCTTTATGGGGACTGCTGCAGGCACCTGTGGACAGGTCTGGTCCCCGCCGGCTCCGCCAGTGGGGGCGGCGGGGGTACCTGTCCCACCTGGGGCGGGGGTGGGGGGTTGGATCCCTCCTCCACCGGCCATTATGCCACCGGTCCCGTTCATGTATCCACCGGGGCTTGGGGTGCTGGGCTCGGGGGCCACCACGGTGTGGGACCCGTTCGCCAGCATCAAGCCTGGGGCCATCCCTTGTGGGTTGCCCGCGACGCCTTTAGGGTACCATCTTCACCCGTCAGTTAAGGAGGCAATCTGGCGGGGGGAGTACGTTGATCTTTTCTCCATTTTGAACAGGGAGGTCCCTAAACAGGACAAGGAGGTGGTCCCTGGGGAGAAGGTTAAAAAGACAAAGGTCACGAAATGCTTCAGCTCGTGGCTGTATGCCTTTCTGACCTTTGCGTCGGTGGTAATTCAGAGGCAGCCGGGTAGGGCCGCTGCCTTGCTGAAGTACATCGACCTTATAGCAAGGGCCCATTTTGAATATGGGGGCACCATATGGAGGCATTACGACAAGGGGTTCAGGATGCGTATTGCCCATGACCCCTACTTGCCTTGGGATATGGTGGTCCCGGACCTGTGGTTCCAGGCCACGCATATGTCAGGGAAGGAGGGCTGTGATAGGACCGATAGCGGTCACTTTATGGAAGAGGAGCCCGCGACGCCCGCGCCGGCCAAGGCCGTGGCGGGTGCCGTTGGTAAAGGGGCCTCTTTGGTGTGTCACGAGTTCGCTGCGAAGGGGGCGTGTTTCCGTCCCATTTGCAGGTTTCGGCACGCTTGCGGGAGTTGTGGGGGGAACCATTCCGCAGCCGTGTGCCCCCGCCCCAAGAAGGGGATTGAAAAGAAAGGCTCGGGTCCCCCAAAGCCTCCCCCACCTGCTGGGGGAAAAGGGGCCCAGCCCAATTAATTTAATGGTGCTTGAGGGTTGGTTGGGTGACTACCACCCTCGCTCGAGAGCGGCCGCTCTCTTGCTAGGTTTTTCGGAGGGATTCAGGATCCCTTACATGGGTGTTAGGAGGGCCTTCATGTCTGACAACCTTAGGTCGGTTGTTGGTCATGAAGACATTGTTAGGGAGAAGATTCGGAAGGAGGTGGCCGAGGGCAGGGTCCTCGGGCCCTTCCCGGAGCCGCCCTTCCCGAATCTTCGTGTGTCTCCCTTAGGTGTGGTCCCCAAAAAGGCGAGTGGTGAATTTAGGTTGATTCACCATTTGTCTTTTCCAAAAGGGGAGTCAGTGAATGACTTCATTCCTGACGAGCTGTGTTCAGTCCGGTATGCATCCTTTGATGCAGCCGTGACTATGGTTAGGAAGTGTGGGGTGGGAGCCCTTATGGGTAAATGCGACATTAAGTCGGCATTCCGGCTCCTCCCCATACACCCAGACGACTTTGAGCTGTTGGGCTTCCATTTTGAGGGGGGTTATTACGTGGACAGAGCTTTGCCCATGGGGTGCTCTGTCTCGTGCTCGCTTTTCGAGAGTTTTAGCACCTTCTTGGAGTGGGCGCTCAGGAGGCAAAGTGGTCTGGGTACGGTCGTTCACTACCTTGATGATTTCCTGTTGGCGGGGCCTGCGCATTCAGAGCAATGTTTTGCTTTGATGCGGGACTTCGAAGCCCTTTGTGCTCAATTAGGGGTGCCTTTAGCCTCTGAGAAGACCGAAGGCCCCGCCACCAGGATTACCTTTCTGGGTATTGAATTGGACTCAGTGGAGCAATCTTCTAGATTGCCCCTAGAGAAGTTGGTAAAGATTAAGCGGAAGCTTGATGAGGTCCTGGGCTGCCGGAAGGTGACCCTACGGCAGCTCCAGGAATTGGCAGGCATTCTTAATTTTGCCTGTCGGGTAGTTGTTCCTGGAAGGGCTTTTTCCAGGAGGTTGTACGATGCGATGAAGGGGCTCCGTTTGCCCCATCATCGTACCCGCCTTTGCGCTGGGGTCAGGGCTGACCTCGGCGTGTGGCGGGATTTCTTGGTCAGGATTAATGGTTTGTCTTTCTGGAGGCACGAGCTTCTCTTGGAAGCTGGGTTGCAGCTCCGCTCTGACGCCGTGGGGACGTGTGGTTTCGGGGTGGTGTTAGGTGACCAGTGGTGCTGGTCGGCATGGCCTCCGGAATGGAGTGCCTCTTCGTTGGTTAAGGACCTGACGTTTCTGGAGCTCTTCCCCTTAATAGTGGCCTTAGAGCTTTGGGGGGAGCAGTTTAGGGACAAGACCGTGCACTTTTGGTGTGACAACCTAGCGGTTGTCCATGTGGTGAATGCCCTGTCCTCGAAGAGCGACAGGGTCATGCGGCTTGTCCGCCATTTTGTGCACAGGTCCTTGTCTCTAAACGCATTGTTTTTGGCTAAGCATGTCCCCGGGTTAGATAACGGGGTTGCTGATGCCTTGTCCCGTGGTCAGTTGTCCAGGTTTCGGACCCTGGCCCCGGGGGCCCGAGAGTTGCCAGAAGCGTTCGCCAGCCACCTCTGGAGTCTGGGGGGGATCCAGAGTGGTGGAGAGACGAGGCATCCCGGGCAATCTCCTTGTCTGTAGCGCCCGGCACCCTCAGGGCATACCAGCGTGCAGGTAAGGAGTTTGGGGAGTTTAGGCAGGGCAGGGGTTTCCAGCTTAGTTGGCCTGTCCCTGTAGAGCATTTGGCCGAGTTTTGCGTCCAACTTAGGCAGCGTGGCCTGTCAGTTAGGACGATCCGGTCCCGGTTAGCCGGCCTCGCCTTTCTGTCCAAGGCGGGGGGGTTTGCAGATCTTTCGGGTGACTTTCGCATCCGGAAGATGCTGGAAGGCTGGCTTAGGGAGCAAGCGGGGGCCCCAGGTGACACTCGTCAGGCTCTGACGGTGGAGCAGCTGTCTTTAATCAACGTGGTTTTTGACAGTCTGTGTTCCTCATTGTACGAGGCCCGTCTTTTTAGGGCAGCGGCCTGTGTCATGTTCTTTGGGGCCCTTCGGGTCAGCGAGGCCATGGCTTCGTCTCAGGCTGACACCTCGCTCCGAGCCTTCCAGTATGCTGATCTGGCCTTTAGACAAGGGGGGGTTTCCCTTGTAGTAAGGCGGTCTAAGACGGATCAGCTACGCAGAGGGGTTACCATACAACTTAGTGCGGCCACCGACCAGTCGGTGTGTCCGGTGGCCGCGCTACAGCTTTATTGTGGTCTTCGGGGGTCGGGCCCGGGGTACCTGTTTAGACATTGGGAGGGTACCCCTCTGACCCGTTTCCAGTTTTGGGCTTTAGTATCCAGGGCGATGGCCCAGGTGGGCATGGATCCCGCCGGTTATGGAACGCATTCGTTCCGTATCGGCGCCGCCACTAGCGCGGCTATTTCTGGTTTCCCGGCCCATCGGATTTGGGAGATCGGCCGCTGGCGGTCAGCGGCATATTTGGGTTATGTTAGGCCCGCTGAGGATCCTAGGCAGGGCTTAGGCTAGGTAACCTCTCTGTGTGTGTGTCCTCTTGCAGGTCCCCAGGCTAACACGAAACCGACGGCCACAGCATGATTTTCTGGGCCGGCCGCGCGGCAGCCAGGAGCACCATCGGGACCCACCTGTCCCTGGGGCAGTGGGTCAACGTTACCTGGATGGGCCGGAGAGGTATGAGGTGGGAGGGTCTCCTACCGGCGTTGCTGGGCGGTCAGCATTCTGTGGCTGCACCCGGCAATATGGGGGGCGGCTCCTGGAGTTGTGCCCAAAGGGGTCTGGGTGGGCAGCGTCCTGTGGCCGCACCCAGGTGGCTGGTATTGCACTTAGGTGGCAATGACCTGTGCATACTGGGAGGCCTGGCGCTGATCATCCAGGCACGCGAAGACCTGCGAAGGCTTCGTGAAGTCTGGCCCACCACGCAAGTGGTGTGGTCAGAAATATTGCCTAGGCTTGTGTGGAGGGACGCCTCTTCCCTTAGGGCCATTCACCGGGCTAGGCGACGGGTGAATAGGGCTATGGGTAAAACGGTTAGAGAATTGGGTGGAGTGGTAGTACCTCATCCCCTTATATCAATAGACCGGCCATGGCTTTACCGGGATGATGGCGTTCACCTGTCTGAGCGGGGGAACGCCATCTTCTTACAGGACCTGCAGCGGTCTCTGCGTGAGCTGGCGCAGCTAGAGGGGGGAGTCGGGGGGCCAAGATAGAGATCTGACCCCCACTCCTGTGGCAGGTTAGGGGCGGAAAACTGGGGTGGTTTAGCAACCGCGCGTTCTCCCTTGGGCATCTTTGGGGATGATTGACAGGTTCTCTGCAAGCTCATGGAGGGAGTTTCTGCCTGAGCAGCTGGGGGGAACCTGTCTTTGGGTCCTGCACCTTTAATTCCCCGATTCGGGTTAGCCGGTGGGACCCCCCTCATGCACAGCATGGCAGGAAAAGGTCGCAGGTGACAGCCTGGCCCTCACCTGGACCTTGCATCGAGATACGCCCATGAGTTGCCCAGGAATGTTTGTTGGCATAACGTCATTTCCGCCCCGGAAGTAGTTGTTTGACCCTGCAGGTCCATTTCCGGGTCATAATTGTTTATGCTAATTTGTGCAAAGTATTTGAATAAATTATGCAAATTTATGTTAATAAAAATGACCCAATTTAAATCCAGCTCTGGTTTCCGTGTCGTTACTCCGTCTCTCCAGCAAAGTAACTTTGCAACCAATCTACACATTTAAGGCCTTTGCAGCAGTAGTGGGTTCTAAATCCCGTCGCAACTGGTTCATATGCACGCTTGTACACAACACTTCTGCACATGCGCAGAAGCATCCCAGGTAGGTGGGTGGTGCCTCCCTCCACCACTGTGACTGGTTAGCTGAATTAGACCAAACCAGGAGCAATACACTGCTGCTGTAAAGTGAAAGAAAGCTAAAGCAGACCATAATCACAGTTGCTGTTTCATTTAGTTACCATTTCGCTTATTAACATCCAAGTTGCCAATCACAACTGTGATTAATAATGACATCAATTTTCTTTTTCTTTTTGTAATAATGATATTTTCTGCTGCACAGGAATAGTACTAGTGAACAGTGATGTGACCTAGAGTACCATCTAAAGTCTGATAGTTTTGTTAGTCTGTTTAGTTCCTATTTTATGGATAAGAGAGACAGATTAGTTGATGTTTAATGTGCTGATTTTTTTTTTTGCGTTCCTTGTTTGCCAACTGAAAAGCTTTTGATTGTATAATCTCATAAAGAACTGTGTTCCAAAAGAAATTGTTGGGCCTTTTCATGTCTTAAGGATGCAAAATGCTAGCTCTATCTTAAAATAACCTGCAATTCATTCTTAAGCAAAAGAAATTGTTGTATCCTGGAATGGCTACCTTGTAACGCTGTAAATAGTATGTTCCTCTTTTCCAGCGCTGTCTGAGCCCAAGCAGGAAGTCGCTCCTGATTGGCTCAGACGCGGCCGGCTCTAGCTTTGGCGGGAACCGCAAAAGTATAAAAGAAGCGGTTTCTCCCGGCAGAGCCACTCGGTACTCGCTGAATTGTCACTTTACCTTGCTGAGCTGTCACTTGTTCTCTGAGCTGAATAAAAGTACCGATTGCTCAAAACCCTGTCTCTGGGTCTACTTCACTGGCGACGAACGAACGGAAGAAACTTCGCGTGCAACATGGACAAAATCCAGATCGGCCAGGCTCCAGAACTCTTCGATTCCGAGAAAATGACATGGGACGAGTACATGGCCACCTTCGAGATATTCCTCGAGGCGGCGGGAATGCAGGACGCCGGAGCCGATCGCAGACGGGCTATTTTTCTCAACTACTGCGGCGCAGAGATCCGTAGACTTGCCCAAACTCTCACCGAACCAGAACAAGCAAGAGCCACAGCGTGGGACGTCCTTCAACAGAAACTAGCGAGCCATTTCAAACCAACCAGACCAGCCATGGTTTACCGGCATCAATTTCACATGATGGCTCAGAGAGAAACCGAGTCGATCAGCCAATTCACAATGCGGCTTCGAACGGTACTTGCTCAATGCAAGTTTCAAGACCCGGAAGCTCGCCTCACCGACGCCTTGGTTTTCGGCATGAAGAGCAACACAGTGAGAAATAAACTCCTCACCGAAGAAGAGCCGACTCTACAAACCGTGATTAAATTAGCGCAAACCGCGGAAGCAGCCGACGCAGCGGCAAGAGAATTAAGAGAGCACGGAAGGCGAGAAATCATTGCCAAAATCGACGCCGAGTCTCCCAGCGCCATGGGAACAGACGACCGCAGCCAGCCAACTAGCAACGGGGACAACTGCCTCCTCCTGCAAGACCAGCCGAGACACCCTAGAGCTACTCACCCAGCCCCCTGCGCGGGCTGCCGGGGAAATCACCAGCGCCATCGATGCCCCTTCCGAGACGCTACTTGCCACCGTTGCAACCGGAGAGGCCACATCGCCATCGCATGCAGGGCAACGGCACCAGAAGAAACTTTTGCCACACAACAATACCAGCGACCTCAAAACCACCCCCCCCAATCGCGAGAAAGGAGACCGTTCCGCAACTCGGGTCAAAGGAATTACTCCACCGCTAACCGAGACTACAATAGAGGTAACTCTCAATTTTCCGTGAATAACACGGCAACCAAAAAGGGGGCTAAAATTGTTATCTCATTGTTACTAAATAACCAGCCTTGCTCAATGGAGCTGGATACGGGCTCGAGATATACCATCATGCCCTGGGAAAAATTTAAGCTATATATGCCTAATGTGTCTAAGGCTGACCTAATTCAAACCTCTTTGGTGATCAGAGACTTCCAAGGGGGGGTAATCTCGGTCCTGGGAACAGCAAATGTACCTATTGCATTTAAGAATGTTAAATGTACCCTTCCCATGCTTATTGTGACGGGGGCCAAACACTCCCTGCTAGGTCTAGCGTGGATGGAACCGTTGGGGATCGAAATTTCGGGTGTGTGTAATGTAAACTGTGATATTATGCCTAACTTTGTGAAAGAGTTCCCTGAAGTGTTCAGCCCCACCTTAGGATTGTATAAGGGACCCCCTATATCTTTCTCTATTGACCCCAAGGTCCCACCGGTTAGACTGAAACCTCGCAGGGTTCCCCTTCCGCTTCTCCCCAAGCTAGACATACAGCTGGACAAACTCATTAGTCAAGGTATCTTGGTCCCTGTGGAACAGGGGCCATGGGAAACTCCCATAGTGACACCCCTGAAGCCAGATGGCTCCTTAAGAGTTTGCGCTGATTACAAATCAACCCTGAATAAGGCACTCCAACACCACCCCTACCCCATTCCGGTTGTGCAACAACTCTTACACTCCCTGGGGGAGGGGAAAAGGTTCGCAAAGATCGACCTGGCGCAGGCTTACCAGCAACTTCCGGTCGATGAACAAACAGCAAACGCTCAAACGATTGTAACACACAGGGGGGCTTTCAAATGCACGAGGTTACAGTTTGGGGTAAGCATAGCCCCAGGAATATTCCAGAGCATCATGGAACGCCTATTGTCAGGGGTAAATGGGGCAATTCCATATTTTGATGACATCTTAATTGCAGGGGAAAACCAGGAACAAGTGAACAAAAGAATAAGGGAAGTACTTAAGAGGCTACAGGACAAAGGGTTACGAATCAAGCCTGATAAATGTGTCTGGGGAACTGACAGTATTGAATTCCTTGGGTATAAGATAGATAAAGAAGGTATCCACCCCACAACAGAGAAGCTGAGAGCAATTAGAGAAGCCCCAGAGCCACGAGATAAGAGTGAGTTGCAGGCATTTTTGGGCCTCCTTAATTTTTATTCCGTTTTTTTAAAGCAGAAGGCAACAGTAGCAGAGCCTCTCCATCGTTTACTCCAGAAGGAAGCCCGCTGGACATGGGGGAAAACTGAACGTGAAGCTTTTTGTCAAATAAAAAATTTATTAACGTCTAAAAGTGTAGTAGTCCAATATAGTGCTTCACTACCCATTAGGCTCACATGCGACGCTTCGCCGTACGGCATAGGAGGAGTTTTAGCTCACGTTCTACCCAATAAGACAGAGGCCCCAATAGCATTTTTTTCAAGAACCATGACCAGCACGGAGAGGAATTATAGCCAATTAGACAAGGAGGCTCTAGCATTAGTGGCAGGGGTAAAGAAGTTTCACAATTACATTTTTGGAAGAAGCTTTGAGCTAGTCACTGACCACAAACCCCTACTAGGCCTGCTAGCCCCCAACAAGCCCACTCCACCTTTTATGTCTCCAAGACTAATCAGATGGGCCCTTTTCCTCTCAGGGTATCAGTATGAGCTCACCCACAAGGGGGGGAAGGAAATCAATCATGCAGACGGCCTCAGCAGATGCCCCATAGCAGACTTAGTAGAAGACCCTGTTCCTGCCACAGATGTGCTAATGATAGAACTCGAGGAAAACCCACTAACCACAGCAAAAGAGGTAGCTGCACACACGCAGCAAGACCAAATCCTTAAACAAGTGGTGAACTGTGTTCTAAAGGGATGGCAAAATGATATTGTTAAACCTGAATTGTGTGATTTTAAAAACAAAAGGCTTGAATTATCATATGTAAAAGGTTGTTTGCTGTGGGGGGATAGAGTGATCATCCCCAAACGCCTAAGGGAAAAGGTACTCAGAATGTTACACGTGGGCCATCCTGGGATTGTCAGGATGAAGAGCCTAGCAAGAGGGCATTTATGGTGGCCAGGGCTAGATGCTGATATTGAAAGTTGGGTTTCAAAGTGTGACCCGTGCCAAGAGTCAAGGCCCAGTCCCCCCAAAACAACTCCGGCTGAGTGGGAACAGCCTGCCGGCCCTTGGTCTAGGATCCACATTGATTTTGCTGGCCCAGTGGGGTCTCAGTACTTTCTAATAGTGGTTGATGCCTTCTCCAAATGGTTGGAAATAATAGCAATGAACAACATAACCACAAGTGCCACTATCAAGGTATTGAGCAGACTGTTTGCATCCCATGGTTGCCCTGATCTATTAGTGTCTGACAATGGGCCACAGCTAACAGCCAGGCAATTCGAATTATTCCTAGATGGCCTAGGGGTCAGGCATGCCCTCATCTCGCCTTACTCGCCCTGGGCTAACGGGTTGGCAGAACGTTACGTAAGGGTGGCAAAGGAGGCATTGCACAGGTCAGGCCCTGGGGATGTGCAACAGAACTTGGACCAATTCTTATTAACCCAGCACATTACCCCTAACTCGCACACACATGTAAGCCCTGCAGAGTTATTGATGGGGAGAAAGTTGAGGTCACCATTAGACAGGTTAAATCCAAGGTTCTGTGTGAATAATAACCAAATGTGTATGAAACCAGAAAGAGAAATGTATTTGGGACAAAATGTATATGTAAAATGTTTTGATGGAAATGTAAACTGGATGAAGGGAATTATTGTTAAGCAAAACGCACCCAAAACTTATGTTGTTAAACTGGAGGATGGTCGTTTGTGGAAACGACACATAGACCACATTCGGAAACGAACTGAAAACCAATTGCAACAACCCGCTGACTTGGACTCTCCCCCTTCAACAGACTTTAGTACATTGCCCGAACTAAGAAACACGCAAAGAGACTTATCGGGCCAGGGGGAACCATCCAGCGACGCCGAGCCATCCTCGTCCTCCGAGGCCTTCGTTGGGCCCGCCAGGCCAAGTCCGCCGCACCGGGAGAGCAGCGGCGAGCCATCCTCCACAGTCAGTGGCGAAGGAGAAATTGGACTGCGCAGGTCAGCGCGAGAGCCTCGGAGGCCTCACCGATTGGACGACTTCGTCACATGGCTTTCTTGATGGATGAGTCCAACTATGAGGGGAGGGGTGTTGTATCCTGGAATGGCTACCTTGTAACGCTGTAAATAGTTTGTTCCTCTTTTCCAGCGCTGTCTGAGCCCAAGCAGGAAGTCGCTCCTGATTGGCTCAGACGCGGCCGGCTCTAGCTTTGGCGGGAACCGCAAAAGTATAAAAGAAGCGGTTTCTCCCGGCAGAGCCACTCGGTACTCGCTGAATTGTCACTTTACCTTGCTGAGCTGTCACTTGTTCTCTGAGCTGAATAAAAGTACCGATTGCTCAAAACCCTGTCTCTGGGTCTACTTCAGAAATGCTAAAGAAAAGAGCAGCAATCTCTTTCGGCTTTGTGCCTCAAAAGCCTGATCAGAGCAACAAATTGTCTGTTTTGAATCTTTCCAGAAGACAAATAATTTGTCAGCCAAGGAACAATGATTCTCTCCTCTTATAATGACAAAGAAGTCAGAGGATTCTTTTTTGAAAAAAAATCTAGAACAGCTTTATAAATCTGGTACCGTACTTTTTGGAATATGAGACAAAACTTTTAGTGAATGACCGAATAGCAAATGAGCCGTGCCAAGTAAGCCATGGTGGCAGCAAACAGCCAGTGACAAATAGGCTGCGGTAAATGGGCTGTGCTGGTGGCCATGGCAAATGGGAGGCAGTGGAAGGGTCATGCTGAATGGGTCACTATGGCAGCAAATGGGCTGTGGCAAACAGACAGTGGCAAATGGGCCATGCCAAATGGGCTGCAATGGCGGTGAACAGGCTATGGCAAATGGGCAGTGGTGGCGAATGGGTGGCGGAAGAGCTGAACAGGCCACAGCAAATGGGCCAGATGAATGCTGGATGGCTGCTGGGAGGTGAAGGCAGATTTTTTTTCTTGTTTTCCTCCCCAAAAAACATAGGTGCTTTGTATAGCCTGGAGCGTTTTAAACTCTGAAAAATACAGTACATCCCCGCTGACTTCTAAAAATAAAATTCAGCAGAGAGGGACTTCTTTGAAAGGTAGTTATTATGGTGCTTTTGTTACGGATGGGACAGTGACAATTCAGTAATATTTAATTCAAAAGCATTACCACCTTGAGGAAATGGGTCATTTCTTTATTAATTCTTTCACAGGAACTTCATTCATTATTACTTCATGTACCAAAAGGAACATTCAATGTGTTAGATGAAATTTGGCTCTTCTGAAAGAAGAGAGGAATATAGTTTTCCTGGTTTGGAAAACCTCTTTATTATGTTGTTAGGTTATTACTTCTGGCAGGTTATTTTTTTCTATAGAATGTGAAGTCAATGTGCAGGCACACTGCGACATGACACAGCTGGAGAATCAAGCCAATTGTGCTTAATCTTACCTCCTGCCATTCTACTTGTTGGATTCTGAATCAATAAGAAAGTGTATGAAGTTATGCATACAATATGAAATATACTTGTGCTGTTTTTAGTTCCTCTGCCCTTTGACAGAGCAAAATGTTGTTATTATTACTGATTGGTCAGAAGGCATAATACATTTTTAAAATAATGCATTTTTCAGTGTTATTGATTATTATTTCTAATTTATAACTATCCTGCTATAGAGCAGTACAGAAGTCTCTAATCTTTTTTATCAGTTCTATCTAAAGTAATTTAGTCATAGTTGTGTTGAAAGACCTTTAAGTAGAAGCTATAAAATTACAGCTGAGGAGTACTTTTCTAAAATGCTTATTCCAACAAAATACTGAAATTTTGTTTGCCTTCATTTGTCTTAACAAACAAAAAAAAATAAACATGATAATTGCACTTTGAATAAATATTTGAAAACAAATGTCACATACTTTGTAATGATCATGTCAATATTATATCTTGGGTTCTTTTAGTTAACTTTACCCTATTTTAATGAATAGCAAAATCTGTCACGTTTTATGGCTATGAAATAGACCGCAAGGATGTAAACATTGCCAAGTAATCCCAATTTTACACCAATGAATTGTTTCTCATTCAAGACATTAAAAATAGCTAACTTGCTGAAAATGGGCAATTTGGAACCAATGGGACTATCAGAGACAAATATAAAACAATCCTTCTCATTATAAAACCTAGTACCAAGAAAAATAAAGGTATCTCATAGGAGTTGCCTGGCATCAAAACATAAAATAATTCAATACTGGAACAGTAGTTTTGGTTTTGTTTGAAAAAGAGGAATAGGCAAGCTCACACTTTCATATTCTTATTTTTTTTTTTGCATGACACTTTTTCTTTACTGGCCAAAAGAAAAGCACACAATGAAAGTATAATAGGGGCAAAAGTAAAATATCTTATTTATGTGTATATCCTGAGTTTTAATCAGATTTAATAATATTATTATAATACAGTTAGCATTGTAGCAGAAAGAACTGAAAAGTATACAGGTCTAACCATAACTACTACCAATGAACAAAATACTGAAACAAATGACACAACCCGATGCATTGAATTATTGGATCAAACTTTGGACACTTGACCAGTTAGTTATGATGGTGGCCATGTCCCAGGGTTATGTGAACATCTTTTGGGATTTTCTGACAAGCAGCTGCAGTGATTCACTTAACGACTGTGGCAAGAAAGGCAGAACTCACTTAATAACCGTCTTACTCAGGAGATAGAAACGTTGAACAGAAGTCAAGGATTATCTGTCTGATCAGTGCATTCTTTTAGAAGCAGATCAGCAGATCAGGAGTCCCATTTTGAAGCTCCACAGAAAACATCTAGGGGGGAAGGTAGGTTGTACTCGACTTACAACAGTTCATTTACTGACCGTTCAAAGTTGCCACGGCCCTGAAAATAGTGATCTATGCACCCTTTTCACACTTAGGACCTTCGTAGCAGCCTGATGATTGAAGGATCAAAACTTGGCTGCCGTTTCATATTTATGACCGTTGCTATGTGTCCTGAGGTCACGTAACCCCCTTTTGTTTCACGCCCAGGCATGAAAATGTGCCTTTCAGACATTATACTTTTCCGCCTACACCAAAAAAATAATTAGAGGGAACATTGCTCTGAGGTGGCGAGGAGGAGCACGCGCCTCCCATACACCCAGCGTGAGGCTGCCTCCCATACACTGCACCAAAGAGAGAAACCCAGGGGGATTGTGGGAAACTGGGCGGGCCTTCGTGCCTCTCTCAAATTTCCTGGGAAATTTTTCCGGGCTCAGGGTTAGAGGCAAAAAAATCTTGAACACCTGGCTCTTATCTAGAAAAGTTCTCAAGTAGAGGCATTCTTAGGTAGAGGTACCACTGTATGCATGTATATGTGTGGGTGTGGGTGGGTGTGTATGTCACATGTTTTTTGCTGAATTTGAAAATTAAGGGATCTATTTCATCAGCCTCATCAGCTAGCCATACCCTCACTGGGACTTGAACTTGCAGCCTTTGTCTTGTAAGGCAGAGAATTAACCTCTAGGCTACAGTATCATACATACATACAGTGGTACCTCTACCTAAGAATGCCTCTCCTTGAGAACTTTTCCTAACTTTAAAAAATGTATATGCTCACAATGAGGCAGAAGTTATTTCAGCTCGGTGAAACTCTCTTCTGTCAGATAAAAGCATTTTTCACCTACTTTATTCAAGTAAATTACTGGAGAAAACTAGAAGGAAAGGTGAGCCAATTCCTAGCTAGACTAAGCGATACCAACTGTGCTAGCATAACATCTGGACAGTTTGATAATAGTTAGTCCTATACAATGTCTAACACAGTGAATCCAGTTAGAGTTTTAAAAACTGAATATGAAATAGTTGTATTTCAGATCCTCCTAGTTAGTTTTTGCTTTGGCTGCTGATTAGTTTCCAGTCACAATTCAAAGTGTTGGTAATGACCTATAAAGCCCTACATGGCATCGGACTAGAATACCTTCAGAACCGTCTTCTGCTGCATGAATCCCAGCAGCCGATAAGGTCCCACAGAGTTGGCCTTCTCCGGGTCTCATCGATTAAACAATGTCATCTGGTGGGACCTAGGGAAGAGACTTCTCTGGCGGCCCTGGCCCTCTAGAATCAACTCCCTCCAGAGATTAGAAATGCCCCCACCCTCCTTGCCTTTTGTAAGTTACTGAAGACCCACCTATGTTGCCAGGCATGAGGTAATTGAGATATCCCCAGGCTAATATAGTTTATGTATGGTTTTAATGATATGGGCTTATGTATGGTTTTAATGTATGGTTTAATGATATGGATAACGAGTTGTATGGTTTTAATGATATGGGTTTTTAGATGTTTTTAAGTACAGTGGAACCCCGACATAAGAGCTGCTCTACTTAAGAGCAACTCGAGATAAGAGCTGGGAGGGGAGAGATATTTTTGTTCTACTTACAAGCCCAAATTCGAGATACAAGCGCCAAGGAGCTGTCTCCTGAAGCCAAACGCTAACTTCCGCGTTCGGCTTCAGGAGACAGCTGCGAAGCGGCGCGCATGTTTTAAAAGGTTGCAGCCGGCCTGGGGGGCTCGGGGGGGGGGCTTGCAGCTTTCTTTCTTGCTCTTTCTCTTTCTCTCTTTTACCTTCCCTTCCTCTATTTCTTCTTTTCTTTCTCCTTCCCACCTTCTTCCCTCCCTCCCTCCTTTCACTCATTCCTCTCTTACTCTCCCCTTTCATAAGTTTCCTTGCTTCCTTCCTCTGTTCCTGTCCCTTCCCCCTTTCTTTCTTTCTTGCTTTCTTTCTTGCTCTTTTTCTTTCTCTCTTTTCCCTTCCCTTCCTCTATTTCTTCTTTTCTTTCTCCTTCCCACCTTCTTCCCTCCCTCCCTCCCTTCACTCATTCCTCTCTTACTCTCCCCTTTCATAAGTTTCCTTGCTTCCTTCCTCTGTTCCTGTCCCTTCCCTCTTTCCTTCCTTCCTTCCCACCCTCCGTCCATTCATTCACCCATTCCTCTCTTGATCGCTTAAAGCCGGTCCCTGGTGCAAAAAGGGTTGGGGACCTCTGTCCTACAGGATTGGGTGGCAGAGAAGTTGAACATATGTAAATTTAAAAGTTTAAGAAAGTTTACAAGTTAAGTGAAAGAAACTTCATTATTCATTTATATGTACATGTACATTTCTTCATTAAAAACATGTCTTTCTGCATAATTTAGACTAACTTTGTGAGTTTTTTGAGGGCTGGAACCAATTAAAATTATTTACATTAATTCCTATGGGGAAAAGTCGTTCGAGATAAGAGCTGCTCGACTTAAGAGCCCAGGTCCGGAACGAATTAAACTCGTATCTCGAGGTACCACTGTATTGGATTTGTCATGTTGTTTATCACTGTTGTGAGCCACTCTGAGTCTTCGGAGAGGGGCGGCATACAAATCTAATTAATAATAATAATAATAATAATAATAATAATAATAATAATAACAACAACAACAACAACAACAACATTATAAACCTACTTGCTATCCTATGCATGTTTGACTGGGAGAATGCCCAGTTTAATTTCACAGGAATTATTTCTGAACAGATTTATGTAAAAATAATAATTAAGGTATAGTAGTTAAGGCTAGGACCTGGGAGACCATCAATTCAATTCTGTTTTACCAGTAAGCTAGTTAACGTAGTATCTAGAATTATACTTTAAGTACATAAATACAGCAGCTAATTGAATGCTGACCAACCTATATTGCCATCATGCCCCAAAACAACTGAATGGGAGATAATGTGTGGATATTATGTGTTTTAAATTGAACCAACTTATGGTTTTGCCCAGCCAAGCATTCTTGCAGAAGTACATCATTGTCCAAGGCTGCTTTTGTTCATTCAGCATTTTCTTCTGTTGAGCTTTTATCATTTTTTTTCTTTTTCTTTGGGCATTCTGCTGGAACAGACACACAGGAATTATTAATAGTTTCTTGGTAGATGATTCCAGAATGCTCACTACTATTCTCACTCCATCTGAATTAGCACCCACTTTGGAAACAATGGAATGTTTTTTCCCCTGCCTTGCTCTAGTAGTTACATATTTCCTAACTCTGTTTTGTTGATTTTTCCACAATCTTCTTACTGCTTATTCATTATATTTTTTAGTTTCTGATGTCTCTCTTTTTTTGAAACTGACTTCAAAGTTGAGTTTAAATGTAATCAAAAACCATATTTTTTTCTTTTTTAAAACATAAAAATAATATGTTCATAGTTTGCTTTGTTTCTCCCATAGAGGCCAACAACTAATTGGTTCACTTATTATTAGCTTTTATAGTTATTATTTATATTCCATTTCATCATTCCGATAAAATTCAATTCCAAATACAATTCTGAACCTGTCTTACTTAAGAGAAAGATAATGCACTGTAAATTATGTGTTAGCTTTAAATGTAAACATCCTGTAAGAATATTGAAGCATACATCTATTTATATAGACTACTCAGGCTGACATATAATTTATTTATAAACTTATACATAAAATAATTTTTCCTCATTACCCAAATCCACATTTCTTTTCAACCAGCCACATTTATATGTAACTCTGTGTAGAGTCACAAATAAAATGTTTGTGCCTAAGTCTCTTAGGAGCTACATAAGTAAACATTTCCATTCAGTAACTCAGTTGTTTTGCAACACATAAAGGAAACAAGGGAAGAAATTTTGTCTTTCAGATATTTAGAGACTGTAACTTTTAGAATTCTTGGGCAGGAAATTCATTGTAGTCCCAACAGAAGGAGTGTCCCAGATTCAAGGAAAAGTGGTACAGCATATCAGATGTCTCTCTGCTTTTAAAAGGTCAAAAATATGGGGGGGAAAGTCTTTTTTTATCTTTGGTTCTTGGGACAATGCATCGCTGTCCACCATTAGCAATGCACAGTCCTATGCTTATAATGTTTCTGCTTTTTCAAGACAGGTGAACACATTTCTAAACAAAATATTGGCTGCAGATAGCTCTCCTTTTCACATTGCAGCAGAAGTGGGTTCTACTTACTTTCCCCACTGGTTCACATCCTGATGGAAGGGCACATTTTCCCTGGAACTAACCCTCTGTGCATGCGCAGTACTAAAAAAAAAAGCTTCTGTGCAGGAACATAAGCAAAAAACAAGATGGCACGACCCATGGCATTGCTGAGAGAGCCAGCTCAGCGGTGTGGCAGGCCTGGGTCACTGCTGGTTCCAGTGACCCAGGCTACCAACTTACTAATGGTTCTATACAACCGGTCCGAACTGGTAGGAACCCATCTCTGCATTGCAGGAAAGTTCAAAAATGTCTCAGTGAGTTCTGACTTGCTGATTTTGGGTCAATCATTCCTTCTCTTAGCCCAGTTTAGCACAGGATTGTGGTGGGGAAAATATAAGGAGAGGGATATTTGGAATCTTTGCTGCTTTGAATTACTTATACAAATAATGATGGAATATAAATAAATAAATAAATGATTTTTCTGGAGGATAGTGTTTGCTTTGTGGCAAGTCAGCTTCCCATGTTTTTAAAAAGTGTAAATATAGTTTGAAGAATATATAAATAAAGGTGGAGTAAATAAACTGCCAAGCAGGTATGCATAGATATACACTTGCTCTCTGAATGGTACAAATGGGGATCCCAGACCTAAGATAATTAAGAATATAAGAACATAAGAAGAGCCATGCTGAACCAGGCCAAAGCCCATTGAGTCCAGCATTCTGTGTCATACAGCGGCCCACCAATTATCCTTAGGGATCTTGAGCGGAAAGAGAAGGCAAGACTCTTCCTTTCCCTTGATCCCCAACAAATGGTACTCAAGGGAATTCTGCCTGCCTCAACCAACATAGAGGCGGCACATGGACATCCATTTCAATAACCACCGGTACACTTGGCATCCATGAATCTGTCTAATCCTGCCTTGAAGCTATCAAGGCTGACAGCTGTCACGACCTCTTCTGGAAGTGAATTCCATAAACCAACGACCCTCTGGGTGAAGAAATATTTCCCTTTATTTGTCCTCACTTTCTTACCTATGAGCTATAGAGAATGCCCCCTTGTCCTAGTATTGTGTGATAGAGAAAAGAAGTTTTCTCTATCCACCTTTTCTATCCCATGCATGATTAGATCAGTGCATATAGATGCATATAGATTTCTATCCATGCATATAGATCAGTCATTAAATCAAGTCTTCTTTTTTAAACCCTTCTCAGAGGACCCTTTCTGCAAATTTAGAGAGCCTATCAAAATAGTCAATATGAACATTTTGTAGGAAAAGTTATAAAAAGAGCTTATTTAAATAATTGGAAAATACAGTACAAAGTAATTGTATGGAAACAGGATCGAATATTTATTTTCATTCTAAATTTTAAAGTACTTCTAATGTACTGCCATTAAATACCTTTTGCTCACAACAAGTGAATACTTTCTAAAGTTTCCAAGAGCTTAATTCTAACACTTAAAATCTATAGGGTCACTAGGAGTTGACATATAATCCATTCCATCAGCACAAAACTTCAGAGCTTTCTCCTCCTAAATCCCTCATATTATTTTCTAATCTATTAAAAATATATTCTCCGCTCACCATTCTCCCTGTCTCTCCCACCCATTGAATACCTGGGCCATGGGCCACATGGAAGAGAGTAGTGAAGACAGACAAGCATGACAGGACTGTGGGCCACATGGAAGGGAACAGGGAAAGCAGGCAAGGACATGAGAAAGGAATAGAGTCAACACTATCATTAAGATGAGAGATTTAAAAATCTGCTTTTTAAAATAAATTAAATTAGAACAGAGTTGTTAGTGTTTTGTCATGATAAAAAATATTTTAAATATACAAGGCTTAGAAATGCAGTTATCTCCCAAATGAAACTCTTTTTTCAGAATGAAAAACTATCAGAGAGATAATTTCATGCCAGAGGAACAGAAAAACAGGGTGTTTTAATAGCCAAATCATGAACATTTCAGATTGATTTGTGCTCGAAAACTTCTGTATAAGTAAAAAGCCCATTAGATTTATTATAAATCTAGACCAATTGTGATACATTTCAAATCCACTGAATTACTGCCTCACAAAGCCTTTTAGAATGTGACGAAGCTTATTAATATGCTGATACAAGCATCTTCATTGCAAATAACAGAGAAGTCAGAATGACAAGAAATACTCATTTGCTTCTAATAATGCTTGTAAGTTATTGCAAGGCATTTTAATTTCCATATGGGCAGGGATGAACCCCCCCCCCCCGATGTCTTCGGAGAGGGGCGGCATACAAATCTAAGTAATAAATAAATAAATGTTCCTGATCCACCCCTTCCAGCAGCCCTCGACCCCAATGTTGGCTTAATAAGTGGAGCTGATGAAATGCATAATAGCAGCTTCTAAAAAACTAACATTTTAAACTCCTGAAAAGGGTTGGAAGAATATTGATATCTTCTAAGGCAGTGATTTTCAACCTTTTTTGAGCCGCGGCACATTTTTTACATTTACAAAATCCTGGGGCACACCACCAACCAAAATGACACAAAATGACACCCTAAGACACTCTCCTCTCCTTTTCCATCCCTGTCTCCTCCCCCCCTTGTGTGTGTGTGTGCACATTCTTGAACCACTTCCAAAAACAGGTGAGGGCTGGGGTTTTTTTTCTCTCTTATTCTTTGGGTGCTTTTTATCATATGCTTTAAATCAAGAGTCACTTTTTTCTCTCTTTTGTTTCTCCCTCTTTCCTCTCATTCTCTGTCTCAATCATTTTCTCATTTCTCTTTTTTTCCTCCCCTTTTTGCTCATTTCTATCTCTCTCTCTCCCTTCCTCTCATTTTCTCTCTTTCTCTCTCTTGCTTTCTTTCTCTCTCTCTCGCTTTCTCTCTCTCTCTCAGCAAAAAGTTGCGAGAGTGAAACCTGAGCTTCTTTCTTCGCGGCACACCTGACCATGTCTTGCGGCACACTAGTGTGCCACGGCACACTGGTTGAAAAACACTGTTCTAAGGGAAAAGAAAAAGATTATTTCCTGGGGATAAAGTAAACTAAGTGTATACGAGTCAGAAAGGCACTGTACGTTACACTATATCTATTTTTTTAACTCAAGTATGAATTCATCCTGAGATTGGCACCAATGTACTATAAACCTGGCAGTATACTTTGTGAACAGGCAGTTTGCCATCTCAACAGATGGGAGTTAATGTAGTCATGCACATAGATGAGTTTGTGCATCCATTTTGATTAGCATGGGCAGAAATCTTGGATCTGTTGCAAGAATAAATTGTTGTTGATCCAGTTCAGGTCATCTACCTTAGAACACTGAAATTCTTGTTAGCATATGTCCAACTTTCTCATTTGTCAGTAAAGATTACAGTTGAGCGATATATACAAGGGCCATGTAGATCTTGAGAAGGCACTTTCATTTTTGAGTGAAGCACTCTTTTTAAGCAATGCCACAAAAGAAGCAGTGAATCTCTTTTCAGTAGTAATAGAGCCAGTGAAGGGCTGCCCGTCGCCATGCTCTTGGTGCACTCCCAGAGGTGGATGCACGGGCGCATAAATCTGGAGCATGCATACAGCTGCATTGGTGCAAGATTTGGCTTCCTGTGCATGTGCAGAAGCCGAATCTTGTGTGAGGATGCTCTCGCGTGGAAGATTTCATGCATTTTTGGTGATTTCTTTGCTTCTGTGAATGCACCTCATGCAAGATTTGTCTTCCTGCACATGCACAGAAGCTGAATCTTGCACCAACGTGCATGCCCACCCGCTAGTCAACTACAGCTGTGCATGCAGCTCCATTTTTCCAACTGGGACAGTGCAGCTGACTGCACTGGCTGTAGCCCAATACTGAATAGAGAAGTAGAAGTAGAATACTTTATTGGCCTAGTGCAGGGGTAGGTAAAGTTGGCTCTTCTCTGATTTATGGACTTCAACTCCCAGAATCCCTTAGCCAATCATGCTAGCTCGGGAATTCTGGGAATTGAAGTCCACAAGTCATAGAAGAATCAACTTTGCCTACCCCTGGCCTAGTGTGATTGGACACACAAGGAATTTGTCTTTGGTGCATATGCTCTCAGTGTACATAAAAGAAAATATACATTTGTCAAAAATCATGAGGTACAACACGTAATGATTGTCATAGAGGTCAAAGACTTAACTGATATTTCCCTCTGCCACATGAAGCAGCTAGTTAAAATGGGAGTTCTTCATTCCCCACATCTCTATAGATCTCTATAGATATTAAGAAGCCCATAGATATCTATAGATATTAAGAAGCTTAATACCTATAGATATTAAGAAGAAGAGATTCTGTATAGACAGTTATTTAATTTATCTTTACAATTTATAGAGCTGAAAATAATAATAAAACCATACTATGTTGTTACAATATAATACCCCCATATGTACTACTATATATCTAATCCCAGTCTCCAATGTGCAATATGTCTGATATTAATATTAATAGTGCCAGAGGTTCAGCTGTAGTGGCCTGATCTCATCAAATAAACTAGACAAAGAGTGTCTTTTCCATAGACAATATAATCTCTCTAAGATGTCAAGATTCATATAGAACTAACTTGTTGGGGGGGGGGGTGTTGAAGAGGGATCTATTCAAAATTTCTATTCACTGCCACTTATCAACTATAAACAGCATTTGTGTACATCACCTGCTGGATAACTTCTGCAGTTGCCAATTATGAGGGATCTCAAGCTGTGTTCTAATTACTGAACATACATGAACGTAAGGAAAAGAAAAAACAACATTGTGTATCTATATATTATTTTTCCGTCTAGCATCTAAATTTGGTTGTACTTGGCATGAAGATTGTACACATGCATATTTAATAACATGAAATTGCAAGCATAAAAATCATCCCATTTCAGTGTTTCCATTTTATACTTTTACCTTTTCAACTATTCTGTAAGGTTGAGGCAATTCGGGTTTTCCGCTATGATATTGACTGATGTATAATGTAGCAAGTATTGTCTTGTGTTTCAAAGGGAAAAACAATCTAGGCCAAAGGAAGCTTTCAAGAAGAAAAATATATACAGTGTTTTAGACACAGGTCATGTAAATAATGGTAGTCTTGTTTTAATAGTCAATTGAGTCTCAAAAACAATCAAGCAAACAAAACTGCCCGAAACAAATCAATTCCAAAACAAAGAAATATCTTCATCTGGATCAAATTAGAGTCCAATGTATTGTCAGGTAATGTCTTATGCTTTTCTTTGGTATTTTTAATTAAAAGAAAATAAATGGGCAGATGGCAGATTGGAAAGAAAGCATCCACCCCTAGCATGATTTTTATAGAAAAAAGTCTCTGAGTGCCACAAATGTCACATAAACTTTCTTTTAAAAAATTTAGGAGGTATATATTGAGTTGGCTGTCGGTATTTTGTTTGACTAGAGTGTTGTAAAATGCAACCATTTGTTGCAAAGTAAACCAAGGTGATAAAAAGGTTTCTAAATAAGCTGGATGGATGACAAGAAACAGACTCAACACTTGCCATCTGGCAAATGGATGCTTTGTAACTGGCCAATTCAAGAATGGTGCTATTTTGTGAGCAGGTAAGATCCCTCCTGCCTCCAGCAGTTAAAATACCTGATCATTATTGATATCAAAATGCTCAGCAGGATTGGATGACAGCCACCTACCAAATTGAGATCTGGAAAATGGGGAAAAGAAATATGTGGAAACATTGCAGAGTATTGGAAAGAAAAACATAATATATTACAGAAAAGTTTGGAATTTAAATTAGAAATGGGGCCACGAATTTACTAATGAAGTATAATTCAGGGGACCAATACCAAGAAGAAACATAATTACTTAATAAGAGATTGCTTAAAGGACAGACCTCACTTGGCTTAACATTGGAAGAATGGCATAATTATTTTATTGGAAACTTAAACTTGGCAAGTTGTAAAACTAGCAGTAGATATGCACCATTTAGTAAATATAAACATGAATGGTTCCCATACATACAGCATATCAGGTGACATAGCTTCTAAGGGGGGGCTAAATATCTAGAAGTAATGCAGATTAGTATAGATAAAAAGAAGGATGTCAGAAACCTTTAGTTTTTTAAAAAAACTGAAATTTTGTTTTAATTCTTGCACTTTATCTATTTTTTCTTCACTAACATGTATGTGTATATATACATAAAATACAATGAATATTATAATATTAAGCAATTAGCAATTATAATAACCATTTCTATTTAACTGCAAAACTACATAGTTCTATATAGATCACTAGCGGTTGAATTGGACTCAAAGGAGTATTTTTAAAGCCTTCCTCGCGGCACTATTTGAAAGCGTTCCCATGCTGGTTTACCAACTGCAATAGTCCCCAACTGCTAATAAAAAGTTATTAAATTTATATGCCTCATGACTCCCAGAAACTTTGATAGTTATGTATCCTACTTTCCTGTGAGAAGAATTTGAAAAGTAAACAATTTCAGGAAGTATTGAGTTACATGGATCCAATCAGAGGGGACCGGTGTACAAAGTAGATCTCTTAACAAAATCATATTTACAAACTGTGCATCCCAAAATCAACATGGATCCCAAAAATGGCAAACACATCTTCCCCAGAGAAAGAGTCATTTGTAGAGCAACAACACAAGGGACACTTGTCAAATGGCTATTAAAAAAAGTAGCAGTAATTAAATAAAATATATTCAGGGGAGAAAGAGCAATGAAAATATGAAAAACGTTATTAAATCACTCAGAGGAAGAATAGTCAAAGGGAATAAAGGGTAAGTAGAAGTCATTGGAGTCATTGATAAAATCTCCAAGAGTCAGATATGACTGAATGTGTAGTATCACTTCAAGAAGAGACTGGATAGCCATTTGTCTGAAATGATATAGCGCAGTGTTGGTGAAGCTTTTCGGCACCAAGTGCCAAAACGGGAGTGCATGCATGCAGGGGAGCACCGGAAACCAGAAGAGCAACTCCCTGGTGCACAGCAGGAGCACCGGAAACTGGAAAAGCAATTCCCCAGCATTCATGTGCGCACCAAAAAGCTGAGCTTCTGATTTCTGGCACATGCTTGTGTGCTGGACAGCTGGTCTTCCAGTTTCCAGTGCTCCTCCCTGAGCACACACTCCCATTTCAGCACTTGGTGCTGAAAAGGTTCATCAACACTGCCTTATATCATTCCAGATAAATGGCTGGTCTTCGTGCATTTTGGAACCCTGGAAACCAGTAAAGTGGCTCCCTGGCACGCATGTCCGAGTTGGAAACCAATAGCTCAGCTTCCAGGTGCATGCATGCATGCCAGGAAGCTGCTCTTCTGGTTTCTATGGTTTCCACACATGTGAAGACCAGCTGGCCAGAGCCCAGAAGAGCAACAGATAATGGCTGCTATGTCCAGAAAGATGTGTGCCACTTCCAGCATGTGTGCCATAGGTTTGCCATCATGGATATAGGGTCTTCTATTTGAACAGGGGGTTGGATTAGAACACCTCCAAGGTCCCTTCAAACTCTGTTATTCATCATAGAAACATAGAAGCATAGAAGATTGACGACAGAAAAAGGCCTCATGTTCCATCTAGTCTATTTCCTGTATTTTATCTTAGGATAGATATATGTTTATCCCAGGCATGTTTACATTTGGTTTCTGTGGATTTACCAACCATGTCTGCTGGACGTTTGTTCCAAGCATCTACTGCTCTTTCAGTAAAATAATATTTTCTCACGTTGCTTCTGATCTTTCCCCCAACTAACCTCAGATTGTGTCCCTTTGTTGCAGAAGAGACGGAGTAACGACTCGGACACAAGAGCTGGATTTAAACTTGGGTCATTTTTATTATAATAAATTTGCATAATTTATTAATTAAATTAGCATGAATTAGCATAAATTTGCATAAATCAACATACTCAACTATGGCCCAGAACCAGTGGACCTGCAGGGTCAAACAAACACTTCCGGGGCGGAAATGACGTAAAAGGTCAACATTCCTGGGCAACTATGGGCGTAGTCGATGCTGGTCCAGGTGAGGGACCTCTCCCTCACCTGAGACCCTGCCATACACTCGCATGAGGGGGGTCCCGCCGGCTCACCCCTACCCTGGGACTTCAATAGCGGGACCCAAAGACAGGTTCCCCCCAAGTGCGCAGGTAGCACCCACCATGGGCTTGGAGAGAACCTGTCAATCATCCCCAAAGATGGCCAAGGGAGAACGCGCAGTTGCTGAAACCACCCAGATTTCCGCCCCTAACCTGCCTACCCAATGACCAGAGGTAAGCCAATTAACCTAATTAAATGCAAACACCCCCTAACCGCACATCCATCTCCCCAGTGTGGAATGGGCGAAAAAACAGCCTGGCCTAATGGGCGAGGCTGCAAAAAATTCCCATTCGGCCCCCGCAGGCGACCCCTTAGGCACACTGCAAAATAGGGAAGGGCGGGCGGGTGTCTGCTCAGGCACCAGGTCCGGGCGAAAAGGCTGTCTTCCCGGCCTGCTGTCCCTTAAATAGGGCCAGCAGGCCCCGCCCGGACCCGACGTCATGCCCAGCCACGTGGGCAGGGCATTCTCGGCCGAAATCTCGCCTCGCGAGATTTCGGCCGAAAACAAGATGGCGGCCGCCATCGGAAGGGTCCGAGTCTGCCCGGCCCTTCCACAACAGCGCCGTGGGGCCGGTAAGTCAGCCGGCGATATTGCAGAAGAGACGGAGTAACGACTCGGACACAAGAGCTGGATTTAAACTTCGGTCATTTTTATTATAATAAATTTGCATAATTTATTAATTAAATTAGCATGAATTAGCATAAATTTGCATAAATCAACATACTCAACTATGACCCGGAACCAGTGGACCTGCAGGGTCAAACAAACACTTCCGGGGCGGAAATGACGTAAAAGGTCAACATTCCTGGGCAACTATGGGCGTAGTCGATGCTGGTCCAGGTGAGGGACCTCTCCCTCACCTGAGACCCTGCCATACACTCACATGAGGGGGGTCCCGCCGGCTCACCCCTACCCTGGGACTTCAATAGCGGGACCCAAAGACAGGTTCCCCCCAAGTGCGCAGGTAGCACCCACCATGGGCTTGGAGAGAACCTGTCAATCATCCCCAAAGATGCCCAAGGGAGAACGCGCAGTTGCTGAAACCACCCAGATTTCCACCCCTAACCTGCCACGGAGCGGGGGTCAGATCTCTATCTTGGCCCCCCGACTCCCCCCTCTATCTGCGCCAGCTCACGCAGAGACCGCTGCAGGTCCTGTAAGAAAATGGCGTTCCCCTGTTCTGACAGGTGAACGCCATCGGCCCGGTAAAGCCAAGGCCGATCTACGGTGATGAGGGGATGGGCCACTACAACCCCACCTAATTCTTTGACGGTTTTTCCCACGGCCTTATTCACCCTGCGTCTAACCCGGTGGATGGCCCTAAGGGAAATGGCGTCCCTCCAAACGATCCTTGGAAGGATCTCTGACCACACCACTTGCGTGGTGGGCCATACCGTGCGAAGCCACCGCAGGTCTTCGCGTGCCTGGACGATCAACGGTAGACCGCCAAGCAGGCATAGGTCATTGCCACCGAGGTGCAAGACCAGCCATCTGGGTGCGGCTATGGGCTGCCGACCACCCAGTCCCATCTGGGCGCGACCCTGGGTAGCCGCCCGCCCAGCAGCGCCGGGTACCGCCCTGAGATGCTGAGTACCCAGCAACGTCGGTAGGAGCCCCTCCCACCGCATACCCCTCCGGCCCATCCAAACAACATTGACCCACCGTCCCAACGACAGCTGGGTCCCGATGGCGCTTCTGGCTGCGGAGCGGCCGGCCCAGAAGACCATGCTGTGGCCACACAGCAGCGCCGTCGGTTTCTGCCTGGACTGGGAACCTCGAAGAGGACACACACAGAGAGGTTACCTAGCCTAAACCCTGCCCAGAATCCTCAGCGGGCCTAACATAACCCAAATATGCCGCTGACCGCCAGCGGCCGATCTCCTGAATCCGTTGGGCCGGGAAACCAGAAAGTGCCGCGCTAGTGGCGGCGCCGTTACGGAACGAATGCGTTCCATAGCCGGCGGGATCCATGCCTACCTGAGACATTGCCTTAGACACTATCGCCCAGAATTGATACCGGGTCAGGGGGGAGCCATCCTGGTGTAAAAAAAGGTACCCACGCCCTGACCCACGCAAAACACAAAATTGCTGCAAAGCAGCCACCGGGCAAACAGACTTATCGGTGGCTGCGCTAAGTTCAAGTCTAACCCCTCTGTGTAACTGATCTGTCTTGGAGTGTCTCACCAAAAGAGAGACACCCCCCTGTCTAAAGGTCAGATCAGCGAGCTGGAAGGCGCGGAGCGACAAGTCAGACTGCGAGGAGGCCAATGCCTCGCTGACCCTGAGGGCCCCAAAAAACATAACACAAGTCGCTGCCCTGAACAGCCGAGCCTCGTAAAGAGAGGCACACAGGCTGCCGAATGTCTGATTAATCAGAGACAGCTGCTGAACCGTCAGGGCCCGACGAGTGTCAGAGGGGAACCCCTGTCGCTCCCGCACCCAACCTTCCAGCATCCTCCGGATGCGAAAATCACCCGAAAAATCACCAAACCCCCCCGCCTTGGACAGAAAGGCGAGGCCGGCTAACCTAGCCCTGATAGTCCTCACTGAAAGGCCACACCCCTTCAGCAGGACACAGAATTCAGCTAGGTGCTCAACCGGGGCAGGCCAGCAATGGGGGTAACCCTTACCCAGCCTAAAATCCCCAAACTCCTTACCTGCACGCTGATAAGCTCGCAGGGTGCTAGGAGCTACCGATAAGGCGATCGCCCTGGAGGCCTCGTCTCTCCAGCTCTCGAGAGCCCGCCCAGGCTCCACAGGTGGGCTGGAAACACCTCTGGCGACTCTCGGGCCCACGGGGCCAGGGTCCGAAACCTGGACAACTGACCACGGGACAAGGCGTCAGCCACCCCGTTATCTAAACCAGGGACGTGCCTAGCCAAAAACAAGGCATTCAAAGACAAGGACCTGTGCACAAAATGGCGGACAAGCCGCATCACCCTGTCACTCTTAGAGGACAGGGCGTTCACAACGTGGACAACCGCTAGATTGTCACACCAAAAATGCACAGTCTTATCCCTGAACTGCTCTCCCCAGAGCTCTAAGGCCACTATTAAGGGGAAAAGCTCCAAAAAGGTCAAGTCCTTAACCAATGAACAGGCACTCCATTCCGGAGGCCATGCCGACCAGCACCACTGGTCACCTAAAACTACCCCAAAACCGCAAGTCCCTGCGGCGTCGGAACACAGCTGCAGCTCCGCTTCCAAAAGAAGCTCCTGCCGCCAGAAAGACAACCCGTTAAAACGTTCCAAAAACTCCCGCCACACGCAGAGGTCAGCCCTGACCCCTGCACATAAGCGGGTACGATGGTGGGGTAAACTTAGCCCCTTCATCGCATCATACAACCGGCGAGAGAAGGCCCTACCAGGCACCACTACCCGACAGGCAAAATTAAGAATCCCAGCCAACTCTTGGAGCTGCCGAAGAGTAACCTTCCTGCAGCCCAAGACCGCCTCAAGCTTGGACCTGATTTTAATCAACTTATCCAGGGGCAATCTGGAAGATTGCTCCACTGAATCCAATTCAATACCAAGGAAGGTAATCCTGGTGGCAGGGCCTTCGGTCTTCTCGGAGGCTAAAGGCACCCCCAATTGAGCACAAAGGGCTTCGAAGTCCCGCATCAAAGCAAAGCATTGCTCCGATTGCGCAGGCCCGGCCATCAAGAAATCATCAAGGTAATGAACGACGGAACCCAGGCCACTACGCCTCCTGAGCACCCACTCCAGGAAGGTACTAAAGCTCTCAAAAAGGGAGCAGGAAACAGAGCAGCCCATAGGCAATGCCCTATCTACGTAAAACCCACCTTCGAAATGGAAGCCCAGCAGCTCGAAGTCGCCTGGGTGAATGGGGAGGAGCCGAAATGCCGACTTAATGTCGCATTTACCCATAAGGGCTCCCACCCCACACTCCCTAACCATGGCCACGGCCGCATCAAAGGATGCGTACCGGACAGAACAAAGCTCGTCAGGAATGAAGTCATTCACTGACTCCCCTTTTGGAAAAGACAAATGGTGAATCAACCTAAATTCACCACTCGCCTTTTTGGGGACCACCCCTAAGGGGGACACACGAAGATTCGGAAAGGGCGGCTCCGGGAAGGGCCCAAGGACCCTGCCCTCAGCCACCTCCTTTCGAATCTTAGCCCGTACAATGTCCTCATGTCCGACAACCGACCTGAGGTTGTCGGACATGAAGGCCCTCCTAACACCCACATAAGGGATCCTAAATCCCTCGGAGAAGCCCCTCAAGAGCAACTCGGCTCTCGGGCGAGGGTGGTAGTCGAACAACCAACCCTCGAGCACAGATACATTAATTGGGCTGGGCCCCTTTTCCCCCAGCTGGTGGGGGAGGTTTTCCTGGACCCCCGCCCTTCTTTTCCGCCCCTTTCTTGGGGCGGGGACAGACTGAAGCTGCATGGGACCCCCCACAATTCCCGCAGGCATGCTTGTACTTACAAAAGGGACGAAAACACGCCCCTTTTGCAGCAAACTCATGACAAGCGGGCGAGGCCCCCTTGCCAGCCACACCAGGAGTCGCCTTGGCCGGTGAAGCCGCGCCAGGCTCCTCCTCCATGAAGTGCCCACTATCCGTACGCTCACACCCTTCCTTTCCAGACATATGCGTGGCCCGGAACCACAGGTCCGGGACCACCATATCCCATGGCAAGTTAGGCTCCACCGACATCCTCATACGGAAACCCTTGTCATAATGGCGCCATATGGTGCCCTTATATTCGAAGTGGGCCCTGGCAATCAAGTCTATATACTTAAACATGGCAGAGGCCATAGCCGGCTGCCGTTGGATCACCACAGACCCATAAGTAAGAAAAGCATACAGCCAGGAGCTGAAGCATTTCGTTACCTTGGTCTTCTTCGTTTTCTCCCCCGGGACAATCTCTTTCTCCTGCTTGGGAACCTCTCGGTTCAAAAGCGAAAAAAGATCCACGTATTCACCCCGCCAAATAGCCTCCTTGACCGACGGGTGAAGGTGGCATCCTAGAGGGGTGGACGGCAGCCCGCACGGTATGGCCCCCGCTTTAATACAAGCGAACGGGTCCCATACCGAGTTGGCCGCCACACCAAAAACTCCCGCCCCGTGGGGGTAAGGGAAAACCGGGAGCGGGGGCATGACAGGAGGGGCCGGGGGAACCCACCCCCCTGCACCTGGCACCGCAGGTGTCCCCGCAGGGCCCGTCCCGGACAGCGGAGCAGCGCCGGCCGCCGGCGGCCCCGGAGGAGGAACCGGCGGAGCCCATACCTGCCCGCAGGTGCCCGCGGAGGACCCCAAAAAGCTGGACCCACTCCCGACCCCCGCCGGGGGAAAACCCGGGGCGGGGGGAGGAAGAAAGGACAGTGATGTAGTGTGTGGTGCAGCCTCACCTGCCCCGTACGGGGTCGATGACATCCACGGGGGGCCCAATGTTTCAGGGCCCGGGAAAGCCGCCATCGGCCCTGCCGGGGCCTGTCGTCCAAACGGAGCCATCTGCCCAGCCTGGGCCGCCGCCGGATCTCTCCCCAACGCCGCGGGCACTTGATCGCTGGACGCTCCGGGGACCGCACCGCTCCTCCACTGCTCGAGCTCGTCGAGCCTCTCCAACACCCTGGCCCAAGACATGGCAGGAGAAAGATCAGGTTGAGGGGCAGGAGGCAACGAGACCACCCCCCCTTGTTCAGGGACCACCCCCGCAGTCCCCTCCCTACTGGCCCGAGCCCGGGCAGAAGGCCTAAGGGCCCTCCTGGGGCGCGCCGCTGGCGGAGCCATAGGGGCAGTGGCAGGCCTCTTTTTTGGACCCATCACAAGTTTTCCCCTAGTATGCAATGGCCACCAAAACAACCTAGGACCGAACCCCCTGACCGAGTGGCAGGCACAGGTCCCCCACCGCAGGGCCCTACCTAGGGGCTGGTACCGGGAAAAAAAGGGGGGGGGAAGCCCCTGCTACCCCCTAGGCCCCTTTATGTTATTATTTATTTTATGCCTTTCCTTTTCCCCTCAGGGCTATTAGCAAGCCTCCCTGCACAGGTAGGCCTTAAAGGCCTGCAATCCGCCCTTATATTCGAACAAAACCGCCCAAGACCGGGGGCCCACACCGAACACCCCCCACCGCGCCCTCCTCCCAGCCGGGAGGAGGTTACCAGTCCCCCTCGGGCCCGAGGGGGATCGCCGAAAACAGCTCCCAAGTGGAGAGGATTAAGGCCTCAACGTCGTCTTGAAGCAGCAGCACTTTTCGCCCCCTCGGTAGGCCACAAAATGGCGGCCGCGACACGAGGGGAACCAAAATGGCGGCCGAGCAGCACCAAGCAAGTGTCTGCTCAGGCACCAGGTCCGGGCGAAAAGGCTGTCTTCCCGGCCTGCTGTCCCTTAAATAGGGCCACCAGGCCCCGCCCGGACCCGACGTCATGCCCAGCCACGTGGGCAGGGCATTCTCTGCCTCGCGAGATTTCGGCCGAAAACAAGATGGCGGCCGCCATCGGAAGGGTCCGAGTCTGCCCGGCCCTTCCGCAACAGCGCCGTGGGGCCGGTAAGTCAGCCGGCGATATTCTTGGGTTCACTTTCCTATTAAAAACTTTTCCCTCCTGAACCTTATTTAACCCTTCAACATATTTAAATGTTTCTATCATGTCCCTCCTCATCAGTATTTCAGAAATTAGATTCTCTCAGAACAATCTACAGGATAAGAATGTTCTTTAAAAATGGGGGCTTCTTTATAACCATTAAGCTTTTAACAGGTAAAGGGCAACTGACCAGCAAGGAAAACTGAACAGCAATAAGCCACACTAACTCAAGCAGTTTATCTTTCCCTATTAAAAACTTCTCAGTTAGCATTATTCAGCTTTGAGCAATAAACTAGTTGTAATTGTTCTTGTGTCACTTTTTTGTCCTACTTAGCAGAAATTAGGTCAGATAGAAACAGACTCATCTTCAGTCATAGAAAGGAACCGTGGATCATAAAACTTGTTTTTCAAAGAAAAGATTTTATTAAGATATGCAACATGCTGGCAGTGACCTTTCTGGGTTTTATTTTTATCCCTTTATCAGTATAGCAATAGCTTTTGGTTCAATAAACAGCTGAGTGAGTTTTGTCGATTTTTATCATTGATGTTACAAATATATGACAGAAAGGCAACATTGGTAATGTTATGGCATAATTTAGCCTTCAGCCATCTTGACTTTCTTTAAAACAATAATTTAGTAATTTAAATTTAAATTATAGTAATGTTAAAAATTATAATGTGATGTTAGAAAGGAGCTAAAGTGGTAGAAACCACCTACTTGTAGCATGGATTTTCTAAATGAGATGAACAATGGGATTCTGAGCTGGCATGAGAGAGAGAAAAAAGACAGTGAAGAATAGAGAAGTATTTTGTATGGCTTTCTAATGCCAAATATTAGGGGATGCTACAAATGCTACAATTAAGGAATAAATTATAATTATTAATATTTTGCAGGCTCTTGCTGAGGGAAAGCAATATAATAATGTTTCAAAATTTATTTCTTCTGGATTTGCTTTGCTTTATATGACATTTCCTATTTTATAGTTTTTGTTTTTAAAATGTAACCCTCCCAGAGTCATTTAGAATTGAGTTTCTTCTAAACTGTCAGATAAACAATCCTATAGATCAGACCTGGGCAAGGGGCAGCCCGTGGTTTTTGCCCGCTGTCTGTGGCCATGCGGGCAAAAACCCGTGCAGTGGAGCTGGCGCTGTTTCTCACCATCCAACAGCTGATCTGTCTCAGAGCAAACTTCTGCGCCCTGCCATGTGCCGTGTGGGGGGGAAACTAAGCACTCTGCCAGGAGCTTTAAAGAGAAAGGTGGAGGGAGGGCATGGCAAGAGTTCCGGTTTGGGCAGCGCCGCAGGAGTATGTTTGTGTGTATGTGTTTGTGTTTGTGTGTGTATCCTGTGGGGGGAAAGGGGCAGTCGCCCCCGTTGCTCAGTGATGGTGCTGCCCAAACCGGAGCTCTTGCCTTGGCCTCCCTCAGCCTTTCTTTTTAAAGCTTGCACTCAGCCTCCCCCTGACGCAGATGGCCCCTTCCCAAAGAAAACGGCTCTTTGCCTGCCACCACAGTCATAACCCCACCTGAAATTAAGGTGAGAGAAATTATAGCAAAAAGGGAGGGGAAACAAATGAGAGAGAGAAGGGGGGAGAGAAGGAGAAATACACAGAAATAAGAGAGACCTGGAGGGAAAGAATGAGAGAGAGGGAAAAGAGGGAAAAGAGAGAGAGAAAGAAAAAAAGGGAAAGAGAGGGAGGGACAGAAACATTGACATATAACAATACTGATTTGTATAATAAACTAAGCTAATGAAAGAGCCTAACCTAATAAACAAGAGAAGAGGACTAAGCAAAAATTAATACAACTAAACTAAAAAATGGAAGGAAAAATTAATATATATGCTAAATGAAGAAGAAAAGAAACAGGAGGGAATAGGGAAATATTAAAACTTAAACTGGAAGAACTTTTTAAAAAGAAGGCCTAAGTAGGAATAAAAATAGCAGCCCTTCTGAAAAAATAAACCAGTCACAACCACAGTTTATTCACAAACAAGTATTTAGTAATAAGCAATCACTCAAGACCAGAGTCTGGATGATTGTGATAAATGTACATCATTCTCTCCCCAGAACCCCTGTCAGCAGTGTATAATAAACTGATTTGAGGGCAGCCTATTAATCACTAAATCCAATACTTTCCTGTTTACTCTTCCCTTCTCATCATGATGTTTTATATGTGTAGGCTTTAAAAAGGGTTTGATTTTTTCCCCTCCCTTTGGCATAGTTGTCATGGTATCATGTTTTGTGGATGGTAGACGTTCTAAACTGTTTGCAGGAACAGAGTTTCAGTGAAGGTATTGAATCTGGGCAGGGTCAGAGATTCCTATCTCACCTTGACTAAGATAAACTGCACTGGATTTCCTCATTCAGCCATGGATTCATGGCTTGCCCCAGGTCAGAGCACAGTATTAATAAAAGAAGAATTGAGCACCAGCAACTAGACAACACAAGCTTTTAGCAGGGTGTTCTCATAGATGAACAGGTCTGTGAGATTTATAATACTTCTAATCCTTGTGGCACATTTAGTCACAACCTTGAACATCTTAATTAACTTGTATTATTCCCTTTATGATGTGAAAGTCAACAAGTGCTTTGAAAGAGCACTGAAAATTCCATGATTGTACATATTACTAAGAACCTTGTGTATATTTCTTGCCATTCACTTTTATTGCTCATTGGTAGAAATGAAATTAACCCTGAAGCAACCAAGCCGGGGTGGATTCTAAGTTTCCTCACTGTCGGCTCACTTTCTCCTGTGTTGCGTGGTTACGCCTTGTGGGCCTGATTGCACTTGGCACACATGCGCATGTGCGGTAGAAAAAAAAATCAGAAAAAAAATCCAAAAATAAAAATAAAAAAGCCAAGAACAAGATGGCAACAAATGTACAGTGCTGAAAACTCGACTTTTTCGAAAACTCGAAAAAGAAAAAAGAAAAAATTCCCCCACAAAAATATCCCCCCAAAATGATGGCCTCCACGGATCGGCACTGACTGATCTAGTTCTGTGACATCATCATAACGTCAACAGTGGGTTGCTACCAGTTCAGGCAAATTGGTTCAAACTTGGAGAAACCTACCTCTGACAGTGTTGGGGTGCTGCCAGAATGGCTAGTTGTGCGCAGTTCTGTGGCTCTGGAGCACGAGTGCGGGATTTTTGCTTCCCGCACCTGTGCAGGTAGAAAAATATTGCACAGTGACACGTATGTGGGTTATTTTGGTGAAGTTTTTTGCTTCTCCGCATGCGGGGGAGCCGCGGAGCTATGCACAATTAGCCATTCTGGCAGAAGCCCACCAGTGAAAAGGAACCATTTCAACACATTAATGTAAGTGAGGCTGGGTCTCCTCTCTTTACAATCTTCATGGTAATGACTTTTGTCTTTTCCTCTTTCTCTCTCCCCCATCTTACTAACAAGCAGTCCATTCAAATCTCTCACAAGCTTTGCTTTTTGTCCTTAATCACTTAAAACTATATTCCATAAGCCTTATTTTCTTTATGCTTCCAACTTCTAAAATATATGTGGGATGAAGAAATTTGTTTTCATGTTCTTTTCTTTTTTAAATACTAGGTTTTTTTATTTTGTTTCCAAAACGTAATTCATGAATTAGTGATTCCTATTTTTTATTTAGTTACTTAGATCTTTGACTGATTAATGTTTGTCTTCCCTACATATTTATTTAACAAATTTATATGCCTGCCCAAGTCACACACAGTGATTTACAACATTAAAAATCTACAACCGAAAAAGACTAACCTTCATCTATTATAAACTAATGCAAAAAACCTGTTTTGATTTTGATGGTTTGATTGTATGCCGTGGTTTACAAATCTAGAGTTCAGGCTTATAAAGAAAGTGATCTTC
Source organism: Erythrolamprus reginae (assembly GCF_031021105.1). Classification (NCBI taxonomy): domain Eukaryota; kingdom Metazoa; phylum Chordata; class Lepidosauria; order Squamata; family Dipsadidae; genus Erythrolamprus; species Erythrolamprus reginae. Next base: position 30,074,036 of record NC_091955.1, on the reverse strand, counting down.
CAAGTGTACAGTTACTTAAAGTGGTCCAACTAAAATGGAAAACTAAAAAGTCCAAGAGTCTCTTAAAATTATGGAAAGAAGCACCATGATATCAGATTTAATTGACAAAATAAATCAATAACCCACAATCTCTCACTGTTTGGTAACATAGTAAGCATACACAAAGAGCAAAACTACTAGTTTAATAATTTAATTTAATTTATTAGATTTGTATGCCGCCCCTCTCTGGAGACTCGGAGCGGCATACTATAATAGTTTTACAATAAACACTGTACTTTTCACTGTGCTACATTTTTCACTACCTTCTGCTGTCTGCCTTGTAAGGGTTAGATTTTCGATTTTACAGATTTGAATGGAAGAATGGATTCTAGTATAGATCTTCTCAGACTATGAATATACTCTCATAAGAGGTGGTGGTGATATAATCTCAAAGCTATGTTTTTCTCATTAAATACTCCAATTGTAGCCACAGATGGGAGAGTCAAGTAACCAGGTATGAATTTTATTTATTTTATGCTTTTGCTTGAAAGAGTTTACAGAAAACTATTTACTAGAAAGAGAGGAATTATGGCAGAATTAGAGGCAGGAAGAACTTTCTGAGAAAGAAGGCTAAAATTTCAGTTTGTGAATAAAATCACTTGTAATACATTCTGGCCTAGATTCTACATGAATTGACTCCAAAGAGATAATAGGCAGTAATATCTATTGAGGTTTTCTGGGATTCAGTACACTTTAGGACTTCAAGAATAATGGTAGGATGATCTGTGGGACCAGGGTGGGTTCTTCCTGGTTTGGACCAGATCACCTGAACTGGTAGTGACCCACTGGTGATGTCATCAGGGCATCATGGATCAGGGCGTCATGGATCCAGTTTGGTTGGTGCTGGTCCGTGGGCATCTCTTTTTTCTTTGGATTTTTTTTTTGAGGGGGGGGTTACTGTTTGGAGGTTTTTTCCTCTGCTGCTACTTGCAAAAGGCCCTCCCACCTGCCCCCGGGTTTATACTTACCTTTAGTCCTTTGCCCAAAGCATAGCTGATCAGTTCCTCAGCTGTGTTTCGGGCTGATTATAACTACTGAGCATGCACAAAAGTAGAATTGCCTGAGGGGACTTGTGTGTGAGCATGAGCATATTGAGCACATACATGCGCAAAACATTGCGATGCAAACCAGTGGCGAAGATAAGTGGAGCCCACATCTGTATGGGATGAGTTCAAATAGTTTAAGCTTTGGAAAAGTGTGAGGAACTGAATCTGGGAATTGTCAATGCATCTTTTAATGAGAGACCATGCCTACTAGCCTGAGTAAAATTGAAACAGCTGGTATCTACCGTGTTTCCCCGAAAGTAAGACAGTGTCTTACTTTCTTTTTACCCCCAAAAGCCCCACTACGTCTTACTTTCGGGGTATGTCTTACATTAGAAAAAAATTGAAAGGGTCGCGTTCCCGAAGGCATCTCCCCAGAGTCCAGAAGGGCAGCCGCGGGACAGGAGCCTCGTGAGCCCTTTTCCAAGTTCAACCTCAGGGCTCCAAGCGGCGTGCACACGTGGAGCCGCAGACGCGTGTCGGGGAAGCGTGTGTCTGGAGGGGAGGAGCCGCTCTGCGCAGTTGGGCAGCCCCACCTTCCTGCCAGAAAGGAGGCGGGCGAAGGAGGGCGCAGCTCCGGCCGCTCGCCTCGGAGCCGGTCGGCCTCGCTGGCCACTTGCAGCTGAGCCTCGGCAGGACTCGGTTGCTGGGACGAGCGCCTTCGCTGCAAGCCGCTGCCCGCTCGGCTCGCTTTGGACCAGTGCCGTCCTTCGCTTTGCCAAGCCAGGGAAGAGGCGGTGGCGCCGCGGAGAGGCAAAGGCGAGGGGCACGCGGGGAGCTTGGAAGCGACGTCATCGGGCTCCCCCCCGGCAATACCCCCGTGTTTCCCCGAAAGTAAGACATATGTCTTACTTTTGGGGTACGGCTTATATTAGCCGACCCCCCTGAAACCCCCGATACGTCTTACAATCGGGGGTGTCTTACTATCGGGGAAACAGGGTAGCTGTTAATCACTTGGCCTCTGAATAACTAAATGCCCACCCAATTCAGACATGAGAGAAAGAGCATATTGCTTTTGATGGTACGGAAAAGCTTGTCTTTAGAAATTCTCCGTGCAAGGTATTCAAGACAAGGTATTCACAGAGTTTCTGATTTTGAATTTGCTCTAATGCCAGGATTTATATTATTGGGAAATACAGCATGGGTACACTCTCTCTCACACATGCGCATGTACGCACACATATAACCAAACTAACATTTTCATGTGATCTTGCTTTACATTTCATTTATATTTAGGCTGCATTGTTTGCATCTTCTTTCAATACCACTGGATGCAAAACACAGATATTAACTTTTTTCATTTCTGATATCAGTAACAATGGACAGCTAGCTGTGGCCATAAGTGCTCTATTTTACACATAGTCTTTGATTTTCGATCACAATTGAGTCCAACATTTCTATTGCTAAGTGAGAAATATGTTGAGTGAGCTTTGCCTCATTTTATGACCTTTCTTGCACAGTTGTTAATTGAATCATTGAAGTTGGTACATAAATAATACAGTTGTTAAGGAAATCTGGTTTCTCCATTGATTTGCTTGTCAGAAGGTCACAAAAGATATTCACATGCCCCTGGGAAATCACACCTGTCATAACTATGAGTCGGTTGCCAAATATCTGGATTTTGATCGCATGAGTATGGGGTTGTTGCAACTGTGGTAAATGTGAAAACATGCCATTTTCAGTGCCATTGTAACTTTGAACAGTCACTAAATGTAAGTTGAGGACTATATGTATATAGAACTCGTCTGATCACATTGTCAGGCACTACCTGACCAGATCAGATGAATTGTTTTTCATGTCGTGCCAAAAGGGAAGTAAAAGAGTTCTTGAATACAAATAAGAATGAGATGAAGAAAGTTGGGGTGCTTCAGAGCAGGTTTCGAAAAGAGGATGCTATGACACAGAGTGTGTTCCTTCTAGAATTAAGGTTTTGAAAAGAAAAAGTCCAAATATCAAACTTGGGGCAAAGTTGAGCAGTTCATAGTTGTTGAAATCGTAAAAAGAAATGATTGAAAAATCAACCAACCACATTTATTTATTTATTTATTTATTTGTTTGTTTGTTTGTTTGTTTATTTGTTTACTTACTTACTTACTTACTTACTTACTTACTTACTTACTTACTTACTTACTTACTTACTTACTTACTTACTTACTTATTGGATTTATATGCTGCCCCTCTCCAAGGGCATTGATATGTTTTGTTTCACGGTGCAATTGGAGAAATTAAATTGGGATATAAGTGTTTTTTTCTGTTGCTAAAGTACACTTAAACAATTCAAATATCTTTGCAATTATTTAAAAATATTGCTAAACAAAAAACCTTTCTAACATAGAATCAAAGACTGAAAATCACTAGTATCCATGTAGCAAAATTGTATTAATATAGCTTACCTAAACATATTTTAGGTAATCAATCAAATATGCAGGATGGAGATATTAATAAATTACAGTAGATTGTGATCAAATGTCAAATACTCTCAACACAGTTGGACAAGACAGTACACCCGATGCTGTTTTGGCTCATTTCATTTGCTATTTCTTTACTAGAAACTAATAGCATCTTCAAACCACACTGTGAGCATAATAATCTTTTCCTCCTTATTGTTATGCAGCAGCTAACAATAAATTGAATGATGCTCTAAAATGCTATAAATCACCAGCAAGGAATTACCCTTTGTCGTTAGTATGCTGCGATAAAACCTTTTTAGTTTTACTGACCATTCTCTTGTAATTTAATGAAAAAGGTCATCAAATGTTTTTTCTAGTTTTTCACCGTAGAAGGAAAAAACCCCTGATATATTTCTCATGACATTGATGTAGTGCTTCATGCAATACAACTTACGTTAGTTACCCAGTGGCCAAGGGGGATATGTGAGTATCTTCATTGTCCTTATTTTCTCCAGCTGTCATTTTCTATATTTCAATTAAATTTAAAAAAAAGAAAAGAAATAAAGAAAGGAAACTTTCTCAAGGGCTTTCTAAAATATCAGAAAATGTTGACAGGCAAGAACATTGTAGATTGATAGAGTAACAAAAAACATCAACTTCTGCACCCTTGGCCAGTTTGTAACAATAAAGAAAACTCAAGACATCAACCAAGAAAAAGCTTATTTGAAAGGGGAAGAAAACTTTCAGGAAATGAACCTAGACATTGGCTCCATATTAGTGACTACTTACAGTATATGACTGACCAGTTTTACAAAAGAATAGGACTGGCAAAAACATCACGGTATCAGCTTTAGACAGTTTCTAAATTCTTTAATTAGAAGAGAAATTAAAAAAAGATAAGTCAAAACTAAGTTAAGCAGCATGTAGTGCTGGGAAAAGTAGAAGGAACAAGAAGAAGAGAATGACCAACAGCAAGGCAAATGATGGAGATGAGGAAACTATTGGGAGACTTGAAACAATATCTTAGGGATAGATTGTCACCCTGCTGTTCTGTTTCGGGTCTATGTGACCCGAAGCCAAGTTTGAGTCCCTGTAAAAAAATTTCCCTGCATATCTGAAACTTGAAATTTCATGACTGTTCATCATTTCAGGGGTTCTCTCTATGAGAATTTTTTTTGGGGGGTGGGGGGCTTAGTTTTTGCTGGGCAAAAAAAGTTACAAATCTTCTGTTCCCGGGTCACCCTGACCTGGACCGAAAACTCTTCATTTGCAGTGCTTATGTTTGGTCTTTTTTAAAGCTTTTTTCACTTGGAAAGTGGTCTGAACATTTCTGCACACAATGATATGAAAATTGAAATGAAAAAAGGAAATCTTATCGGTTTATTTTGCGGATATAATGCATGCCCCCCCCCGTTTTTGTGAATTATTTTCAATTTATGGATAGTTTTGCTTGCAAAATCCATTCTATTTTACTAAAGTTGGTGTGGGATTGGTAGCTTGAACATTTCTGAATATAAGAAAAATATAAAGGAACTGAAAAAAATGATTCTTATTGGTTTTTTAAAATCAGAAATAAGGCCTCCCCCCCCCCTCAGCTGCTTGCAACCATTTTCACTTTTTATTTTTTTATGCTCCAAATCCGAAATATTATTTAAAATCTTAGGCATTCATTTACTCAATTTAACAATGCTGATCATCAAAAAATATTTTTGGGGTGGTGGCTAATTGTTTTCTGGGCAAAAAAAAATCATCACTTCGAGTCTGTTTCTGTTCGTATATGACCGGACCAAAAATATTTTTTTTAGGTACTTGAATTAGGTCTTTTTGAAAACTTTTTCAACTAGAAAACTAGTTTGAACAATTATGAACATAATGATATGAAAATTGAACTGGAAAAATTGAGACTTATATTTTTATTTTGATCAAAAAGCCCCTCCCCCCATCCTTTCTGAATTTCGTGTCAATTTCTATTTTTTAAGGCTACAAATCCCTAAGGAATTTTCCCCCAAAAGGTTTGATATACTAAATTGAACATTTCTGAATATAAGAAAAATATAAATGAACTGGAAAAAATGGTTCTTATTGGTTTATTTTTGCCACAAAAGGGCTACCCCCCTCGGCCTTGCTGTGTGCCATTATTGTCACTTTTTATACATATTTGGCTAGAAATATTTGGAATATCCTTTTGAAAATCAACCACATTGTAGCCAGAGAACTAATTTTATGACACAAATCCATTTTACTTAAAAAAAGTATGTAAGTTTGAAATTAACAGCATAATTTTTATATAAATTGAAATAATTGAAAACGGGGGGAGGCATACATTTATGTGCAAAATAAACCAATATGCATCAATTTTTCCAGTTCAATTTTCATATCATTATGTTCAGAAATGTTCAAGCTACCAATCCCACACCAACTTTAGTAAAATAGAATGTATTTTGCTAGCAAAACTATCCATAAAGTGAAGACTATTTCAAAAAAACGGGGGGCATGCATTTCATCAACAAAATAAACCAATATGCATCAATTTTTCCAGTTCAATTTTCATATCATTATGTTCAGAAATGTTCAAGCTACCAATCCCACACCAACTTTAGTAAAATAGAATGGATTTTGCAAGCAAAACTATCCATAAATTGAAAATAATTCACAAAAACGGGGGGGGGCATGCATTATATCCGCAAAATAAACCAATAAGATTCACTTTTTCCATTTCACTTTTCATATCATTGTGTGCAGAAATGTTCAGACTACTTTCCAAGTGAAAAAAGTTTTCAAATTGACCAAAAATAAGCACTTCAAATGAAGAGTTTTCGTTCCGGGTCGTATGTGACCCGAACTGAAGATTTGCGACTTTTTTCTAACAGAACAGCAGGGTTAAGAAAATCTATGTTGTTGCTTGAAGTCAAAAATAACTTGATGGCACATAAATCAACAATTCCAAATGTTTGGAAAAAAAGTTCTTTGTTAAGGTTCTTATATACTTAAAAATCTTAAATACTGCATTTGGACTCACTTATTCATTCAGATTTTTAAAAATGATATTTAGTACATATTAAGAATCATAAAGACTGAGGTGAAAACTAGGTTAGGTTTTTAGTCTGGCAAAACTTTGTTTATAGGTATGAAACAATAAAGAACAACTTGGAAGAATGACCACATGTCACTCTTGGTTTGAGATCTAAAAGTTGCACAACTTAAAACTGTCTCCAGAATTGTCCCAGTTGCTGCAATGAAAGCTATATTACTGGAGCAATAGTGCATCCTTCTGTTCAGATCACTTCATGGTCTTCCAATACAAACAGCCTTTTAGTTACTGAACTAGAAAAAATCTGAGCACGAAGTTCTTTACAGTGCAAAGGTAATTGAATTAAGCATATCCTTAAATCCAGATGTAGAATCTGTCAATGGGTGTGAAAACAAACATTTTCTCTCCCTCCCTCTGTCCCTTCTGCCTGTCTCTCTTTTGCCTTTACATGTCGCTTGATTCTTTGAATGTGACCTCTGGTCTTATCCCATTCAATAAAATACACTGCTAACACTTCAGATCCAGCAGTTGCAAATCTCAGTAACACTAATTTTGGGTATTTCTGTGTGATCACTCAGTGGACAAGCCTCTTACAAGCTAAGCTATTAGATTGAATGAAGCATAATATACTTTAATGTTAATATCTGCTTCCTGAGTAAGCAACAATAACTTTCATCAAGAAGAGGAATAATATAATTACCTTCCTTCTAGCATTTTAGATAATAGTATTCGACTCTTCGGGTTTCTACTGTCATTTTATCTCTGTACCTGGTGTCAAATATATTTAATTAGTATTTACTTGATAATAATATTCCAATATGCCCTATTTGGTATGAATTTACTATGATGGTAGTATCAGAGGTGGGATTAACATAATTTCTCTACCGGTTCGCCCAGCACTGAAAATGTGAGTGCGTCCACTTCAGTAGTGGGTTTCACTTATCTTTGCTACCAGTTCGTGAATGGGAGCAATGCTTCTGTGCATGCGTAGAGCATTTTTTATGACATCCAGGAAGGTGGGTGGAGTCTCCCACTGCCGCTGCTACCATTTCCCTGACCTGGTGTGAACTGGTAGCAACCACCGCTGGTGCCTGTGCATTCTCGCTTTGGTCATGCACAGCCTTCTGCACATGTACTGTGCTCTTGCGCACAGCTTGCATGTATGCACGCGGCTTGAATATGTGACTAAAGAGGACAGCGTACCAGTTCACTTGAACCCATCTGAACTGGCTAAATATGACCTCTGAGTAGTATCAAGTACATTGTACTGCTCTTTTATTTCATGAATAAACTTCGAACTTTGGGAAAAGGGATCTATGGATGAAGGTTATGTTTGTTTTACATGATCTATTCACCACTTTTTTCAACAAAGATTTAACTATCTTGTTAAAAATAGTTCCATTTTGGAAATGAGAAGTTCTTAAGAATCATACATTTCTCTTGCAGCTTCCCACCCATAGAGAAATTTTGCTCTTGTCATCTATGCTTTCTGCTTGCCATTATTAGAATAGTCAGCTTAAGAGAAAGAAGGCCAATTGGGGAAGGAAAAAGGATTTTCCTTCTGATTTAAATTAGAATATGTTCACAATGATCACACCGGTTTGCAGCTCTGATGTCACGTCCAGAGAATATGAAATTCATTAAAAACACTATTAGCAACATCAAGGGTATCACTTATTATGTGAACGTAAATCCCCCAGTGTTTTAACTCTCAACATTTGAATAATACAATATAATTCAAATGTTCTTCATTTGTGGGCACTGCCCACAAATATAAAATGCCATTAAAGGTAAAGACAAAGGTTCCCGCACACATGCATGCTACTCATTTCCAGGTCTAGGGTTGGTGCTCATCTCCATTTCTAAAATGAAGAGCCAGCGCTGTCCGAAGATGTGTCCATAGTCATATAGCATGACTAAGCCAAAGGCACACGGAGCACTGTTACCTTCCCACCAAAGTGGTCCCTATTTTTCTACCTGCATTTATTATGTGCTTTCGAACTGTTAGGTTGGCAGAAGCTGTGACAAGTAACAGGAGCTCACTCCATTATGCAGCACTATGGATTTGAGCTGCTGAACTGCTGATCTTCTGATTGACAAGCTATGCATCTTAGCCACTGAGCCACCACATCCCTCAAAATGCCATTAGGCACTGTTAAATTCACAGTTCACACTTTCAGTTACATTGAAAAACATTCACTTCTCTCACCAGGCTTAAATCTTAGAAATCAGTTTTGGAATAACATAGCACATTACAATCTAGATGAAGAATGGTGATTAAGATGGGTGACTTTTAATAACAACATACCAAACAGATCGTGTAGATGCAACAAAACCACTTGCAGAAATGCAGTTGTCCTGAAAAATATGGAGCCACCTTAACAGAATCAGGACAGGCCATGCCAGAACTAAGGCAAAGTTTTTAAAATGTAAATTGCTAAAAGCCTGTAATGATCTTAGCTGTGGTGCTCTGGAACAAATTATAACACATTTAGTTCAAGAATGGCTCCTCAGGAAATTTCAAGGCACCTAGAGGATTATCTCATCACAGCCACACCAGAAGTAGCTAGATGGTTACCTTCCTTAGATATTGTAACATCTATACCATTGCAATTCTATGGCTCCATATTATGGTGGTTTTATTATGGTTTTATCTTAATTTAATGTATTATCTCCTATAGTGTATTGTCCTTATCTCTCTATCTCTCTCATCTCTACTGCCACCCTCTCTTTCTCCATGCATCTATCATCATCTATTCATGCTTTATTCAAACTAAATGTATATATCAGTGATTGCATGACTTCTGTAGATGCCATATCATAAAATAAACATTCAGTTCATAGGTTAAGAACTGACAAATTCATCAATTCAACTTCTTGACCTGATGTTTTCCCATTCTGGTTTTGCCTGATTAGAAATGGTTATTGAATCTGACTGAATACAACCTATTGATTCAACCTCTCATGTATTAACAATAGGGAGCTGATGGATGTGATTTATGTCTATTGCAAATAGAACAGAAGTGAAAATCCTGTTCATTTTACCAATGTCTGAGCAATCCCGTTTCTCTTAGTTCATGTCACTCTCATACACAAGCTAGACAGGTTAAGGGGTATTTGCCCAAAGACCCCTATTGTTTGCCTGTTTAGTTTTGAAACACATTTCCCATATCAAAGAGCAGCATTTTAACCATTATGCTATATATATTCAGTACTTTTGTAACTGGAATATAGTTTAAGATTTGAATTTCTTTTCTACCTAGGAATATTTTGAGATTCTAGGGGAATCACTATTCCTTAAAAAATTATATATCAATCAATCAAAGGTCTATTAGACGACAGAGAACACTATTTTAAAATGTGAAATTAAAAAAGAAAAAGGTAGAGAAAGAGAATTCTATCCCCCGCCACCAAAGTGAGCCTCCAGTACATCAGGGGTATAAATTTACTTCATGTCTGTCATGACACCTTGTACTGTATATTTAGAAAAAAAATTAGACTCCCGTATATTTAGAGGTCAATTACAATATTTATAATAATACACTGACAGCTACTTCAGAGAAAGTGAAAGCTAGATTACCAAAGCACCAGGCAACAATCCTAAAATCTACCTGTAAAATGAATACAAAAATTCAATTACTGATTTACACAGAATATCCAATGTGAGCTTAAAGCTACTTCCTTGAATTTCAGACAGTTTGACTGATGGTGCCCAGATGCTTTGACAGAATACACTGCAGGCTGCTACAGAATGTGACAAGCAAAGGAAAGTATTTGTCAAAGCAAAGTGGTTTGTTAGCACTCTTTTTCTAATACAGTAAATTTGTAATAGCCCTAACAGTAATGATTAGCACAAAATTAGCCCCATACAAGAGGTGGCCAAAGCCTGACCTCCAATCACCACTCCAAGCGAAGAAAGGACTGCCTGTTCCTCTTGTGTGCTGATCCAGTGTCTTCTAGTCAGCGGACCAACTGGCCATTCTGTGAATATCAATCTGAGCAGCAATTTCCTCATTCATAAGTGGAAAAGTCAACCAGATGGCAGGCCACTCCAGAAAGCCATGCTTCTAAAGAGCAATGAGAGTTGGTCAAGAGTGCAGCAGATGCTGGTAGCTTTGTTCTGCCTACTGATAGGGCTGGTCTGGAATATTTTATAAAATTAATAAAGATTAGCTTGTTTTTCACTCTGAAGGGGCGATACATATTCCCAGTTGAGACAGCAGCTGATCAAGTTTGTAATAAGTTTTCTGGTGTGCTTTTATGACACTGAGCCATGGTGCACTGGTTAGAATGCAGTACTGTTAGCTTCTTTGGCTGCCTGCCAGCTGCCTGCAATTCCACAGTTTATATCTCACCAGACTCAAGGTTGATTCAGCCTTCCATTATTCCGAGGTCAGTAAAATGAGGACCCAGATTGTTGTGGGCAACATGCTGATTCCGTAAACTGCTTAGAAAGGACTGTAAAGTACTGTGAAGTGGTATATAAGTCTAAGTGCTATTGCTAAGTGCTATTGCTAGTAAATCCCAATTTTATTCCCAACTACATCATCCTTGATCGTGCATTGCAGAAATATGGATAAGTTAGATCATTTGTCAATTAGGTGAAATAAATATAAAGGATGCAAAAAAAGTCATGGCTTGGATATATATAGGCTGGTGATATATCTAAGATCACATACAAATACTACACCCCCAACACCAGTATACACCCTCACTCACAAATAGAAAATGTTACTATGCTTAGGAATGTTCAAAATTCATTCTTCAAATTATCAAGGAAGTGTTTAGAAGAAAATGGAACCATATTCAAAAATTTAATGTAATTCTTGCGGCGCAGGCGGAGTAACAGTCGGACACAAGGTATGGGTATAAATAGGGTCACTTTTATTAACTCAACTTGGATTAACTATTTTACCAAATAAGCCCACGTGACCTGCAGTGGTGCAAAATAAAATGGGGGCGGAGTTAACTTTCAAACCAAACTCAACTGAGCAACATCTGGGCGAAAGCTCCTAGCCCGGGTGCAAGGTCATGGTAAAATTACACCTGCGCCCTGCCCCAGGCCACGCCCCCGCGGCGTATGGGATTGCTCGCCACTGGTCTCTGATAATCTCCATGCAGCGAGCCACAGGAGCAACCCCCCTCACCGAACCCAGGCCGGTCGAGCCCTGTGATCCGAGAGGGAGATCACCCCTCACCTCAGTAGAGGTGCCCCTAAAGGAGATCACATGTTGCTGCTTACGCCCAATTCCGCCCCCTATCGGCCACAGCAGGGGGTGAAATTTTAATTTATTCCCCCTGCTCCCCCCCCTGCACATGAATGTGCAGGCACCTCTGCAGGTCCGCTAAAAATTTGTCATTCCCTTTATCTGACAAATGTACGCCGTCCTGCCTATATAAATCCATCAGGGCTGCCCTGATGTCAGGGTGGTCTATCACCCCACCCCCCGCCTGGAGTAACCATTTCCGAACTGCTCTATTGACCCTCTTTCTAGCCCTATCAACCGCCCTGGGGTTTCTAGCATGCCTCCAAACCCTACGTGGCAAGATGTTGGACCACAAAATGCGGGTGTCCGGCCACCGCTTCCAAATCGCCTGCAAGCCATCCCAAATGTGCCACAGCAAGTCAACGCCCGTAATTGCTCCCAGGTCATTACCCCCCACGTGTAAGACCAACCATCCCGGCACCCCCTGCACCTTCCCGCTGTTGAAAAGCAAGGGAAGCAAATCCAACCAACGTAGGCCTCTACGACCCAACCATTGCACTCTAACATGCCGGTCCAGCTGCAACTGCGTGCCAGGCGTTGTCTCTTGGGCCCGCCTCTCGGCCCAGTACACCATGCTGTGGCCACAGATCAGGACTCTCTGAGCCCCCTGTACATCATCTAGAAAGAAGGGGAGAAACAAAGCAGCATCAGAATCGGCCACCTGGGCCGCGCCCGGTCCCGCCCCACTCACCTAAGGACGGATGTAGGCCCGAAAGGCCTTCGATCGCCAACGGCCCACCGCACGTATGTCCGGAGCGCTGAAACCCACTGTGGCTGCAAAGGAAGCTGCACCAATCCTGAAAGAGTGAGTCCTGTAACGCTTGGGGTCCAGGCCCAAGCGGGCCAGGGCCTTGGTCGTCACGGCCCAAAACTGGTACCTGGTGAGAGGTACCCCAGATGCGTGACAGAAAAGCGGGCCGGGGTAACCTCCCCGAATGCTCCAATACGCTGAGAGTGCCCTAACGGGGCACACCTTCTTATGGCTGGTCCTGGAAAGTTGGACTGTCGTGCCCCGGCCTCTCTGGTCCGTTTTGGAGCAGCGCAACCGGAGGCGAACTAAGCCCCTCCGGAATCGAATGTCCCTGGCCGTAAAGGCTCGGCCAGAGTTATCGAACTTGGATGCCGCCAAAACCTCGCTTATCCTGAACGCACCAAAAAACAACGTAACCGCAACTGCCCGATAAAGCGCCGCCTCGTACTGAGAGCGGCACAAACTGTTCCACAAGTCGCCCAAACCCACTAGGTGAGCTAACTTAAGGGGGCGCCTACAATCTCCCCGGGGCGGGCCCTTCTCCCTGATCCACCCCTCCAGTGTTTTCCTGACCCTAAAGTCCCCCGTGTTGTCCGCGAAGCCCCTGGACTTGGCTATGAAAGCCAGGCCAGCCAGCTTGCCCCGAATTGTGCGGGCTGACAACCCCCGGCGCTTACTAAGTGAACAGAACTCAAGCAGGTGCTCCACCGGGGCAGGCCAAAGCTGATCGTATCTCCTAAGTTGACGAAAAGCCCAGAATTCCCTACCTGCCCGCTGGTATGACCTCCTGGTGCTTGCTGCTATGGACAGGTCCATTGCCCTGTTCACGTCGACCCTCCAATCTGCCACAGGTGCGGGGGGGGGGTGCCTCCGGATGCTCCGCGGCCTGTGGGGCAAGCAGCCGGAACCTAGCCAACTGCCCCCTTGATAACGCGTCAGCTACCCCATTCCTGATCCCCGGGACATGGTGAGCCCTAAAAAGCATGTTCCTGGCCAAGCACCTAACTACCATGTGACGCACCAAACCCATCACCCTCTCGTTCTTGGAAGAAAGCGTGTTGACCACATGTACCACCGCCATGTTGTCGCACCAAAAATGTACTGTCTTCCCGGTGAAGCTACGGGACCACAGCTCGATGGCCACAACTATCGGGAACAGCTCCAAGAACGTCAAGTCCCTGCACACTGCGGTGCCCTGCCACTCCTGAGGCCAGTCCGCCCTAAACCAATTATCCTTCCAGACCACACCAAATCCAGCCGCCCCGGCTGCATCAGACTTCACCTGGAAGTCGCCCTTCAACAGCATGTCTTGCCTCCAAAAAGAGACCCCGTTGTACGTGTCCAAAAATTCCTGCCACACTCCCAGGTCCTTCCTGACACTAGCCGTCAAGCGAATTCTGTGGTGTGGCTTGCTGAGACCGACCGTCGCCTGATAGAGCCTAAACATGAACGCCCTCCCCGGCGCTATCACTCTACAAGCAAAGTTCAACAAACCCGCCAACTCCTGCACCTGCCGAAGAGTCACCCTTCTGGCGGCCCTAACCACCCTCACCGTGTCCCGGAGCCTAGCGAGTTTATCCTCCGGAAGCCTACAGGTCTGGGCAACCGAGTCTACTTCGATGCCCAGGAATGTAAGCCTAGTGGTGGGTCCCTCAGTCTTTTCATGTGCCAGAGGGACGCCAAGGTCCCCGCACAACTCCTGAAAACCAGCCATTCCCCGTTGGCATTCGTCAGAGCCCACCGGCCCTGCGAAAAGAAAGTCATCTAAATAATGGACAACTGACCGAATCCCTGAGCTCTTCACGTGGGCCCACTCTAAGAAAGAACTAAACTTCTCAAACAATGAACATGAAACTGAACAACCCATCGGCAGGGCCCAATCAACAAAGAACCCCCCCTCGAACTGAAAACCCAACAGGTCAAAATCCTCGGGGTGAATCGGCAAAAGCCGGAAGGCCGACTTGATATCACATTTGCCCATCTGGGCCCCCGATCCGCACTCACGTACCACCGAGACAGCTGTCTCAAAAGGGGTGTAACGAACTGAGCACAAGTCCCCAGGGATGTGATCATTTACCGAGTCACCCGGAGGAAAAGACAGGTGATGAATGAGCCTGAACTCCCCGGCCGCTCGCTTGGGCACCACTCCCAGGGGGGATACTTGCAGAGAGGGCAGGGGTGGCTCCGTAAAGGGGCCCAGCACCCAGCCCTCCCGCACCTCCTTCATAATTTTCTCCCGCACAACATGCTCCATCCCGGACACTGACCTCAGGTTGCTCGCCAGGCAAGCAATCCTAGGCCCTTCGTATGGGATTCTAAAGCCCTCCAAAAAACCTGCAACCAAAAATTCGGCACCTTTCCTAGGGCGATAGCCCGTGAGCCAATCCCTCAACCTGTCCACTTTAATGGGGGTTGGTCCCCTTGTTCTGAGCTCCAGCCGCCTGGGGCTTGGCAGAGCCCAACGCTGACTTGTTACCGCCTCCCCCCTGCTCTTATAACAGGCGGATGTGGGGTGTCTGCCATTGCACAATGCGCAGGCATGGCGAAAGCGGCACACTGGCCTGGAACAGGCTCCCCTGGCGCCGTACTCGTAACAGTACGGCGGGATCCGAAAGGGCGAACTTGTCATACCACGCTGCGCAGAGCCCTGGGTCCACGAACCCGCCCCTGGGCGGGGGAGGGTAGCCTCCTTCCCTTGGGTCAGCAGCAGGTGGCCGGTAGGCGTACGCCCGCTAGCCGGGGTGGCTGGCTGCTGCGTGGCTTGAAGCCACAGATCGTTGTGACGCATGTCCCACGGCCAGTGCCTATTGTGTGCGGCGAACCTCCTAAAGTTTTCATCGTACTGCTTCCAAGCCTCCCCTCCGAACTCCTGATACGCTCGTAGAATCATATTCATATACAGGATGAGCTCGTGAGTCTTATGGACGTCATCCTCGACCACCACCGAGTGATATGCCAGAAAGGCGTATGCCCAAGATAATATCCCCTTGTCCATCTTGGTGTCCTTTGACTCCTCGGATCCCTTCTTACCGTCCTTGTCCTTGTCCTTCTTGGATTTCGCCGGCAATAAGATCTTGAATATATCCACATAGGCCCCGCGCCAAATTTTACGCTTAAGGGCCTGTGACATGTGCATACTCAAAGGAGTGTCAGGGAGGCCCGGGGCAAAGGGGTTGTCACTATCAACTGTGGAAGTATCCGTGGACACCGTGGTTGTGGACTCCGAGCTATCCCTCGAGGAGTCCCTCTTCTTCCTGCCCCGCTTTGTTACCCCACGTTTTCGGCCCCTCCCCCACACCTGGGCTGCCGTGCGCGAACGCCATGTTTTATGTGACCTGTGTGACTTGTGTTTAACCGCCTGTAGCCTGCCTCGTGGCCCCCGTGGCCGGGACCAGCGATGCCCAGGCACAGGGCACTCACCCCACTGTGAAGAGTCATCATCAGCCTCCTCTGAGCCGGAAGCAGCCCTGCTTCCCCGTCTCCTCTTGCGCTTCTTCTTAGCGCACTGGCCGGATCTCACCCTCTGGGACCTTTCCTCCGATTCCGAGGAGCTCCGGGTCCCCTCTGCACTCGTGGCACCCCGGGCGTCCTCGTGCCGGGACCTGCCCCTCTTCCTTGGCCCCTCATCCAATTTCTCGAGTAAGGCAGAAAGAAGGTGTGAGGATACAGACACTGACTCCTCCCCAGCATCCATATCCCCAACCGCCCGTGCTGCGGGGGACCCCTCATCAAACCCACTCATTTCCCCTGGGCTGGGGTCCCCCTCCCCTGGGTCATAGGCCTCCCTCATTCTGCCACGTGGCCCCCGGGATGGGGCCCTCCCCTGGCGGCCTGCAGCCCTGGGTGTCATCCCCCGGCTCCTTACGGCCCGCCCCCTGTGGCTCGCCTCCCCCCTGGAGCTAACCCCCCTGCCAGGCCTACCGGCCTGTCCCTCTCCAGGGGCCTCCCCCCATGACCGCTTGGGGGCCCTCCTCCGGCCCGTACAGCGGGGCTCGTTGGGGGTGTGTGCCCAGAACTCCAGCCTGCCCCCCTGCTGCCCTCCGCCGGGTCCCCGGCTTAGCCCTGCTGCCTCTAGCCATGTTACCCCCCTTTAAAGCAAAAAACGGCCCTAAAGACCGCCGAGCGCTGCCGGCCTGAGCCTCTGCCGCCCACGCGTCGTCTACAGGCCTCCGGGCCCGGTCGCGCCTTCAGCGCCGCGTGCGCCGCTGACCCCGGGCCTCCCGCTGTCTCCTCCGCGTCCTCTTCATCGTCCTCGCCTCGCCGCGCTCTTTCCCAGCGCTCGCCGCCGATCCGGGACTCGGATCGCCGCCCACGCATCCTCTTCGGCCTTCGGGCCTAGCCGCTCCTAGGACACAGCAGCAGGGCCGTGTCTCCAAACTGCGCGGGCGAGGGAACTGCGCCACGAGGCAGCCCCTTTTATAGGGCTGCCTCACCCTCGCCCTGCCAATGGGTGGCCAGCGCCACCATACCACGTCATCCCTGCGGCCCCTGGGGATGACGAGGGGCCGCAGGCACCGCCCCCACAATGGCGGCCTCCTTCCCCACCCACGCCGCAACCCCGCGCCGGCCGGTAAGTCGCCGGCGGCAATATAATAAATTTTCTAAGAGACCTGGCTGTTGGTACATCTTCTATATCACTAGATTTATTTGAAGAATGCTAAATGCCTCTCTCATTTATATCCCGCACAGATGAAGTATGCAATGTTTACTTAATCTCTATCATTTGGGACATTTACATGTGACTTCTTTCTCCAAAATTATAACCAAACTGTAAACACTGTGTGACTATGAATTATGCTAAATCCATTTAATCACTTTATTATCATATCATTTCCACCCTATATTACTCTTCTCAGTTACTTGCATTATGTAATTTCATTTCTATAGGTGTTAGCATCTCATTGAAAATAGGGGCTGGATTATTACACATATTTTCTTTTCAATTGGTCAAGGAATGTCTTTGAATCTGATAGTATGGGCATATGATGATTCTTTGTACAAACCTTTACATATTTATTTCTGCAAACTGAACCATAGTAAAAGGCATAACAGTAGGTCTCACAAAATTTTGTTAAGATTTATGATAACAGATATTGTATGGCAAACCTTCATTATACAAATGTCAGGAAATACATGTAGTTCTTTTTTTTCTCTTGCTTTTTCTGATTGATTGGCTATGTGGCATCAAGTCCATATCTATTTTTAGCAACCTCATAAATATACCATAAATAAATTTCAATAATAAATAAATAATATATAAATAAAATATGTTATTCATTTATTATTTATTTATTATTGCGATTTATAAGTTGCCCAACTCCTTCCAGATTCTGGGCGATGAGCAATAATAGACCTTCCCCAGGAAGACCTATTCTAGCCATTTAGAACTTTCAATAGTGTAGTATTTCCAGAACATTTGGCTACATACATCTTTTAGGAGATTGTCTTGTCTTCTTTCCTTCATCTTTCTTAGCCTTATGGACTTCTTAAGAGTTCTGGGATTTTGCATAATGTATATAAAATTTGATAGTTTGAGCTTGGTCATTTGTACTTTAGTGATTATGTTGAAAAGTCTTATTCTAAGAACCATTTGGTTTTTTTTTCTTGGCTGTATTCTTAAGTGTCTTTCCAACATGGAAATTCAAAAGAGACAGTATTCTTTCTATTGTATTTCTTCAGAACTCTAATTTTGACTTTTTTTAAAAAAAAGTATATTTACATTGTTTTATCAAAAAAGATAAAATACAAAACAGGAAAAAACAAAGCAAAAAAGAAACATACTAAAACAACAAAAAAGGGGGGCAATGGTGTACAAAAACAGAGAGAAAAGGGTGATCCAAATACAAATCTAATAAAATAATAATAATAATAATAATAATAATAATAATAATAATAATAATAATATAAAATCCATCTTGCCTGGATTACAGTAAATTATCCTCTCCATTTACACACACACACCCACACCCCACACACAAAGAAAGAAGAAAGAGCAATCAACAGGTTAAGCTAAATATTGCACTAATCTTCAAATCCCTCTGTTAACCATCTGTTGTTGTATTTAGCATGTAGAAAATCTACAAACCTGTTTCCAGTCTCTGATAAAGCTGTCTAGTCCATTATTTCTGATCAAAGCAGTTCATTTTGCCATCCCTGCTAATTCAGTCAATTTCAAAATCCATTCTTCAACAGTCCGCATCTCTTTTTCTTCCCAGTGTTTGGCAAGTACAATTATCGCAGCCATCACCACGTGAAGGAATAGTACCTCAAAATGTTTTTCAGTTGACTTGTCAGTAATACCTAAAAGAAAAGCTTCAGGTTTAATTAATATTTGTAACTTAAATTTAACTTGCATTGCCATTGTTATATTTGTCCGATATGTTTTCACATACTTGCAACATCATCACAATTTTGATTTCCATAGAGTGTTATAGGAAAACAATTGTTCTGCCCAAGTCTGATCTTTGTAAGTATAGACATGTTATGGCATCTGAATATCTTTTCCAGTACTTTTATTGCTACACTAGCAAGGACTAGTCTGCTATATGTTACTTGGCTGTTGAATTTTTGACAAATGATCCAAAAAGCAGAAGTTATTCACTATTTGAAAATCTTCCTGTAGAATCTAAGGCACACTGCCATACCTGTTGCCTGTTTGTTGTTGTGAGCCGCCCCGAGTCTTCGAAGGGGGGCAGCATACAAATCTAATAAATCTAAATCTAAATCTAAAACTGGAAGTTGAGTCATGGCAATTGGACTTCTTTTTTTTGTTTGTTTATTTTTGCTCATTTTTAAAAATAAAGAAAATAATTACTGCTAGCCAGCCCGCAGACTGGATTTTCAGATGTTTACCCATCCAAACATTCTAACTAAAGCCTGAAGGATGTTTTCTGTATTTCAATGGCTAATTCAGTTGAAATTTACCATGACAATGAAACTTAATTTAGGTCACTTCAGAAGATTCAGAATGAAAAATTTGTTGTTCAAATTAAAAGCAAGATTATAGAAACATAGAAACATAGAAGACTGACGGCAGAAAAAGACCTCATGGTCCATCTAGTCTGCCCTTATACTATTTCCTGTATTTTATCTTACAATGGATATATGTTTATCCCAGGCATGTTTAAATTCAGTTACTGTGGATTTACCAACCACGTCTGCTGGAAGTTTGTTCCAAGGATCTACTACTCTTTCAGTGAAATAATAATGAGAAGCATAATAATAAGAGCTGTGGTGATGTAGTAGTTAGAGTGCAGAATTGCAGGCTACTTCTGCTGCCTGCTGGCTTCTTGCAATTTGGCAGTTCAAATCTCACCAGGTTCAAGGTTGGCTCATCCTTCTATCCTTCTGAGGTGGGTAAAATGAGGACCCAGATTGTTGGAGAAAATAAGCTGACTTTGTAAATTGCTTAGAGAGGGCTATAAAAACACTGTGAAGTGGTATATAAGTCTAAGTGCTGTTGCTACAGTACTTTTTTAATGGAAAAAAATATTGAAAATAAGTCTGGATTTATAGCTAGGATGGTCATAAATTCACAAAAATAATATTATAATATAATAATAATTCATATTGCGTAATAAATTTATATATGCAAAGGTACTTATTTAGAGATGCAAATTTATTCAGATTTCAAAAGAAAAAATAAAGTGTAACCATTGATGAGGCACAGATTTGTAAACATGGATTTGTATTTGAGAATTTAAATGAATTGTTTTGGGCTAAAATATGAACAATCAGGAAAAAGCCTGTACATACACAATATTTTGGAAAATAATTTAATCATATTTCATAAGGTTTTTTTAAAAGACAAAATTTCCATATATTTAAGTATGCATATGTGATAATTACTT
The DNA here is from genome assembly GCF_031021105.1 of Erythrolamprus reginae. Classification (NCBI taxonomy): domain Eukaryota; kingdom Metazoa; phylum Chordata; class Lepidosauria; order Squamata; family Dipsadidae; genus Erythrolamprus; species Erythrolamprus reginae. The sequence continues at coordinate 30,053,665 of NC_091955.1, read as the reverse complement.
ATGTTGAACAATGCCATCATTCCATTTAAGAGTTGTGTCTCAAACTGTTTTTAACTTGTGTTCCAATTGAAGTTGGAATTGTCTGTGAAGAACAGTAATATGTCCTCCAGAGGGTTATGATATAAAGAAAAATTAAAGATGAGTGTATGCAAACACATATTTTAAAGTACCAGTAAATTGATTTTAATAAAATCAGAGGAATAAAAATGATAGCATGACAAGAAATGTAGCTCATGTTTGTGGCAGTTCCTAAACCCACTGGTACAAAAGAGTCCAATCAAAAACAATTCTCGTGAAAAACAGAAAAAATATGCTAAAATAAAGGTGGGGGAAGCTGCTGTAGATGGCACAATATCTGAAAAGAAAAAAAGAGTCATATGAAGGTTGGGAAAAAAACGTACAAAGATATAACTCAGAATTAGAGAAGATTAAAATTCAGACTAAATCACCATTTATGAACAGCAAACAAAAATGACTTTTTAAATATATTCAGATTGCAATGAACACCTCACCCAAATACATTAATTAATCAATAAAACCAATAGGTAAATAAAAACAATCCTACTCAACTCTGTCTCTATATTGTATATTGTTTATTATATGTTGTGAGCCACCCCGAGTCCTTGGAGAAATATATATTTCTACAGTTAGCTGAATTGATTCGTTTCTTTTAGAGGAATTAGCTGACAGTCTGGCCAAATTTTAATGTACTTTTGGGCAGGTGACTAGAGAAGAGCAAAATTTCATTCCTATCATCCAAAAGAGAGAAAAAGAAGAATTCAGTAAAATTACACCTATCAATCTATTATCAATAGAAAATAATTATGGATCTATTGGAAGCTTTAGACTATGAATTTAAAGGAGCAGAGTACAGTGCATGGAATATGATGACGTTAAAGTATATGTTAAGCTCACCCAGGTTAACCAGATAGAAAGCACGATTAGTGTTGTGGTTGGCTCTGGCCCAGCTCCTGCCCCAAGGAATGTGGAGGTGGATGTGGGGGAAATATCCACATGCCCCAGGCCTGTTTTGCTTCTGATAGAATCTCCTGACGAAGGCTCCTCTGACAAAGGAAGCATGAATAGCAGAGAAGGGGGGAGTTTGGCAGACAGCCCAGGAGAAGATCAATTATCATTATCATCCCTGGATTCTGAACAAGAACTTATGACAGACCCACGCATGCATAGAGTGATGCATAGGAGAGAACAACTGAAGGATTATTACAGGAGATAAGTGAGGCCACCTGTGGTTGGGTGGGGCTGCTGTAATTAGTGCTACAGATAAAAAGAACAGCGTGCTGGTTTAGCCTTGTGGAAGTTTATCTGATTCATAGTTTCGTCAAGATCGTGGTTTTGCTGTTTCCCTGTTCAAGATTGTGTGTGGACTTTCTGGACTTTGGAATTAGACTCAATTTCCCAGTTACTGGGTGAGAAATTGGATTGCATTTAACCTGTGCCTTGTGTGTACTAGAAAATCCCTTTGACATTTAAAAAGGAAGTTTTTTCTGCTTTTCTGTTGATAAAGACTTTTGGTTTTCCTTCTATCATGTGGTGTGTGTCTTTTTGGACTAATTACGCTGTAATTGCGGGCGGTTGGGAAACGCCGGCAGAACAGATTAGATAGATTAATGATACATTAACAAAATATTGCAAGTGTTAAAGTGTAAATTCTCCATCACTATTTTTAACTACTTGATTCCTTAGGGCAGGTCCTTCCTAGGTTTATTTCTCTAATCATTAAGCCACTGGGGTTTCTTTCTCTGATTGTTTCTTAGGTAGCATCTGCTTCCCTCATTCCCCAATTTCATCTACATTTTCCACACCCACACTAAGGGCGGTGCAGGTAGAAGCTGTTTCCAGGATGATCTTTGCACAAATTCAACTATTGTATTAATTTTACCTGATCTAGGAGGTTTTGCTCATGGTCACTCATACTTTAGTTATCTCCCTGTTGCACAGTGGGTCTGTTCTTGAAGACTACCTGGCAACTACACTTGCAATAGATAGTTATGGTTTCCCCAGAATAAATATGGAATCACTGCTTTGTGAGTTATATAGGCTTCCAATAGAATCCTAGCTGCAATTCAAATTATTGTGATTGTGACTAGTGAGGTATGACATATATCAGTTATATCTTTCTGCCAATATTATCTAACTGGAACTAGGAAACATATCCAGGACACTCACCTAGTGATATGATCTTTCCTTCAAGATTTGATTTAGTTCTGATGCTGTTAGCCTTTTGCAAAGCATAAGAAACAACTTGCTTTTTCCCCTGGGTGCTCAGATTGTGCTGTTACATCTTAAGAGATGAAATGATGTAATTTGGTGGCAAGGTTTTATATGTTTGTTTGCTGTGGGCTTCTCCCCAAAGAGGAACCATATTCAAATGGACTTAAGTGGTATGAAGATTCATTATATTTTTGGAACAATGGGCAGAAAGGAAGAACATTAGCAGTTTAGAGCATGTTGAGGAAACAGCAACTAAGATTATGAAGGGCCATTTCAGCATACACTGAAGAGACGGAAGATAAGCTCATTTCTTTGAAATAGGAAACAGTATACTTTTGCACCTTGTAATAAAATGGGTATCAAATAGTTTTGGAAATGCAATCCTTTCCTTGATCCAAATTGCAGAAGAGAAGCTGTGCCAATCTGAATGACTATTAAGAGCGGTATAGCATCTCAAAGATGAAAAAAATGTGACAGTAAGTTTTATGGGCAAGAGATGCATCTCTTTGAAGAAAAGGTTTTTGCCAAAAGAGCTTGTTGCTCATGCACACACACTGAGTTCATCTTTAAGAGGCAACAAGAAGCTGTTTTTGCTTAATATTCACTAACACTGCACATTAGTGTACAAATTATTTGAACTTGTACAAAAGAAAACAATCATTGTAATGAGAGTGCCTCACCATGCATGAAAGATGCCAAGAGCCAGCTGGATTGGCAGTTCCCTGTTGAGAATAATATAATTCTGCCATTAGCTGAATGGCAGCCAATAAAAATTCATTGCCTTTGTGTGGCAAAGTGGCTACACATGATGCATGATTCTGGATTAATGCTCTGTGAACAGCTCTTTAGCCTGTGTGTGTTTTCAGTGATATGCGGCCATAGGGACACAATCCTTTGACAGACTTGCATATGGATCTTGTTAGCAATAGTTATTGCTTTGCAAAGAATATAAGTGTTTAATATTCTCCTCTTTAAATTTCAAAAAATATGTGTAGGAGACCGGCACCTTAGCAATAGCAATTAGTAAGCAGATGCCACATTGGGCACTTACTGCTTACTTCACTTGCTCCCCCTCCCAATCAAGACAAACAAGGTTGGCAATTACGTACTGAAGCTCAGATCATTGCTCAAAAGGGAAGTGGAGTGGAGGACCTGTTCCAACTTTGACATATGGATCACATCACTGCCAAGTACATTGCCTGACTGGCATTAATGCAAGAGTATATAAGAATAAGGAGACAAGAGAGTTGTTTTAAGAGCAGTGTCAAGAGGAAAGAGAGGTAAACAGTTGGTAGCAAAACTCTATTCCAGTCTCCACTGTGCACAGTTAGTTGCTTTGCCTTTTAGTTTAAAAAAGTGTTTCATGAAGCATTATATTCTTACATTGTTTCATTAAAAGAGGAATGTCTGTAGAACAGAGTTAATTGGAATAGGTTAAATTGCTAGATTTTAATATGGAGTTTTGAAGTGTGAATTTTCTTGATCTTCTGCAACTTTGGACAAATCTATTATTATTTTACTAAGATCGCAATGTAACAGCAAATGCTGTTATATCACCGTGGTTATCTGTTCAGAAGGACTATGTAGTAATAAGAATAATAAAGAATAACTTTTTGGGATCATTAGGATGATACATACTTTTTATGTTTAAGGAGCACGGAAAATACTTGGAAGCATCTGCATTCTGTACATATTAACAATACTTTGGCTTCTTCTGTGAATCCTTGTGGTTCTCAATATCCGCCTGTGTCCAGTCATAGATACTAATAGCAATGATTTAATGTTAAGAAGAATAAAAAAATAGTGATGGGTTCATGATAACAAAATTAAGCAACTGCAAATTTATATTAGGGCATTCTGTCCTTTAAAAACAAGCGTTGAAATCAATGATGGGAGAAAATGGCATTTGTAATCAGGATTTTAGTAAAACATACCTGACTTTATTTTGTATGTGCATCTTTGAGTCAGTATTGACTCCTACTACTAGATGCTCTGAGCTTGAAGCTGCACAAAATCTAATTAATAAAGAGTTGCTATGGATGGATGTGTGTTTGTGTGTGTGTGTGTTCACAGAAGTGGTAGGTTGCTACCAGTTTGCCGCAGCTTGAGTGAACTGGTAGTGGAAATGGTGGAAGCTCCACTCAATCGCCCAGACAACTCTGCGCATGCGCAGTAGTACTACGTGTGTGCCCGGTAGTGAAGATAATTGAAACCCACTACTGGTTCATAGGTGCCTTCAAGTCAGTGCTGATTACTGGTGACTGCCTGGACAGGTCTATGTAGTCTTCTTGGTAAGATTTTCAGAAGTGGTTTACCATTGCTTTTTATCATGGTCTGGGAGAAAGTGATAGACCCAAGGACACCAGCTGATTTTGTGTCTAAGACAGGAGTATAATTCATGGTCTCCTGATTCATAGTCCAGTGCTTTAACCACTGCATCAAATTTGCTGTAAATAAAGCATTGCCCATGCTGTATTTCTATAGCCTTTTGATTGAGTCAAACGATGCTTTTCAAATGCATTGAAATATTCTCACATGGAAATTAGTTTAGGGTCTCATTGTCCCTTGAACTCTTCTTAATCCTGAGCTTTGCATAAATGATTCTTTTTTCACATTTTATTCTTGTATTACATTTTTTAAAAATAGAACAGATTAATTTTTGACAGTTATTGCAAACCTCTCTGAAAATATTTTTCTACAATATTAAAGACAAAAATTAAACCCAAAAGAGACTGTTTAAATTCAATTTCATTTTGGATTCTTTTTATGTGAAATGTTTTAGAATCAGATCATATACTTAAAGCTGTCATTTATACCTCAGCAGGTTTACTCTTGGGAATGACATTTCTAATTATTTAATCTTGTAAGAGCAGAGCTGTGTAAACCTACAAATTCTCTTTTGGAATATAGGTTGGTGATTTATGCCATTCACAATATAATGAATAAATCTATATTATTATTATAGATGAACATTTGAAATATAAAAGATTAAATGCTGAAAAGAGCATTTCTATAGAAGAATGTAAAAGGAGTGTTTTCTATAGTAATTATTTAATTCAAGTACCTCATAGAACATTATTTTGAGAATACCAATATTCACTTAATTTGTTTTGCTATGGATCACCTTAACATGAATTTATATAGGGTGTCATTTACACGGTCTTTATGAAAGTGTCCATATGCCTAACCTTCCTCTCTTTTTTGCCATAAATTAAATATTTTTTAAAAAAAGACTCTAGAAGACTTTTATCAACTTTTATTCAGTAGTGAATTGCTACTGGTATGGTAGAGGATGGCACACTGGTAGTGAATGCTGCATGCGCAGCTTCGGTTCACTTGTGTGCAAGCATGCACCTGCATGTGCCCCAGCGTATTTTTGCTTTGTGTGTATGTGCAAAAGCAAAATCTTGTGAAGGGATGCATGCACGCAAGATTTTGGCAATTTTAAAATAGCCGAAATCTCTCGCATGTGTCCCCTTGTGAAATTTCAGTGTGCTTTTGCTTCTTGTGCATGTGCAGAAACAAAAACACACTGGGACATGCATGCGCGCATTTTTATTTTATTTATTTATTTTATTTTTTATTTTTTTATTTAGTCCAATACATAATACACATTGAAGAGAATAGATATGTAGTAATATAACTAAAGAAACGAATAGAAGAAAAGATATAAAAGTATAGGTGAACAAATTTGAAAGGAAGAAAAGATAAATGAGATAAGGAGAGACAATTGGACAGGGGACAGAAGGCACACTGGTGCACTTATGCACGCCCCTTACTGACCTCTAAGGAACCTGGAGAGGTCAATCATGGATAGACTAAGGGAAAAATGTTGGGGGCTAGGGGTTGACACTCCTGAGTCAGGTAATGAGTTCCACGCTTCGACAACTCGGTTGCTGAAGTCATATTTTTTACAGTCACGTTTGGAGCGGTTAATATTAAGTTTGAGTCTGTTGCATGCTCTTGTGTTGTTGCGATTGTAGCTGAAGTAGTCATTGACAGGTAGAACATTGCAGTATATGATCTTGTAGGCAATACTTAGATCGTGTTTTAGGCGTCGTAGTTCTAAACTTTCAAGACCTAGGATTGATAGTCTGCTTTCATAGGGTATTCTGTTTTGAGTGGAGGAGTGAATGGCTCTTCTGGTGAAGTATCTTTGGACATTTTCAAGGGTGTTGATGTCCGAGATGTGGTATGGGTTCCAGACAGATGAACTGTATTCAAGGATGGGTCTGGCAAAAGTTTTGTAGGCTCTGGTGAGTAGTGTGAGATTGCCAGATCAGAAGCTGCGTAGGATCAGGTTAACAACTCTAGAAGCCTTTTTGGCGATATTGTTGCATTGGGCTTTGGCACTTAGATCATTGGATATTAGTATTCCAAGGTCTTTTACTGAGTGCACCAGTGGTGGTGGTAATGGGAATCCACCCCTGTTTTTATCCTTTCAGAAGAATGAAATTACCAATGTTCATGGTGAATCCTATAGAGCAGGAGTTTCAAACTCAAGGGCTGGGGGCAGACCCAGTCTACAGGGTGCTTAGATATGGCACAAGAGGCCACCTTGGAAACAATGAAAGACTGGACCATGGTGCCTCTGCCAGTGAAAATGGAGCTAAGGAGGATTTTGCTGGCACAGCACTCGGGCCACCACAAGCACCCCGACAGAAGTGAAGTTGACTTGCCCATGCCTACCCTGGCCATGCCCACTCCAGCCCTCCAAGGTCAAACAAAACCCTTGTATGTGGCTGTCAATGAAATTGAGTTTGACATCCCTAGTCATCATGGTCATTAAGTGAATCCATGGTTGTTAAGAATGGTTAAGTGAACCCATTGTTTTCTATGAGGCATTTTTCTCCTTTTTGGCAACATCATTAATTGTAGCCATGTGACCATGAGACAATACAGATAGTTGTAAATTCAGGTTGGTTTCCCAAGTGTTTAATTAAATGCAGTCATGTAATTAGGTCAGGTGGCCATCAGAACTTTTGAATCGGGTACCTTTTGTGGGATCCATTGTAAGTTCACACAGTTCCTAAATGAATATTTTTTGTCCAGGACTATCTGTACTGTAGAAATGATCAACGACTGACAATCTGTTCGACAAAGATGGGACACACAGTAACCATTCCCATCCATCCCCCCGCTGTTCCCTGGTACGCGTGCAGTACTGAAGATTCCATGTGTTTTAATATTTCTAAGAGATTTTTTTGAGTGACTGCATATTCTTGACTGGTTGGACGTGATTTGGCTTCTTATGAGACATAGGAAGTACAGATAAATATAACTGAAAAACAGTCACGGAATTAGTAATTGGATGCCTCCCAAATTTTCTTTTTGAAGGCGGATCATCAATAGACTAAGAACAAACAGAAAAAGAAATGTTAGTAATTCAGGGCCCAGATGAAAGGCAGCTTTGTTGTCTATGAGTTATGCAGAGTCTATTAAGACATGTGCTTCACTTATACTTGAATTCTTTCAATAAGGTAATGAACTATAAAATATTTGTTGACAGTTCTATCCATGTTTGCATCTAAATTTTGGAAGGAGACAAATTTATCAATCTATCTGCATGACTTCTGCTCAGCAGCAAACAGATTGTCTAAATCGTGACAGAAATGTTCAGTTATTGGAAGGATAATTAATCAAAGACCATTTATTAAATTAAGCAGTAAAATGCAGGGTGGGTTTATGTGAGGGTGTAATTAATGAAGAATGCCAGAATGCAATTAGATTAGTAAAGACAGGTGACACTGTAGTGAATACCGTACTTTTTGGCATATAAGATGCACCTTTTTCCTTCCTAAAAGAGGCTGAAAATTAAGGTGCATCTTATACTTTGAATGCAGCTTTTTTCAAATGTTTTTTTCCCAGCTCTGACTAGGTACTAATGATCTTCCCTGCTCTTACCTTGCAGGTTCTTTCATTGTTACTCTTTGTGAAGAATGTAGCCAGGGAGACCTTTGCCCAGGTTCAACTAGTATACAAATTGCAGCCCTTTCTGGACAAGGAGGTTTTACGCACAGTCACTCAGGCCCTCATCACCTTCTGTCTTGACTATTGCAATGCGCTCTACATGGCTCTACACTTGAAGAGTGTTCAGAGACTGCAGATAGTCCAGAATGCAGCCGTGTGAGTATACCTATAACTCATATGCTCCACGAGCTGCACTGGCTACTGCACTAACCTAGTCTCCGGTCACAATTCAAGGTGTTGGTTATTACCTATAAAGCTCTACATGACTTAGGGCCAGTCATGGGACTGTCTCCTGCCGTATACCTCCCAGAAACCAATAAGATAACACAGGGTTGGCCTTCTCCAGTCCTAAGCAATGCAAGTTGGTAGGGCCACAAGGGAAGGCCTTCTCTTTGGCCACCCCGACTCTATGGAACCAACTCCCCACTGATGCCCATACTTCTCCCACACTATTGGCCTTCCAAAAGGCTACGAAGAGCTGGCTTTGCCAGCAGACTTGGGGACCATTAATTTACATCTTTCATGGCCAAATCATATTGAATGATATGTTGTGTTGATTGGATTGCTGAGTTGTGAGTTTTTATTGGGGTTATTGTTTTAATTCATATTGGAGTGAGTGAGTGAGTGAGTGAGTGAGTAAGTAAGTAAGTAAGTAAGTAAGTAAGTACGTAAATACAGTAATAGGATTGTTGACTATTGAGAAATTGAAGCCCTATATATTATTACAATGGATAACAAGTAGATAAGAACTATCAGTTTACCCATGTTCGTCCTAATTTTGAACCCCTGTCTGCTGTGCAGGATAGGGATGAAAGTGCCTTGGTGCTGGACTTCTTACTGGTAATTAATTTTATATGGTGTGAACATGACTACCGTATATTAAAAGTCAGTCTTCATTTTCTAATATCCTGGAAATTGGCTGAGATGTTTTATTTCTTCCATTAAAGAATTGTTCCTTCAGTCCTCTTTCCCACTTAGTCCTCCACCTGACAAAGGGAATATATTTAAATCCTTTTATTTAAATCTCAGAAGTGCAGTACTTAGCAAAGCTGGTGCAAATCCTAAGAGGAAAAAGTGGGGTTCTGTGAAAATCTTTCAGATAGGGAAGATTTCCATTGAGAAATTCTCTTATAAAACCAATTGAACCCAATTTTTAGAGGTAAAAAAAATTAGGAAAAGATATTTCAGGAAAAAACAAGGGAAGATACCCATCATGTGAACACAGAATTCCTAATAGAATCAATATAGTCAAGTTAGTTATTACATCTGTGAATAAGTTGGGTTCAGAATTTGTTGCAGAATCAGAGAGAGCTTTCAGGCCTCCTGATTAAATATTGAGAGGTAGCATCTTCTGTCTCCTATTACTTATTTCCTTGATTTTAAGGATGTGATTGCTTTAAACCCAATCTAGACCTCAAGAAAAAAATTGCAGAACAAATACAGTGGAACCTCGATTAGAGAACGCCTTGGGTAGCAAACATTTAGGATAACAACCAAAAATTTTGTTTAAACTTTGCACCGGATACTGAAGAAAAATTCAGATACCGAACAGAAATTTTCGGTTGTTATTACAAATGTTACACCCATTATCCCTCACTCCCCCCCTCTCCTTACCTCTTTACCTCTTGCCTCTCTGCCTTCGTATCCTCGCCAGGGGAGCAGCAAAGCATTACTTTGGCTATGACGAGCCAGGTGCTGAGTTAGCTGGTCCTGGTGGCAGCGGCTTCTCTTTGAGGACAATGGCAGCAGCGGCGGCAACTGCTGAGGCAGCTCCAGCAGCTTCTCTTTGAGGACAGTGGCATGGCAGGGGTCTGGGCATGGACATGCTGTTCCCAGCGCTGCTGGTCCTTGAAGGGAAGCTGAGTTAGTTGGTCCCAGCAGTGGTGGCAACTGCTCAGGAAGCTCTGGCGGCTTCCCGTCAAGGAGCAGAAGTGCCAGGAATATCATGTCCCTGCCCCAGGCCCCTGCCACTGCCACCACCACCACTGTCCTCGAAGAGAAGCCACCAGAGCTCCCTCAGCAGTTGCCACTGCCGCTGCCACCACCATTGTCCTCAAAGAGAAGCCACCACCGCCACCAGGACTAGCTAACTCAACACCTGCCTCATCATAGCTAAAGCAACACTTTGCTGCTCCCCTGGCTAGGAGATGAAGGCAGAGTGGCAAAAGGTAAAGAAGTAAGGAGAAGGGGTGAGAGACAATGTGTGTGGGGGGGAGTGAAAAAATTCTTTATCATGGGAGGTCCTGGAACAGAACACCCACGATAAAAGAGGGATCAATTTTCCCCATAATAAATAAAGGAAATAGCTAATCAACAGGGGCTGTTAACCAATTAAATCTATTTCCTTTATTTCTTAAGGGGGAAAATTGTTTCGGATACTGAACATTTTGGCTAACAACCAACATTCCAGAACAGACTGTACTCCACTTTACTTTAAGTAATGCATCACCTAACGCTGAACATTCTTCAGTCAGCCAAACTGCTTTGCCCAGGAAGCGGAGTAACGACGCTAAAACAGTAGCTGGATTTTAATAATGGGTCACTTTATAAATTAGCATAAATTTACATAACGTTGATTTAAATAACGCAATTCAAATGTTATAACAGTGTAAACAAAGGACCTGCAGAGACCAACAACTAATGGGGCGGAATTTACCTGTCAAAACATTCATGGAAACTCTTGGGAATAACTCCCTGCTGATCCAGGTGAAGGTAGCCACCTTCACCTGTATCCAAGCCATGCCCATAAGCGTGTGGGAAGAGCTCACCATCCAAATCCCGAGGGAAATTGGATAAGGTGAGTCCCATGGACATCCTCTCTCCAATCCCCAAAGTTGCACCAACCTATAGTTCATGCGGAGAGGCGGCCCATCATCATGAAAAGATGCCCAAAAGGAGAATGCGCAGTTGTTCCTACTGTCCATTTCAGCCCCTAACCTGCCAAACCCCAGTGACCAGAGGGAAGCCAAATTAATCCAATGTATCTCTACATTGCGCAGCACCGCCTAACCAGTCCATTCTTAATGACAGTGTGGAATAGGCGAAAAAACGACCGCACCATGGAGAGACCACCAAAAATTCCTATTTGGCCCTGAGGCGACCCCATCTACGCACACTGTATGATAGAGGAGGGCAGATCGATGATCACTTTCAGGATAGCCGAGGGCAAAAGGAGGAGGTCCACTTTAAGCCGCCCTTAAATAGGGCGGCTTAGAAGCTCCTCCCAGGCCCAAGAGGAAGTGTGCTGGCCTAGCACGCTGCCAGAAGCTGAACTTCCGGTTTCCCCGGAAGCTGGAAACGAGCACCGGCAGCGGCTCCCTGGCTCCGGGGGCAATTTTGGCCGGCTCTTTAAGGCGTCGGCCGTGCATTTCTTTCAATAAAATGTAAACTTCATCCTTTGATGATCTAGATGAATCTGAATAATTATATCTTATACTACGTTACTAGAATCTAGATTTTTTTTTCGTTACTGAATCCATTGATTTCAAGGATCTATTTCTACTAAAGCTACTATCTTGGAAATGCATGCCTAAGAGCAAGTACATTTTGACTTCAGCCAAGGTTTACTAATGGGCAATGAGATCAACTCTATGACTTATGAATGACCAAGAATCTTATGAATCAGCTTCTTACAGTCAATTTCCATTAACACCGATTCCACTGATGATTTGAATTAATTTTAACTAAGATTTGTAACTTTTGTTAGTTCCTTCTGGACATTTTTGCTGCTTTACCCTCTACTTTATTAATTAGAAAGTAATTGGTCCACTGATAACAAGGCACATAATTAGCAAATTCTGAAGCCTGTTCCACACATGTCCTTATGTTCTTTCTGATTTTCTGCAATAGTATTAGTATATGTCATAATCCTGACTTTTCTTTCATCCTACCTCATAGTCTAAAGTTCATTAATATGCAAGAACAAGTATAGATCCATAGATATGGAAAACCTGCGATGAGGACAAGAATATTCTGTTTGAATTAAGCCTGACAACTCTATAAAATCTTTCAAGAGAATCTGCCAATATTTCCTATCTTTGTTCAGTGAATTTTTTTGGAAATATAGTATATCCTGCAGGCTGTTAAAAAACACCAACTTTTTATTTTAGACAGACAAATTTAAAAGTTTTAAATATCATATTTGTGGTACATATAATCTATTGAATTGTTGTGTTCCATAAAAAATATATATTTCTCTGAAATGTTCTTATACATTTCTATACAACCATCACTTTTATGTTTCAGTTACTAAAACAATCAGAAAATCTCTGAGAATACCGTGTTTCCCCGAAAGTAAGACAGTGTCTTACTTTCTTTTTATCCCCAAAAGCCCCACTATGTCTTACTTTCGGGGTATGTCTTATATTGTTAAAGGGGCACTGACAGCTAAAAAAAACTGTGTAAAATGTGTTTTTTTAGTGTATATGCATTTTACCTTCTGTGACGGGCGGGGGGGGGATGTTTCTTTGGAGTAGGGACGTGCCCAAGTAAATTTGCAGAGGCGGCAGTGACAAGTGCAGGGGACGGCGCGGCGACGTATGGAGAGGGGGACGGTGCGGACGTGGGCAGGAGGCGACGCGCAGCTAGATGAGAGGGAGGCGGCAATACCCCCCGTGTTTCCCCGAAAGTAAAACATATGTCTTACTTTCGGGGTACGGCTTATATTAGCCGACCCCCCTGAAACCCCCGATACGTCTTACAATCGGGGGTGTCTTACTATCGGGGAAACAGGGTAGAGCATAAATAAACAATTCTGACACAGATCCTAGAGAAACAAATTCCTTCACTTTCACCCTAGGTATAAAAAAATAATTAATTAAACCCTCTTCTTTCTTATATTGTCTATATATAAGTGGTTAGAAAAAATAATCTGAGTGATTTTGTTCTCAGGATTCGCAAAGGCATTAAGCTACCTTTCTCTTTGAAAAGATTGATCAAGTAAGAAGCTGATAAAGTAAGATTTCCTGAATGGAGAAATGAATGACTTAAACATTCCCCAGGGCTGCAACATTTCAAAGAAAACATTAATCTGACTTCATGTTCCAAAAAAAATGCAGCTGAAGCAGAACTAAATTGCTTCTGCTTTTGAATACAGTTCATGTTATAGAGCCACAGAGTTATGGAGAAGCTTTCAAACCTTGTTTTGGCTTATGTAACCTTTCTATTGCAGTTCATATCATCATGTTATTGATATTGTAGTAACCAATCTTCAGGGCCAAGGATAAGAAGCCTAGCCCCAGATCAGAAGCATGTTCTTGCAGTATCCCTCAACATTGCTATGCTGGTTGAGACTTTTGCTAATAGAGTAATGAACCATTGCTCACTTAATTAACTCCTTCTATAATTCTTTAGCAGCATACGGCTATATAACTCAGTAGGCAATGGCAACTAGTAATTAATTAAGTTATTTTACTGAGGTTTATTCCCAACAGCAGAACTGCAGTACCTAAAAGTTACTTAATTTGATTTACTTCATGGCAAGTTGAAGTTCTGTATTGCAAATGACCTCAGGGGCTATCACAAAGCTTTCCTTCCTTCAGTTCAGTTCCTGATGTGTTTAAACTAGTATTAGTATGTCATTGCACTTTCTGCCAAAGCTGGACTAATAACAAGTGACTTGTTTTTGTACCTTCTTTGAATTTATTAAGGAGCATATTGCTCTGAACTAGAGCAGCTGGCACCAACACTGGTGGTCCCTGGGAAAAATTTGTTGGTCCGCAGAAAAATTATTTACATTTTTTTATATTGCACTAAATCAGGGGTCCTCAAACTTTGGCCCCTGGGCCAGATACATTCAACGAACATTTGTGTTGCTGCAGTCCCTTTTTATGGAGGGCAGAAATTCCAACTTGTGCCTGCTTCTGTCTCCTGGCATGAGTCTTTGGGTGAAGGCTGGAAGGAAGTGCAGCTGATGGTGAAGAGCCGGAGGAGCTTGTTCCAGTGGGACTGCATAAAGGCCTGGAACTGGCTGACCATCTCAGCCCACAGAGCCTGGCCATGCCCATCCAGTCAATGACCACATAGCCATGCCCACCCAGCTGGTCATTAGGCAGATCCTATTAGTGGTCCACAGGATTTCAAACTATGAATTTAATCATCCCTGAGATCTGAAAGGTTGGTGACCCCTGAGTGAATCCTATTACAGTCAATACTATGCAGTTCTTCTGGCAGACAAGAGAAGAGGAGCACCATACAAAGAAAGATGAAAAGGCTTTGGGAGATTAAGGGGAAAGTAGTGAGTTAGATCAAACACAGAGATCCCAATAACATTCTCTTTTAATTATCTTAATATCGTCTAATATCATCATGTAAAACAGGAGGTCAGAGACATTTTCAATGCACAAGGTCAAAAGCAATGTCATGCCAATGTGATGTACATGAGAGCAGAGATTACATTATAATGGCAACAATGCTTTCGTCATTTTGATAAAAACATGGATCTCAAGGATGCCTTGAATAAAGATTTATGTTTTAATGTTGCAATGTGACAATCATTCTCACCAACGTATCAAGGCAGCTTTAATCAGAAAGAAATGGTACAACCTATGCTCTGTACACCTACTAGCATATTTGTGATTACTCACATTCTAAGTAATGCCTCAAATAGTTACTAAGTCCTTATGAACAATATCCTACATGTGTAGATACCTGTTTTATGATTGAATGGGTAAGAGAAGAAGTCAAATCATAATGATTATATGTAACAGGAAAATGTGATACACACACATGCATACAGATACACATATGTACACACCCAAAATAAGTACAGCAACATAATATGATGTTTTGTGGGGTATCAAATTATCACACAAAATAGGACAAATAAAAGAAAGCCCCCACAGCAATAGATCAACAGGAAACAATTTAAGAACCTGTTGGCCCTAGGCCATCATTGTCTCATAAATGCCCAGTGAGTAGATACAATAAACAGTGGTATCTCTACTTAAGAACTTAATTCATTCCACGACCAGGTTCTTAAGTAGAAAAGTTTGTAAGTAGAAGCAATTTTTCTCATAGTAATCAATGTAAAAGCAAATAATATGTGTAAACCCATTAGGAAGGAAATAAAAGCTCGGAATTTGGGTGGGAGGAGGAGGAGGAAGAAGAGGAGGAGGACAGGAGAGAAGGCTCTCCTCTTCTGTCACTTGCTCGCTTTGTAGCCAGCATCTTTCTTTCACTGTGATGACTCCTCGGTTTGGCTGAAGCCGAGTTGATCCAGCAGGGGTGAAGCACCCCCTTTTGCATTTCCACACCCAAACGCTTTAGGAGGCAACCCCACCCTGGGTGTATGGGAGGCAGTGCAAGGGAGTCAGCCCAGCAAAGTGGTTTATTCCCTCTGCAAGCGCCCAGAGAAAGGAAAATGTTCCATTTGCTCTGGGCTGCCCAGAGCGAAGGGAGCGTTTCTTTTCTCTGGGCACTGGCAGAGGTTTATTCCCTCTCTAAGTGCCCAGAGAAAGGAAAATGCTTCGTTCACTCTGGACTACTAAAGCCTCCTTAAGCACCACTGAAAGGCTCCTCTTGCAGCCCAGAAAAACCTGAGATGGCTGGGATTAAAAGGGGAATGGCAGGAAACTGGCCAGGCCTTCGTGCCATTCTCAAATCTCCTGGGAAATTTTTCCGGGCTCAGGTTCTTAAATAGAAATGGTTCTTAAGAAGAGGCAAAAAAAATCTTGAACACCCGGTTCTTATCTAGAAAAGTTCTTAAGTAGAGGACTTCTTAGGTGGAGGTACCACTGTATTAATCATCCTTCTTTAAAACTTGATAACATAAGGACCAACACACATTCTTAATACCAATTTGAAAATTAAGAGTTTGCTGCACCAAAGGTCCAAACTCTTATTTTTATTTGGAATATTTTATTACAGAAAATCTAGGCAAGAACATTTGAACAACAATGCTAAATATACTTTCTAGCAGGTATTTGTATTCTTTTTATGCCTCAAAAAGATGAATTTAAAAATAACAATAGAAAGGAAAAAAGAAACAAAATAAATATAAAGAAAAGTTAGCATGTCTATAATTAAGCTGAAGTTTTAATTATTTAATTTTAAAGGCTTATTTGTTTTGCCATTGTATGAGAAGAGTGTCAATTCATCAATGGAGACTGAGTAGTGAGTTATTCTGGATTGGCTTGGATTATAGAAAAGACACCATCCACGGTCAGTATACTGTGGGCCAAACAGTCTTTATACAATTGTAGTGCCCAGATCACCTCAAAAAGTAGAGGTTTTAAGAGTGTGTCATTTAAAGCAATGTACATTGAACTTATTCATTCACATGCAGCAAGTGCCATGTTTTTATGAAGGTGACATATGATTTAACTACCACACAATCATGTATTTGATGTAATTCATAATATTTGCATTATGTATTTATGTTTTGGCAGCTTCCTCTACTTTGCCTCTGCATTATAATGTTAATGATGGTGTATCAAACAAGTGAAGCATTTTTTTCATTTCTTCCCCAAAGAGCACATGTTCCTGTAGAAAAAGTTTTCTTTACAAAAAACTGAGTTTTCTCTTCAGTTTTCTTCTGGATAGTAAGGTAGATAATCCTGTAGATTAGCGTTTTTTAAAAATATACAATATATACTTCACAGTTGTGTTCTGGTAAGAGAAAGGTGAAGACTAAGTTTGCCACTGAGGTCAATGAAGAGAGGGCTATTATCTTGTAAATTCAAGGTGCACTAGAGTAGTGCCACAGATTTCCTGGTGACCTAAATTTCAAAGCTGAAAGTGCTTTGACTTCCTATATAGAAGATTTGATTCCTGGTCTAATAGAAATTGAAGAGGCTCTTACAAATGCAGCCAGTGCACACATACTCTTTATCAGTGAAGAAGACTACCTCCTTGCTGGTTTATAAAATTGCTAGAAATAAAGTCAGAAAGCATCAACTCTTATACTTAGGAATGTACTAGTTCTGGACAGGAAAAAAAATCCAGTTCCTGAAATTCTTCTAGCCTATACAGAATATAGAATATAATGCAACAGAATATAATACTTTTATTGGCCAAGTGTGATTAGATACACAAGGGATTTGACTCTGGGGCAGAAGCTCTCCGTATACATGCACAAAACAAAGTAATAATAATTATAATATCAAAATAGTAATCATAACATTGAAGCTAATAAGAGAAGGTAGTGGAACGGATGAGAAGGATGAAAATAATACAACAGTACTGTGGGAATTAGATGTTTAGCAGAATGATGCCATGAGGGGGAAAAAAACCTATGGGTTTAATTCTTTTGGCAGGCAATGCCTGTAGAGTCCCGAGGGGAGAAATTTATGTCCAGAGTGTGAAGGTTCATAGATATTTATTTAGTTCTCTTTCTGACCTGTGCAATACACATGTCCTCAAAGGAAGGAAGGCTGGTTGCAACAGTTTTTTTCTGCACTCCTAATTTTCCCATTGAAGTCTGTACCTGTTCTTTTTAGTTGCTGTATCAAACCAGACAGTTATATACAAATGAATGATACAACAATGCAGTAGCTCCTTGAACAGTTTGAACTTTCTGAGTTGACACAGGAAGAACATTCTTCATTGGGCTTTTTAAAATGATGGTTCTAATGTTAGCATTCATTTCAAATCCTGGGAAATTGTAGAACTCAGAACTTGAAGGGCTCTACTGTTGATACTGAGTTGTCTAATATAATAATAATAAAATAATTAATAATAATTTATTAGATTTGTATGCCGCTCCTCTCTGGAGACTCGGAATCTCAGAAGATTCCCTCGAGAGATTTTGCTTCTGCACATGTGCAGGAAGCAAAAAAGTGCCACAATTCAAGAAAAAATATGGTGCCGCCTGTCGGACTGGCACCGGAGTGGTCATGCACAAATTGCACAATCTGACGGGAGCTATTGGTATTTATTTATTTATTTACTTATTTATTTATTTACTTACTTACTTACTTACTTACTTACTTACTTACTTACTTACTTACTTACTTACTTACTTATTTATTTATTATTTAGATTTGTATGCCGCCCCTCTCCGAAGACTCGGGGCGGCTCACAACAAGATAGAACAAATCATAAATAATCCAAAAACTTTTAAAAAGATTTAAAAGAACCCCATATGCTAACACACTGGTAGGATCTTACCACTGATGCAGACTCAACACCATCTTGAATAAACTAATGATTGTTGTATCATCTGCAAAGTTCAGTAGCTTAATCAGTTTAGAATGAAGAACCTCTGGAATGATGGAATTGTTTCAAGATATAGTGCAGTTCCTTATTGACAGCATCCCCTGATGATCTATTTATCTATGTGCTGATCTATCTAGTAATGAATCTGTGATGGGTTTCAGGTTGGCCAGCACTAACCTTTCACAGATTCATACCTTTAGATGTCAGAGCAACCAGTTTGTAATCATTCAGCTCCTTGATGGAGGATTTCTTGAGCACCAGGATGATAGTACAGCATTTGAAGCAAGAAGGAACATAACACATCTCTAGTGATTTGTTAAAGAGGAGAGTAAAAATGGATGCCAGTTAATTAGAATAGTTTCAAGTAGCTTGGAGTTAGTCCCTCTGGGTCTAGTGCTTTTCCAATCTTTTGTCTATGGCATAAACATTCCACATCTTTTTCTAGGATCACCACAGCTAGATGGTGATGTTTGCTCCTGCCGCAAAGAATGTGCAGGTGAATGTGGGGAAAACATCCACATGCCATAGGCCTGTTTTGCTCCCAATGGAATCTGCCAACGAAGCCTCCTCTGACCAAGGAAGCATGATTGATAGGAAAGAGGGGAGTTTGGCAGACAGCCCAGGAGGAGATCAATCCTCTATATCATCCCTGGATTCTGAACAAGAATTAATGACACATCCACGCATGCGTAGAGTGATGCATAGGAGACAACAACTGAAGGATTATTACAAGAGAAAATGAGGCCACCTGTGGTTGGGTGACGCTGCTGTAATTAGTGCTACAGATAAAAGTGCAGCTTGGTGTTTTAGCCTCATGGCAGTTTATCTGATTCATTGTTCCGTCAAGATCGTGGTTTTTCTGCTGTTCAAGATTGTGTGGGAACTCTCTGGACTTTAGAATTGGACTCAATTTCCTAGTTACTGGGTGAGCAATTGGATTGCATTTAACCTGTGCCTTCTGTGTACCAGAAAATCCCTTTGACATTTAAAAAGGGAGCTGTTTCTGTTTTTCTGTTTATAAAAACCTTTGGGTTTTCCTTTTATCGTGTGGTGTGTGTCTTCCTGGACTAATTACCCTGTAATTAGGGGTGGTTGAAACTTGCCGGCAGAACAGATGGTAAGGGAGATGGTGATAGAAGGAGTTGGTATGTTCGAGATGGCGAGGGGAGCAATAGTTGACAGTGATTTTCTATTAAACCTACATTAGGTCATCTGCTAGTGTTGATTTTCTTGAATAAGGGATTTATCTATCTATCTATCTATCTATCTATCTATCTATCATCTATCTATCTATCATCTGATTGATATGCCGCCCCTCTCCGAGGACTCGGGGTGGCTATGATATGCTGTAACCAAATATATTCTTCAGGCTTTTCCACCCATTTGCTGGTTCATTTGCTGAGAACTTATTCCTCAGCTTTTCAGAGCAGCCCTAATGAACTCTTTAATAACTATGGCTGAACATTCACTTTAAGATGCTTCCAAAGAGCCTGAATAAGAGTCTGTTGATGAAAATCATAGTTGTTGTTGTTGTTGTTGTTGTTGTTGTTGTTGTTGTTGTTATTATTCCAAGTGAACATTGGCAGCATTATCAGGATACAAGGTGAATGTGTTTTTATAAACATGCTTGCATAATATTTTCTGGTTGTGTGATTTCCTCTTTTCCTTGACTTAGAATACAGTGGCTATTCTATTGTATAGACTGTGGGAGACCAATAACTCAGACTCAAAGAAGAAAAGATGAGTCAGACTATAGGTGGACACACATGTCAGACCTGTCAATGTTCCCTGATAGAAAGCATGTCTTTACTCGAGTTGATGCAGCAATGGTTGTGCAAGAAAAAAATGTAACATTTTTTAGAAGTTGTTGACAGCTGTAACACGAATGCTTCTATGTGCTCTGAATCACCTTTACCCCTTCAAATCCAGATGACTGAACAGCTTTAATAGCATCAGTTCCAGAGAAGTGTAGAGTATAAAATTGAAGTGTCCATCATTATGACACTAATTCTCACTAATTACAGTCTGCAGATTATCAGTTATTTCATGCAAATGATTACAGGCAGAAGAATAACAATTTCATGTTATGGACAATTGCTCAAATTTGTTTAGAAACTACTTGAATTTAACAAGGGACAGTCACACAACTCTTCAGCAATTTATCTGCCTTGTTCTATGCATATGTTTTCCTCTCTGGTGTATCTCTTGGTTGCCTTGAGGATTAATTTACACTTTGTGAATAGACCACTAAAGTGAATTTGAAAGGAGCCATTAAAAACTGAAGATCTATGAAGCTCCGACAAATAATTATCACTCAGTGTCATCTGATTTATACAGAATTAGAGAAGATATTGTTCCTTTGACAGTACTATCCTACTGCTTTTTGTGGGAATTTATAAATGAAGAACTTGGTGTATATCAAATGCTAAAAGAATAAAATACAGTGATCCCTCGATTATCGCGAGGGTTCCGTTCCAAGACCCCTCGCGATAATCGATTTTTCGCGATGTAGGGTTGCGGAAGTAAAAACACCATCTGCGCATGCGCGCCCTTTTTTTTCATGGCCGCATGCAGATGGTGGAGGTGGGGAGCGACGAAAGTGCGGAAGCTGACAGATTGCTTTGAATGTCAGCTGCCCCCGCCCCCCCAGCACCCGCTCGCCCCGCCGTTCGCCGCTCGCCCGCCGTTCGCCGCTCGCCCGCCGCTCGCCGCTCGCCCGCCCTTCGCCCGGCCACCCGCCGTTCGCTTGCTGCTCGCCCGGCCACCCAGGTTCGGGGGGGTTCTGGGAAGCCCCCCAGGCCGGCTGCGACCTTTTAAAACAGCCGCGCCGCTTCCCAGCTGACTCCTGAAGCCAAACGCGGAAGTTCGCCTTTGGCGTTTGGCTTCAGGACTCAGCTGGGAAGCGGCGCGGCTGTTTTAAAGGGTCGCAGCCAGCCTGGGGGGCTGCCCAGGACCCCCCCCGAACCCGGGTTGGGGGTTCAGGGGGGTGCTGGGAAGCCCCCCAGGCCAGCTGCAACCTTTTAAAACAGCCGCGCCACTTCCCAGCTGACTCCCGAAGCCAAACGCGGAAGTGGGGTTTTTTTTAATTAATATTTTTTTAAAAATAGCGATATAGTGTTTCGCGAAGATCGAGATCGCGAAACTCGAGGGATCACTGTATACTCATTGAACCATGTAGTAGTTATTAAAACAAATAACTCAGGGTCTTGCTTTTTCTTGTAGCCCTAGAGCCTTATTTACAAGTTGTTTTGCAAAGAAAGATGTTTCTTAGGTAACAACAGTAAATTTCTATGTCTAGAGAAAATTATGTTAGGAAAGCATTAAGGATGATAGTAAGTTATGGCATTTGCATGCAGTAGATTAGAAGAGCATCACAAGTAACTGTAGAGATTATAAGCAGTCTTGATGTAATCTGCACCATTGGTTAAATCAAAATCCTGACCAATTAAAACAGGTTGTTGAGGTTGGGAGATTAGACATAATTTGAATTTTCAGAGCAGCATTATTCAAGATGGCGAGTGTTACTGCGTGACCAAAGCACTAAAGCTGCATCTACCATTGTGTGGCTGCATCTACCATTTTCACTTTTGTGACCCCTTCAATGGACCCATTCTGTGAACATTTCTGCCATAATGTCTATAGAAGGCTGTTCATTTCAATCTACAGGGGAAATGAAGCCAGAACCTGTCTGTTGCAGATGATATACTGATTAAGGCATTTCCACCAAACTGGGACATTTAATATTTGTACTTCAATTTCCAGACTCAGTCATTATAAATAAAACCTTTGAAACAAGAATAATTCATAAAGAGCAAGATTGCTATTAACTTGGTTGAGTTGGGCGGTTATAGAAATTAAATGAATTTTTTTAAAAACTAAGTAAATAAGTATTATTGAAATTTTACCAAATCAAGCTTTTGAATATACATATATGCAACAGCTGGACTGGAAAATACATAATAGAATTAGAAGAAGACTATGAACATTTGCCGATGACTCTAAAGTGTGCAATAGGGTTGATATTCCTGGAGGGGTCTGTAATATGGTAAATGATTTAGCGTTACTAGATAAATGGTCAAAGCAATGGAAACTGCAGTTTAATGTTTCCAAATGTAAAATAATGCACTTGGGGAAAAGGAATCCTAAATCTGAGTATTGCATTGGCAGTTCTGTGTTAGCAAAAACTTCAGAAGAGAAGGATTTAGGGGTAGTGATTTCTGACAGTCTCAAAATGGGTGAGCAGTGTGGTCGGGCGGTAGGAAAGGCAAGTAGGATGCTTGGCTGCATAGCTAGAGGTATAACAAGCAGGAAGAGGGAGATTGTGATCCCCTTATATAGAGCGCTGGTGAGACCACATTTGGAGTACTGTGTTCAGTTCTGGAGACCTCACCTACAAAAAGATATTGACAAAATTGAACGGGTCCAAAGACGGGCTACAAGAATGGTGGAAGGTCTGAAGTATAAAACGTATCAGGAAAGACTTAATGAACTCAATCTGTATAGTCTGGAAGACAGAAGGAAAAGGGGGGACATGATCGAAACATTTAAATATGTTAAAGGGTTAAATAGGGTTCAGGAGGGAAGTGTTTTTAACAGGAAAGTGAACACAAGAACAAGGGGACACAATCTGAAGTTAGTTGGGGGAAAGATCAAAGGCAACATGAGAAAGTATTATTTTACTGAAAGAGTAGTAGATCCTTGGAACAAACTTCCAGCAGACGTGGTTGGTAAATCCACAGTAACCGAATTTAAACATGCCTGGGATAAACATATATCCATTGTAAGATAAAATACAGGAAATAGTAAAAGGGCAGACTAGATGGACCATGGGGTCTTTTTCTGCCGTCAGTCTTCTATGTTTCTATGTTTCTAACTATGAAATTTAGGTCTTTGTTGTGAACATATGCTTCATTTTTACTGAACAATAGAAAGAATATTGTCAGCTAACATCACAAACTACTGCATTAAGCAGAACATGAATTTATGTTTATTCAGACTAACATTTCATAGTAGAAGCTGGAGTTTATCTTATATCAAATCTTTTGGTAAAGTAGTTTAATGTTTAATGTTGAAATGGAATGTTGAGTTCTTAATGCAAATAATCGTATGCCGGAGCAAAATGAAATATTATACAGGAGTACAGAGCAGAGGAGATACTATTGTCTTGATATCTAACTTTTTGAAGTTTTCTCCATTCTTCTGATATTTCCCAGTATGTATATCTGAAGTGGATTGCTTTGTCTTTTTTTCCAGCAAAGAATTTTTTTTATTTTTTCTCTCCAATCACAGTACAGTAAAAATTGTAACAACAACATCAAATTGCTTTACAATAAATCAGTTTCAGGAAGTTATAGTATACAAGCCAAGTGCTACCACCTTCACTTTCAACATCTGAATATAGATAGCTGCCCAATTTTTTAATTCTATACAAATATAATATTAGCTAAGACCCAATTTGAGCTGTTACAAATTCTAGTGTCTCACATTGAATAGGCTGAAATGTTTCACATCTCTCCTAATCGCTTCCATATCAATTTTCATATATAGTCAATACCCTGTACATATAATTAATGCCTATTAATAAAATACCCCCAAAAGAAAAAACAATTGATTGCTTTGTCTTTTTTGGTGCCATTAAGAGACAAACATGCATAGAAGAACCTTTTTTTTTTTTTAAATAGTGTGTTTTTTTTTAAAAAAAATAGTGTTTATATACAAAACTATATACAAAGACAATACAAAACAGTATGGACAGGACAAGGTGTTCTTATCATATGTGTCTAATTGTTATTTTCATTAAGGTCGAACAAACCACATTTAACACTAACAAAAAAAACAAAAAAAAAACGTAGGACACCCCTTTCCCCCCCCCCCCTCTGCCAACCTGCAGTTATATTTATGTTTCATTTTTCCGGTTATACTTTCAGTGGTATCCTGTTTCTTAAAATTTGCTTAATCTATTAGTCTAGTGTTTCCTTTTCTAGGTGTTGCGTTTAAAATTCTAATTGTTATGTTTCTGGTATATTCCTTCATATTGAATAAATAAATAAAAGGATATCGGCGAGCAATCAAATAAGTTATTTTGTCTTGTTCTTCTCCTCCTTTCTCTTCATTCCTGGTCTCTTTGTAATTTATTCTCCTTTACTCAGTTTCCTTTCGTTTCTGTCTCTCTCTCCCTTTCCTCGATCCAGTTATAGAACTTATCCCATGTGGTTATATTTTCTGTTTCTTTATTATCTTTCAGTTTTTGTGTTAGGGAATCATATTCGGCGCAGTCAAATATTTTTTTGATTATTTCTCTGTCTGATGGTACCTCCTCCCTTTTCCAGTTTTGGGCTATTGATATTCTGCTTGCTGTTATAATGTGTTGGATTGTATGATAATCTGTTTTCCTTATTTTTATGTCTATTATTCCCAATAGGAAGATCTCCGGCTTGAGAGGTAGGTTTGTGCCCGTAATTTCGAATATCCAATGTTTTATTTTAGTCCATAATTTTTTTATCTTTGGACAGCTCCACCAAATGTGGAAAAAGGTTCCCGACGGATTTGAACACCTCCAGCAATTTGGTCTGGTTTTAGGAAAGATCTGTGCTAGTCTTGATGGCGACATATGCCACCTATAGAACATTTTTATGATGTTTTTTTTGAATGATACTGACTTCGTGATTTTGTAATTTTTATTCCAGATTGTCTCCCATTGTTCTATATGGATATTGTAGCCGAAATTCTTTGCCCAGCTGGTCATTGGGTCTTTAGATATTTCCGTTTCCATTTCATACATTATTAAGTAACTATATATTCTTGTAATAAAATGTTTATCACTTCCTAATATAAGTTTATCCAGGGGAGTGTTGTGTGCTGCTATTCCTTCTTTTTTAGTGTCTTTTTGCCATTTTGAAAATATTAGCCTATATGGCCACCAGTTCAGGGTTATGTTCTGCTCTGCTAACTCTTCTTTCGTTTTTATATTTCCTTCTGTATTTAATAAATGGTTATAAGTTATCATATCTTTTAATTCAATAGTGTTCGGGTGAGTAAGAGCTTCCAGACTGGAATACCATCTAGGTATTTTTGTATAATGGTCCTTTTTTAATTTAAGCCATGTTGTTATTAAAACATCTCTGATCATGTGGTTTTTAAAGTAAGTCGGAATCTTTTGGTGCTGATTCCGTAGCATATTGTGCCAGCCAGAGAGTAAGTCATGGCCTTCTAGAGCTAGTATTCTCTCTGCTTTAAGCTCTATCCAGTCTTTTATCCATAGAAAATTACAAGATAAATGGTAAATCTTAAAGTCCGGTAATCCTAAACCCCCTTGTTTAGTTCTATCTTGTAGCCATTTTAATCTGATCCTGGGTCTTTTATTGTTCCATATGAATTTAGAAGTGATTTTATTCAATCTGTTGAAGAAGTCGTTGTTTAATTTTGTTGGGATTGTTTGAAAGAGGTACAAGAATTTCGGCAGTACTGACATTTTGATTGTCGCTATTCTACCTAGTAGTGAAATTTGCAACTTGTCCCAGTCTTTTAATTGTTTCTCAGTTGTCTTTAATAATTTTTCGTAGTTATCTTCTTTAATAGTACTACATTTTTTTGTAAGTAAGATCCCCAAGTATTTAACTATTTTGACTATTTTAATTTTCAAAATTTCTTCCAGATCATTTTCCTGCTCTTTTGTCATATTTTTGGTTATAATTTTAGTTTTTTGCATATTTATTTTTAAACCTGCTACCTCGCCGAAATCCTCCACCTCTTTCATAATAAATTTCCCCGATTCCAGTGGGTTTTCTAGTATCAGGGCCAAATCATCCGCGTATGCCTGTAATTTAAACTCTTGTCTTTTAGTTTTTAATCCTCTTATTTTAGAGTTGGCTCTAATTTGTCTTAGCATGGTTTCTGTAGTGAGAATATATAGTAATGGGGAAAGTGGGCAGCCTTGCCGAACTCCTTTTTCAATCTGAATTCTATCGGTTAAATCTCCGTTTATTGCTATTCTTGTGTGTTGTTTGTGGTAAATTGTCTCGATCATTCTTATAAATTTGGCACCAAATTTCATATGTTTTATTACTTCTATCATAAATCCCCAATTTAGATTGTCGAAAGCCTTCTGGGCGTCTAAGAAAATAAGAGCTAATTGTTTGTCTGAGTGTTTTTCATAAAATTCTAATACGTCTAATATTATCCTCGTGTTATTTCTTATATGCCTGCCGGGTAGAAAGCCGTTTTGGTCGGAATGTATCTTATTATTTAAAACTGTTTTTAGTCTGTTTGCCATTAAACACATAAAAATTTTATAATCCACATTTAGCAGGGAGATAGGTCTATAATTTTGGATTCTATGCTTTTCTTCTTCATTTTTAGGAATCAGACTTGTGAATGCCTCCATCCATGAGTTGGGCATTAGGCCTTTTTCTAGGACTTCATTATAGAGTGTTAGTAGGAGGTCTCCTAACTCAGTGGAGAATTCTTTATAGAATTCAGAAATGATGCCGTCTGGGCCTGGGGATTTATTATTTTTCAGATTTTTGATTGTTTCCTCCAGTTCAGTTATCGTAATTTCTTTGTTTAATCTTTCCCTTTCGTTGTCCGTCAATTCTCCCGGTTCCGATTTTGTTATATACAACTTTTGTTTCTCTGGGGTTTTTATTTCCCTTTTATATAATTCTATATAATAATCAGTGGCAATTTGTTTTTTCCTTTCTAGAGTGGATTGTCTTTCTCCCCTGTTATCTTCTAGCGAATGAATATATCGTTCCTTTTCTTCTTTTTTTAGTTTGTGGGCAAGCCATCTGCCCGGCTTGTTTGCATTTTCGAAGTAGTCTAATTTAGCTCTTTTTAGTTTCCCTGCTAACTCCTCCTGAGCCATTAGATTAATTTGGTGGGTTAATTTGTCCTTTTCCTCTGTAAGTTTCTCATTCGAGAGATCTTGTTGTAATTCTATTTCTAATTGTTTAATTCTAACTAAATAATCTTTAATCTTTTGATTTTTAATTTTCTTTACTCTAGAGGAGTATGATATAGTGATTCCTCTTAAATATGCCTTTAAGGTGTCCCATAGATTTTGTACAGAAGTATCATCATTCCAGTTATCTTTAAGAAATAGAATTAGTTCTTTTTTAACCTGGTCAGTGTAATTTTTTTCTTTAAGTAATAATTGGTTCAAAGACCACTTTTGAAAGTTTTTCCTTGGTTCTTTTATCTTGATTGTGATTGGGTGGTGATCTGCCCAAATATTGGGACCAATCTCCACTTGTTCTATATATTTATCTATGTTCAGGTCACCCCAGGCCATATCTCTTCTTGACCAGGATTGGTGTGGGTTTGAAAAAAAGGTGTATTCACTATTCCCCTGGTGTCTTTCTCTCCATAGATCCAAAAGATTAAATTCTCTTGTTAGTTCAAAAAATTTGTTAGGTAGGATTTTCCTATCCTGAATTTTTTTTTTGGATGTTTTATAGTCTTTTTTTTAATCAGTGATCGCGTTGAAGTCTCCTAATATACACACATTCTTTGCTTCTAATTGTATTAATTGATCATTTATTTTTTGGTAAAATTCTGATTGGTTTGAATTTGGGGCATATATCACCATCAAGACCACAAGACTTTGACCAATTTTGATTTTCAAGTTGAGTATTCTTCCGTCGGGATCAGCAAAAATTAGCTCTAGTTGTAGCCTCTCTTTTACATACACTGCTATGCCTCTTTTCTTTGTTTCTGCTAGCGCCGTAAACAGTTTCCCTAATTTTTTATTCTTAAGTAGGTTTTGATCTTGCGATCTAATGTGCGTTTCTTGTAAGCAGATTATGTCTGCTTCTTCCTTCTTCAATTTAATCATCGTTTGTTTTCTTTTTATAATTGAGTTTAGTCCATTTATATTAACTGAGAAATTTTTTAATAATTTCATATTTATTTATAAAGGATACGGGGAGTGAGAAAGAGAGAGAAAAAGAAAAAGGGAGGGAGTAGAAAAAATTTGCTTGCTCGCCGAAGGACCCCCCTATTGTGTGTTATTTATCTAAATGTATGGTCTATTATGGTTGGTATTGTGTACTTTCCTTTCTACTTCCTTTTTGCTGTTGCTCTTGTTGTTACTCTGTTTTCTTCTCTAAAACTAAGATCCTTCTCGCTTTCTGCACTTTGTTGTCCTTGCTCGTTTTCTTCTGGTCTGGTCTGAAGGGCTCCTTCAGGGCCAAGTGTGTTTTCTCCTTCTAGATTTTGTATAATAAAATTGTCTGCTTTTTCGAAAGAATCGATCTTGTATTTTCTTCCTTTCCAAGTCACCAACAAGCCTTCTGGGATCAGCCATCTATATGAGATTCCCCTTCTTATCAGTTTAGCGGTCAAGAAGTGAAACTCCCTTCGTCCCTCTCTAATTCTCTTGGGTACCTGTTTTAGTATAGTTATTTCTCTGTCGTTAAACAGAATTTGCTCGTTTCTTGTGTTTCTATAGATCGCATCCCTTGCGGGTTTTTTTGTGAAACGGATATGTACCTCTCTTGGGACTTTGTTTTTTTTGGCATAATTTGTCTGGATCCTGAAGACCTCGTCTATATGATTTTTTACTTCTTCTTCGTCTATCTGCAGATTTTCTGATAGGATTTTTACCATTTTGGAAGTCAGATCTTCGTCCGCTTGCTCGGGGACGTTTTGAAAATGAAGATAATAGGAGGCTTTCTCCATCTCTAGAACCGCCACGGCCCCTTCCAACTCCTTATTTTCCGCCCTTAATCTTCCCTCGACAAGAACAATGTTTTTGTCTGTTCTTATTATATTTTCTTCCATGTTTCTGATTTTCAACTCATGGTTGTTGACCGTTTCCTGGATTGATCCCATTTTTGCCTCTAGGCCTTCGATTTTATCAGCCATCTTCTCAAAATTTTTGTTGGTTTCTTCTTGGTTTTTAACCATCGTTTCTTGTGTTGCAATGGAGGTCTCTTGACTTCTAGCCATAAATTCTTGGATCAAATCCAGAGAGGCTTGAATTGACTGTAATGTCGGTAATTGATTTTGTTTTTCTGTCAAGGCCATCTCTGTAGTCTGTTTCAAGTTGAGGGTGTTCGGGCTTCCTGTAATGTTTGTTTTCTTGGCTGTTTTGGTAAAGGTGGTTGACATGCTTGGAGGGAAATTGCTTATAAAATTGATAATACAAGATTTGTTGTTAAATAATGCAATTTTCTAACAGTGTTTGGTTGATAGTTAGTCTGCTTCTTTTCTCTTAAGCGGGTTTACAAATTTAAGCCACTTCTTCTTTTGCCCTCAGACCATCTACCTAAACTTTCCTTTTTTATTTCATCGTAAATTGTCTAAAATGTTTAAATATCTTACTGCTAAAAACCTAAATCTGGAACCCCTATTTCTTATTGAATTTACTAAATGGATGATTTTATGTGTAGTATGTCTTAACACTGTTTAAATGTTTTGGTTCAATCAATAAGTCTTCCTCTGCTTTCCACTAGACCACAATTCCCAGTCACTTCTATCTTTTCAAGTCTTTTTGGTGTACAACGTATATTATAAGCAGGTTAATTACATAAAAACAGTTAATTAAATTTCAGCTGAAATACCAAATATTATAGATTGTAAAAGACTTATATAACACTTTGTATGACCCTTTTTAACGTTAAAGATAGTTTTGTAGGGTTAGAAATTCTACTTGTGCTAATATATTTAGTATACTTATGTTAATATATTTAATAGACTTATATAATTGATCTTCAATGAATATTAAATATTAAATATTAAATATTATGTTTTAAATATTAACTCTTAAATATCAACCATTAAATGCTAAACATAAAATTCTACCAAGTACCAATACAATTCATTGAGTCTCTCAGGTCTCTTAAATCTGTTTAGTCTACCAATTAATAAATAATAAATAATCAATAATAAATAGTTAATAATAATCACGGTTAAATAACAGTTAATGGTATGGGGATAAGGTTCAGAAGCTTTATACTCTACAATATTTGAAATATATTTAAACTATGAAATAAATGCATGCAAAATAGATAGATTATTTAAAATGTTCTATGAAATAAGTAAGCAAGTTTTTGTATGCAGGTTTTGATAGTAATTAAGGGGTAGGAACACCAAAAGGGAGAAAAAGGATGATAGGAGAGGAGGAAAAAAAAAGTTACTAACTAAAAAACTAGTTTGGAGTAAGGGTTACAAACTAAAGAGCTAGCTTAAAGTAATCTAAGGTAATTTAAAATAGTTTACAAAAGTCCACTTTCCAGGTTGCGTTAAGGTGTTAGCCTTCCTTTTTCCGTGTCGTCGTCTCGCTTTGTTCTTCGGCGTCTGGTGTCGGCTCTCGTTCCCTCTGCGTCACTTCTAACTTCTTTCACTGCTCAACAAGTTTACCACCCCCCGATTGCTCTCCCAGCCTCAAACGAGGCAGAATGACATCTCAAGTAAATCGGCAAATCGGCAAACCGGCAAATCTTCTTCTGCTTTGTCCACACCGCTCCTTTCTCCTTCTGTCTCACGCTGCCGCTCGTCCACCTCTCCGCCGTTCCGCCGCTCCACCGCAATGTCTCTCTCTTTCGTTTTCTGTTCTCCTTCCACCACGCCTTTCTCCTCTCCTGTGTAGATTTGTTTCGCCGCTCTTTCTTCCAAGCCTACGTTGCAAACACTACTCCTCCGTTAATCCTCCACTTTTTTCTGTTCTTCGGCTTGTTGAATCAGTTATCAGTTGTCAGCAAAACGCACAGAAGTCCAGTCTGGCCGTATCTTCTCACTTCTCCTCACTTCCTTCACTTCCGCTCATCCGCCATCCACTTCCTTCCCCACACTCCGACTTACTTTGCTTTCTTAAACTTATGCTCCGCACACAACGATTGCCGCTTTACCGCACTCCAGGAGACACACAACTCTTGATGCAAAGGTAAACTCAACACCTGATTTAACTAAATTAAATTCTCACTGAATAAACCGCCTGTAGTTTCGACTCCCTGGTGGTAATCTGCCGCGGGCCTTTCGGCCTTTGGGATGAGGTAAACCACAACTTTTTTTTTCGCCCACTCACGGGGATTTGTCTCTATTTCCAGGGGGTTTTGCGAGACCCCCCTTCTTTGAGACTTCCCCTTTCTTTAGCACCCTCGACCGTGAGAGACTATCTCCGTTATCACGGCTAATGAGCGAAAACTTCGACTACAAACCTGGAGCCCTAAGTTTGCACGTCGCACCGGCCCCGCCCCGCCCCGGAAGTCTCTCGAAGAACCTTTCAATTGATGTTCTAAATTTGGTCATTGAAAAGGAAGAACCTTTTCAATGACCAAATTTAGAACATCAATTGAAAACTCATTGCTTGTGATAATCTGTCCTAAATTAATCTACCCCTTATTGCATTTCTAGTTTGAAAATATGAGTTAAAGGAAAAAAAGAAAATTCTCTGTACTTGTAACAACTTTGAAATGACATGTTATCATATAGCATATATTGTGCCGGAAGCGGAGTGAAAACATGGACACAGAGCTGGATTTTAAATTGGGTCACTTTTATTAAATAAATATAACTTTATTTAATTAAACAACAAAACTGGGACCTGCAGAGGTCAACTAAGAATTTTGGGGTGGAAATGATGTCTTAAACATTCCTGGGCAACTATGTGCATAGCACCTTGCTGATTCAGGTGAAGGGGACCACGCCCTCACCTGGATCCAAGCCATGCCACACATGTGGGAGGTCTCGCCGTCCAATCCCAAACAGGCATTTGGGTGGGGCAAGACCCAGAGGCAACCTCTCCCCAATCGCTCAGGCCGGTTTATGACCCCATGAGGTTTGGAGAGAGTCTGCCAATCATCCCCAAAGATGCCCAAAGAAGAACACGAGTTGCTAACCACCTCCCAATTTCCGCCCCTAACCTGCCTACCCAGTGACCAAGGTAAGCCAAATTAACCAAATCAAAACTATATGCGAAGCACCCCCTAACTATCCATCCCACACTGCAGTGTGGAATAGGTGAAAAAACGGTCACAACTAAAACATCGAGACTGCCAAAAATTCCTATTCGGCCTCCTAAGGGTGACCTACCATGCATACTGAAAGATAGGGAAGGCGGGCGGGGGTTCACCCTTTGGCTGCCAGGGTGAAAAGGAAGGCTCTGGGTAGGAATAGCCCCTTATAAAGGGCTGGCCTGCCCCGCCCCGGCAGCGTCATAGGCCGGCGATGCTCTCAGGCCCAGCCGAGAACTCGCGAGATCTCGGCCATCCAAAATGGTGCCTGCGCCGAGGGGACATGTTTTCTGGCCCCGGCGCAAATCCGGCTGGTGGGTAAGTCTGCCGGCTAGGCATTCTCATAACAAAGAGTTTTTGTCTATTCCTTAGACCAATGTTTCCCAACCTTGGCATCTTGAAGGTATTTGGACTTCAACTCCCAGAATTCCCCAGCCAGCATTCGCTGACTGGGGAATTCTGGGAGTTGAAGTCCAAATACCTTCAAGTTGCCAAGGTTGGGAAACACTGCCTTAGACCACCACTTATCTTAAAGTCAAACTTAGCTATACCAGTTTTCAAACTGTATTTTCTTTTCTCTGCTCGTGAATGTTTTTGCCACAAACATGATTTGTGATATGGTTGGTGACAGATCCAAAGGCCTATCTATTGTTTATTATTTATTTATTTATTTAATTTATTTATTTTGTCCAATACACAATGAGGGTTTTAGTGGGTATATATCTATATACACATAGTAAAATACATGATGAAGGTTATAGAGGAGATACTCATAGTAAAATATATCTATGAAAGAATAGAAAAGAAGATATAGTAATAGAACATATCAAAGAAAGAATAGAAGAAGAGATATAGGAATAGAAGAAAGGAATAGGAGATATAGGAGAGCAATAGGACAGGGGATGGAAGGCACTCTAGTGCACTTGTACTCACCCCTTACTGACCTCTTAGGAATCTGGATAGGTCGACCGTAGATAATCTAAGGGTAAAGTGTTGGGGGTTTGGGGATGACACTATGGAGACCGGTAATGAGTTCCATGCTTCGACAACTCGGTTACCGAAGTCATATTTTTTACAGTCAAGTTTGGAGCGGTTAATATTAAGTTTAAATTTGTTGTGTGCTCTTGTGTTGTTGTGGTTGAAGCTGAAGTAGTCGCCGACAGGCAGGACGTTGCAGCATATAATCTTGTGGGCAATACTTAGATCTTGTTTAAGGTGTCTTAGTTCTAAGCTTTCTAGGCCCAGGATTGAAAGTCTAGTCTCGTAGGGTATTCTATTTCGAGTGGAGGAGTGAAGGGTTATTTTAGCTTTCTGCAGGCATGCTCCTTCCCCTTCTATGCCATTTTGGTTTGAGATTCAGGACAGCTCAACCATCTGGCTTCCACAGATGTACTGCTTAAGCACTTTATGCTCAAGAATTTAGTGCTTTTTGAAAGTGTGCTAAAACTTGCTTATTAAATTTAGGTTATTGTAAGTGCTCTCTTGAAAAAGAATGCTAGACCTGCACTTAGAAATCAAGACTTGTAGTCTCTAGAGAGAACGCTAATCCTGTACTGCACGGAAAGATGTTTTGAACTGGAAGGTGAGTTGGGTTCTGCCCACCATGTGTTGTTTATTTGGTCCACAGTTAGTAAACTATGGATTTGCACTGCTTCAGTCAATGGGGGTTCATATTTCTTACTGTTTTAATTATCTGGGGGTACAGGTCATTTTGCCTACCCATGTGTTGCTTTACATGTTCATGGATCCTTCCAAGTGCTACAGCCATAACTCCTCACAACCACATCTTCAATGATTCAGTGGAATTTGCCTGTTGGTGTTTGCTCGTCCCTGCCTCACCACATGACATTTTTCTGTGCCTGCTAACCCAATTAACATACAATATAGAGGATGGGGTGTATTAAGTCGGAGACACGGCAAGGTAATTAACTGCAGTTTATTGAAGTCGGACATGGAAAACAACTAGTACAAGCAACACACAGAACTGAGGAGCCTGAGCTACTTGACAGCTCATTTATACTCCAGCCCATAATAACATAACCAATGAACACGCAACAAAGTTCCCGCCAAGATTTGTCTCTACCCAGTGACAGGAATGCCCAATGGCAGTTCCTTTACTAGTCACTGGGCAGAGACATAACAGGGTGCAGGTAAAGCATCAGGGAGTGTCATTGATGCTTTTTCTGTACCTTTCACCTGCAATTTGGAATTAACATTCTGTATCATTTTATCCGGAACCTTTCCTCCATACCATAAGCTGCTTTCCGGCATATGTGTCCAGCATTCTTTCAAAAGAGCCTCAGACTCAACTTGCAGAGTATCCCATCTGAAAGTCACAGGTAGAGAACATTACCATACTTGAAACCTAACATTTGGGCCAAATGGAAATATTGCTAAATTTATCAATTAGCAGTGTCTTTCATCCTCGGCAACTTTAAGATGTATAGACTTGCTGGAGGGGGAATTCTGGGAATTGAAGTCCTCATAGTTTAAAATTGTCAAGGTTGAGAACATTGGGATATAGGAACAGAATCTTGAAAGCCTGACAGGATTTTCCCTTTCTCCATCTTATATCAAGAGATGTAATGCAGTTTAAGTATCTTTCTAAAGTTCTCTTCTTTTCCCAAACTGAAATCAGGTATTGAAAATTGCCCCACTGTTTCAGTGATGGGCTGCCAAAATTTTTATTACCACATTGTGGGCGTGGCTTAGGCATTTTGTTTCAACATCTTTCAGTGCAAATTGGGTGTTCTGGCGTGGAGCTCCATTTTCACTACCCCAATCCGGGCAGTAGCCCACTCCTGATTATCTACTATATAAAGTGTATGTACACACATATGCACACATGCACAGCTCTTCTAAAATTGTACACATTTACTGTGATAGGAAAAATATACCCAGAGCCCAGAAGGGGAAAAAAAGAAAAAAAACCACTAAATTTTGCTACCGGTACTACATTCCTGACTGTACTCGTAGGAGCCTACCACTGCACTGTTTCCCCAGCATTGTTTGAATGGTTCTCTATATCATCCAAGACACTACCCTTGCTCAGCTCTGTTCCTCCATAAGTGACAGAAAGCAATTACCAGTTTTTCTCCCTTGCTGGCAAGTGAGATGATGCATGGAAGAAACAGCAATGAAAACAGAGGACTCCATTAACTGTTTTCTTAACTTGTCCCTCACTAAAACTGTAAGGAAGCTCTACTTGCTGATCTTATTTCACAAGCAGAATAGAGAAATGTATACTAAAAGAATTTTCTGTTGACTTAGAGACTGCAGGGTAGGACATAACAGGGATGCATGACTGTGCCCAATCTGTGCATTTATTGCGGTGTGTGTGTGTGTGTGTGTGTGTGTGTGTATGCATGGGGGGGGGGGGTTAATCCAGATTGAAAAGCATGGTGGAAAGAAAACTGTTAACATTTTTTTGGATTATTTCTTCAAAGCATTTTTTTTTCTCTGATGAAAGAAGCATCTGTTTTCCTGCTCATCCCCCAGAGTTGTTTAAAATTTATTTAGAAACTTTGGAGCTACCACTTTGAGTTTTACTTATTGCAGAGGGAGAACTGCTGTTTGTTTGCTGTATTCAAGAATTGGTCTAAGAAATGTTTTGTATGCTCTAGTTGGTAATACAATATTACCAGAGAAAAAGCTACACAAGATTAACAACTCTTAATGCCTTTTTGATAATGCTGTTACAGTGGGCTCTGCCACTTATATCTTTAGAGATGAGTACTGGGTGTGGGTCGTCTACAAAATCATGTCCACCTAGCTTGTATTTTATGTTCTGAATTTTTTTTGCCAATGTGTAAGACACAGCATTTATTGGCTTACATTTGAAGTTGCCATTTTTTGACTAATCTGATACACAGTCAAGGTTTTTTTGAAGGGGGGTAGCATTGTAGGTCGTGCTGAACAACATCATCATGTAAACAATCAACTGTTGATGGGGACATACTGTAATTCATGCAGGTGCTTGTCTTGCCATGGTATTTCCTCTGGTTGATCTTCTTCCCATGTCTAACATTGTCTCGGGCATTCTTTCAGAAGTTCGTCTTTGAGTTCTGCCTTTCTGACATACCTGTGGATGCAATGGATTTTGCCAAGGACAGTGTCTTTGACTTTTGGCAAATTCTGCCTGCCTATTTCTGGCTGATCCAGTCTGGATGTTAGATCTGGGATGGAAACCTCCATATATTGTCAGGAGCTCCTGGGTCTTCACATTAACAGCTCTCATGCCCTCTTTTGGTCAGCTCATTAGATCACCATGATATCTGATGACTGGCAGGACATATGTATTGATGGCATGAATCTTGTTCTTTTCACTGAGTTGGCTCTTCAGGACCTCTTTGCTTGTACTTAAATGTTGTTATCTTTGCATCCTCACTGTGATTCATGGTTTCTTTGTGCCTTAGGATACCAAGATACTTGTAAATGACCTGTATGCCTGATACTGAATATGACCCACTTCCTTCATTGTTTGAATTTCAAAGCTAAGTCTCTCCTATTCTTTTTCAAGCATGAGTTTTATAACGAAACACAATTATGAATTGTGCTCCAGAGCAAAAATTATTCTAGGATAATGCTATACAACTCAAACTTTTGAGCACTTAAAAAATCTAACATACTTGTTAGCGTCTATTCAAAGAAAAGACTCTGGCAGGTCTCTGAAACAGGATTAAATACTGCTTTTGCTGCACATAAATGAAGGGATTATATTATCAATAACTTAGCTTAATTCTTCTGCCATGAAATCTCATTAGGGATGTATCATGAACCGTGTTTTTTATCCCCTGGATCAGCAGTTTTGTTTGATTACAACATTCAGATATACTGTATGTGTTCATTGTTTCAATGTGCTACATTTTCATGGCTTACCATGAGCTCCTTGATATGAAAACTTTGATGTATCTAGGAACATAATGACATTTTATTTTATTTATTTATTAGATTTGTATGCCGCCCCTCTCTGCAAATTCAGGGCGGCTATAGAATAGATGAATTTAACACAATTATTAGATCACTTTCAGGATCAATATTACAAAAGCTTATGTGATAATATCTTTGTTATTCAAAGTGCCATAACTTTCTTTGTAGCAAGTATTACAAGAGAGCCAGTCTGGTGCTCTGGTTAAGTGATCAGAAATCAGGAGACTTGTAGTCCAGCCAGCTGCCTGGCCTTAGACCAGTCACTGGTCTCTTTAGCCCTAGGAAGCAGGCAAGGGCAAAGCAATTCTGAAATCTGCCAAGAAAACTACAGGGACTTGTCTAAGCAGCTGCCAGGATCAACGGATCAAAGGAACAAAACAACAACAACAGAATTGTTGCCAAGACTAAAATGCTTCCATTTCTGGAACTCCAGAATTAGTAACTGAGACTGTGGTATATTCTCAACCAAAGTTTTCCTCCAATAAATCATATAGTAATTTCTCCATTTTGAAAAGGCTACATGCACAGAGTTTCTATCAGTCATGGACAATCTAAGATAGAAAAATCCTGTCAAAAAGAACTGGAGAGATGATTGGGCCTTTAGAATCGCCCCTAAAAGCCCTAAATCAGACACTCCATTTTGCTGGTTATGGATTTTTTGAACTAGGTACTTTTTGTTGTGTGCTTTATAAAAGAAACCTCAGCAACTATTATACAGGGAACAAGTTCTATTTTACATAATGTAGAGAAATGCTCCTGAAGAAAAAATGTAAACAGAAAAGCATATTTACAATTATCTTATCTTAATAATGACTAATAGAGAGAGAGAGAAAAGGAAAAAAAATCCTAAGGGGAATAATGATAAATACTGATCTAGTTTACACTAAACTACTCTTGTG
Organism: Erythrolamprus reginae; assembly: GCF_031021105.1. Lineage (NCBI taxonomy): Eukaryota > Metazoa > Chordata > Lepidosauria > Squamata > Dipsadidae > Erythrolamprus > Erythrolamprus reginae. Next base: position 30,015,528 of record NC_091955.1, on the reverse strand, counting down.
CCAAATGGGAAGCTTTTAAAATCACAACTGCTTTAAAGTATCCCTGTGTAAAAAACTTAGCCACCTGGGCCTGAGATTTGTTGCCTAAGAAGGGATAAACTATTGAAGAAAAACTGGGTGTTTTATTATTATTATTTTTATTTGTAGTTTCTTTTAACATAGCATTCTATTGAGACACAATTTCCTCCTGGCTAATTTCAAGCAATGCATTTGTTCTCTCAAAAGCACATGAACCTTTAGGTAGCGAAATAACCCTGGCATGAAAAAGCTGAGCAGAGGGGCCTGCCGACCAGCAGAAATAGTCACTACAAAAGAATGTTTCAAGTCCACATAAGAATACCACATCCATACTAACAAGTTAAAGGTGTTTTCCCCCCTTATTCTAATTCATATTCTATATGAATTGACCACCCAGGGGCATTTTCAAGAGTATCTTTGTAGATTTTCTGCTCTATCTATTTTTCCTTTTTCAATATTTTATTTTATTGCTATTAAACACCAAAAGAAGAAGAGACTAAGACATAAAAATTCAAGCAAACAAATGCACTTTAAAACATTTGGGACTGTGTGCATACAACAGCTGCAGATTCATCTGATGTCTACCCCTTTGGGTAGACATCCTAAGAGACAAGACATAACCCCTAGAACTTAGTTTGACTTCAAAAAAGGGGGAAAAAAACCCCCAACACCGCATTGATATAAAGAGCTCCAACTTTTAAAGCAAAGACTGACTGAGCAATAGATATCAAATAGGGTGTGGCAAACCATCTTTTTGAACATATAACTGGCAGGTAGGCTAGCTTTATTTTGAAAATATAACATGCCAATTTATTTCCCTATGTAAGACTTTTGCTAGATAACTATACTTCTCAAAGCTTGGGGTCAGGTTTTATATATATAACCAAAGCCCTGATGTGGCCCTCACTGCTCTAGAAAGCCTGGGGCCTGGGAGGGTGTGGCCGACTGAGTGAATGTGGCCAACTAGATGGGCATCCCCAGACACACCCCAAACAGCTGGCCTGATGTTTTCTCTTTGCACTGGGTAAACCGGGCTATACTGGCCTGATCTTTCCTCTTCTCATTGGGTAGACCAGGATGGCCTGCAGGTGTTGAGTTTGAGACCTCTGTTCTAGAACTATTGCAACTACCATATTTTTCGGTGTATAAGACACACCGATATATAAGATGCACCCAGATTTTAGAGGAGGAAAACAAGAAAAAAATATTCTGAACCAAATGGTGTATTTTATTGTTTAATAAAATACCAGTGTAGCAGAATACTTTTTACCACCATGTATACTTTTTAAAACCATGTACACTTTTTACAAACTTCAAACTTAACAGCTTCAAGGACTTCAAGTTTGTAGACTTCAACTCCCAGAATTCCTCCCCCAGTTATGTTACCTTAGGAATGGGAGTTGATGTCCACAAGCCTTAATCTTGCCCGGTTTGAAGACCCTTGCACTTCTAACCTCTAACTCAGGGGTCTTCAAAATTGACAGTTTTAAAACTAGTGGACTTCCACCCCCAGAATTCCTCTACCAGTCATGCTATCTTAGGAATGGGAGTTGAAGTTCACAATTCTTAATCTTGTCAGGTTTGAAGACCCTTGCACTTCTAACCACTAACTCAGGGGTCTTCAAACTTGACAGTTTTAAAACTAGTGGACTTCAACTCCCAGGATTGCTCCACCAGTCATGAGAGAAGGCTCTTGGATGGAGGATAACATTCCATCCACCTACCCCCCAGCCACCCACCCGGATTGCTTTCTTGGTTTGCTAAAACATGGAAGCCCAGTTTGCACTTTTGAGCAACACACACACACACACACACACACACACACACTATCAATGTCAATGTCAATTATATTAACATTTACCCGCATTAAATTAATTGTGCCTGCTTTCCAGGTGTTTTGGACTTTAAATTTCATAACTGACATTCCGATATAGCATAGTGTGCATAATCCAACAATTAGAAGAAAGCTAAGGTGGGGTAGGCTTCACTACAGGTTTATTCTTTCCTTCCCCAGTACATTTAATTAGCTTGGGAATAATTTCCCTCCCTTTCAGTTCTCTTTATATGTAACATTCAGTGAAGGGCTACCAAAATTGCTTGTCCCCCCCATCTGGGCAGTAGCCCACCCCTGGTAACACTCATGCAAACACATGTATTTGCATAGTATATGGTTTCTGATTTGCAAAGCAACCCTTAGAATTATCAATAATATTAAATGTGGCATAAAGTAAAGGACACAGTGTTTATTATTCAGAGCTTTGCCTATGTAATGCTGAAGAGGATGCTGGAAAGTTAATGATGATCCACAAATCAATGCCAGATACATGATATGGGCTTTACAGTTCGTGGATATGCAGACCGTAATTAAAGCCTTTACTTTCTTTTAGTGTCCCATGAGAGAACGTAATTTGCTGTGTTTCTCTGACACAATTACCATTTCCTTTGGCCTGCCAATATCAATGGTCCCCCAGGAAATGATGTCTGTATAAAGGCATAAGCTTTAGAGATGTCTCCAAAGCTACTGCTCCATATGAATCTAGAGGCTTAGAAGATTACTAATGCCAACTCAGTGATATAAATGAATAATGAAACACAAATTGGCATTGTTTCAAACATTTTCCCCAATATCTTCAAATCATATTCACGGCAGACATAATAGGAATTTCACAAATGAAAAGGCTTTCAATAACCCACTCCATGAATCCTGGCTGAAAATTATATGCACACCCACACTCAGATACACATCCATATACAATGACCTAAGAAATGATTCCCAGTTTTATAGGACAGAATTCATCTGCATATGCTATTAGAAGGTGCACACAGTTTTATATCCTTCAAGTGAGAGGCTCATATTTTTAATCTTGTTGCTCGGCAACAATATTTTTAGATATTCAAACATGTGTACTTTCGCAAATATATTTCAGCACATTGTTACAAAATGTTTTTCAAAGAGTATCCATTCTGTAGTAAAAAAAAATACAAATCAGGTACATGGATCTATACAGTGAAGGGCTACCAAAATATTTACTATCACATTGTGAGCGTGGTTTATGCAGGACGCTCTGCATTTTCTTTCAACATCTTTCAGTGGAAATTGGTTGCTCTGGAGTATAGCTCCATTTTTGCTACCCCACTGTGTTCCCTCCCATCCGGGCAGTGTTCTGTCTGGGTCCCTCCAGAAGCCAACACCAACCAAAAAGAGAATCCAGACACACTGGTAAAAAGCAAAGGCAGTTTATATAATTCAAAGCAAACACAGGTAACAGAAACTGTTCTTACAGACAGGAACACGCTGGAACTTCACAGAGGTTTCACGAAGGCCATGAAATAAGACAGAATTCTTGCTGTCAAAAACAACGCTGGAGATAACAAACCTATGCGTCCCCCAAGTCTTCCAGACTTCTAGGCCACAAGCCAAGATCAGAGACGCAGAGAAGCGAAGCAGGGTCACAGAACTTCCAGTTGATAATGCTCCACATGGCTTCAAGGGCTGGCCTGCCTTTTAAACCCTGCTGAGGAGAACCACACCCAAACCCAGCTGTTGCCAATTCAGTGGTGCAAATACCTTTCTAATTGGTCCCGTCTCTGAGCTGCACGTCGCTGTCTCATGTCAATTATAGCCTGTGCTTCCTCATCCAATGAGTCCAGGCTACTGGCTAGGGAGAGCCCCCCCCCCCCCCGGGGCTCTCAGGCTGCTCTCCCTCATCCTCTTTCTGACTTTCCTCTTCCCAGTCTGCCTGTTCCTCCCCCTCCTGTTCACTGTCCTCCTCCTCCGGGCATGGATCCAGCAGAGATGCAGCTGGTCCCTGAGGAGCCTCAGGCTGAATCACAACAGGCAGCAGCCCACCTCTGGGTCTATATTTAGCCATGTTAAAATACTGTTTCAGAACTTCCGGCAGTGATGTCAGCTCGAACTAGAATGAAGAAATGGGGGTCCGTTTCCAAAATTCCCTTTTCCCAGCCTGTAAACCTTAAATAGGCACTATCAGCCCCGGAGAGGCAGATAGAAAAAAGGGGAAACTCCAAGGACTTCAGGGGGAAAAGCTATTTCCCTGAAGTTAGGAGAAACCTCTTTGTTCTGGCTGGGAAGAAACCAGCCATTTTAGCAGGTTCAAAGTGTTGACAGCCGAGGAGCAGGAAGCAAATATTGATATGTGCTGATCAATATTTGCTTCCTCATCCTCATCTATCAGCACTTTTAACCTGCCAAAATGGCTGGTTTCTTCCCAGCTGGAATGAAGCGTTGGTGTAAGAAGAGATCCCCAAAAAGGAGGAACAAATATTGGATTGAATGATGCAGCTGAATTGGTGTGACTCTAAAATTTAAAACAGAGTTGATTGCCGGATAGCAGTGGCGATGAGGAGGAGAAAGGAGTGGAAAAAAATAGTTAAAAGTGACAGTGCAAGGAAACAAAGTAGCAAATAAGAAGAGAAAAGAAACTTCAATCAGATATCTTTGGTGACTAGGTGGATTGGTGATTTCAATTTTTATTTATTCCCTCAATGATATTTGCCTTATAAAATTTCTCAAAGTTTTCCTCTAGAGGAATTTAATAGCTGATCTGTTGGAGTGAATAAGCATTTTGAATGGCGATCTGGCATTGCAGCAGATTTACAGACTGAGCATACAGATAGAGAGAGAAAAAAATAGAAATGGTTACTATTTCTACATAACTATATAATTTGGATCTGTTAGTAGAAGAAATATTTTTTTGAAATTGATGAGAACTAAAGGACTCTTATAATTTGATGACCTAAAATTCTAGAAACTGGAAACATAAAAGAACAGTGGTGCTACAAAGATGATGCAAGACTGAAGGATGATTTCATATAGAGTGGAGAAAGATTCATAACTCTTCTTAGTGACAGTAAACAATAAATAGTAAATAAGAATATAAGAATAAGAGAAAGGGCCGATTGTGAAAGCTAAAATCTATAACATTTCCAATATTTAAAATAGAAGAACAGGATAATTATATTAAGAATAGAATTTATATATATGAAATTATAATAATATAGTTGATTATTCTTGTTTCAAAACTTGATAGGTGGAAATATCAAGTTTTGCCAAGAATAATCAACTATATTATTATAATTTCATACATATAAATGTATACTGCGGAGAGGGGCAGCATACAAATCTAATAAATTATTATTATTATTATTATTATTATTATTATTATTATTATTATTCAAAGAGACACACACACACGTGTGTGTGTATGTGTGTGTGTTTCACATGTTTTTGCTGATTTTTTTTGAAAATTAAGGGAGACTAGGATAGATCTATTTCGGCCTTGTTCTGGCCTCAGCAGCTAGTCATACCCTCAAAGTGGGATTTCACACAGGAAAATGTTTAAATAAAAATGTTCCAAAGGTGCTTTTTCAAGAGGCAACCAGACCCTCCCGGGGTCCCCCTGAAGATGCTTCACTTCTCATCCATTAATCATCAGGCTGAAGTTCCAATCTTTGTGTTGTTGTAAATGGAATGTTAGCAACTGTCATTTCTTCCTAGTATATAGTGTGGGGGTGGAGATTTGTTTTGAATGTAGCAAATAGATTGGGTGATTATGTTTCAGTGATCTGATTGGTTGGTGTAATCATAGTTATTAGAAGGAATGACATGGAGATTTTTATGAAGTGTTTTGTTTAAGGCTGATTTCCAAATATAAAATTCTAAAATCATAATTATTAGAAGGATTGACATGCTGATTATTATGAAGTGTTTATTTTGTTTAAGGCTGGTTTCCAAATCTCTGGCAGGCGGGAGGTATCATCTCTTTTATTTATACAAAAGGGTCTCCTCTCAATTTCTATAGCTTCTAGAGAAATTCTTCTATATAAATTCTCTGTTTTGTGGAGTAATTTAGTTTTTTCAAAGTCAATTTCGTGCCCTGTTTTTTTAATGTGCTGGACAAGGGAGGAGGTCTTTTCTTCTTTTTTGACTGCATTCACATGTTCTGCTATGCGTTGGCTCACTCTTCGGTTAGTTTGTCCAATGTATGTGGCTGCACATGTTTTGCAAGGGATTTCATAGATTCCTTGGTATTCCAATTGGATTTTATCTTTGGGGCTCCTTAGGATGTTAGATATTTTTTGGTTAGTGCAAAATGAAGTTTTGATGTTATGTTTGTGCAGAATTTTACTAATTTTATCCGTGGTGCCTTTGATGTAAGGAAGGATGGTGGTGCCATTGTCCTGTTCTTGATCTTGTTTTTTGGGGGGTGTCTCTTTTTTGATTAGGTTTGTTATTGTTTTCTCTTTGAATCCATTAGAAATTAGTACATCTTTGAGTTTGTTCAATTCAGTTTTTAAGTGCTCATGGTCAGCTAAGCGTTTGGTTCTGGTGATGAGAGTTTTGGCCACTGAGGTGATTTGTGCGGGGTGGTGGTGTGAGTGTGCATTTAGATAACGGTTGGTATGGGTTTTCTTTTGGTAGATAGTATGTCCTAGGCTGCCATTGGGTTTTTTATAGACCAGTACATCTAGAAAGGGAAGTTGATCATTGATTTCTGTTTCCATAGTAAACTGTATTTTGGGGTGTAGGCTGTTGAGATGTGTGAGGAAATTGTCTAGTTTTTCTTTACCATGTGGCCAAATTACAAAGGTATCATCAACATATCTCAGCCAAAGTTTGGGTTTGTATTTGGCTTGCTCTAAAGCATTATTTTCGAAATATTCCATATAGAGGTTGGCTATGACAGGTGATAGAGGTGATCCCATGGGGGCTCCCTCTATCTGTTTATATCTTTGTTCATTATAGATGAAGTATGTATTGGTCAGGCAGTGGTTGGTAAGGTCTAGGATATATTTGGGTGGTTTGTGTTTGTCCTGGATAGCTGTCAAGGCTTCTTTAATAGGTATTTGTGTGAACAGGGACACGACATCGAAACTTACAAGTAGGTCATCGGGTTGTAGGTTTTGTTTTTTAATTATTTGTATAAAGTGGAATGAATTTTGAACATATGAGGTAATAGTTTCTGTATATGGTTAAAGGTATTTGGCTAAAAATTTGGCAAGGTTTTGTAGAGGGGAGCCTATAGAACTGACTATTGGCCTCAAATATATATATTTGAGGGTATACATTATATAAAGGGATATATATTTATAAATATAAGGGGATTTAATCATATATATTTAAGATATGTATACTTATAGCTGTTCCTATAATACCGTATATGAAGTAAAGTAAAATGGTAAATTAAAAAAAAGAGAAATATATAAACTGTAATATAGAGATTTTGAGATTAGTAGATTAATAGATGTATTTATATGGGTATTTATACTATATAAAACCATTATAGACATAAAGTTAATAGCTAAGATACTGTATGACATTTTGATGTAATATACTTAGAATAGGAAAAATGACAAGCACTACAACAATAATTAAGGTATTAGTTATTAGGTAAGAAGCCTGTTCAAAATCCCTCATCAATATCATCCTCTTAAACACAACAACGCTCTACATAAAATATTGGAATGGAGAAAACAGATTCAGAATTTAACATACAGAATATTCACCTAGGGGCCCATGTCCACTGTTTGCAGCTTTTGACCCTTCACTGTGATGGTAGGCTCTTAGTATTTGATTTTTGGAGCTGGCTGATGCATCACTTCAGTTGATAAGGAGACCAAAGTTGTTGCATGCTTCTGCAAATTTGTCCAGACTGCTTTCTCTGATCCATCATTCAGGGCACAGTTGTCAGCAAAGAGGAGGTCACGTAGCACAGTCTCCTTTATCTTGGTGACAGCCTGGAGTTTCACAGGTTGAACAATTTCCAATTGGTCTTGTATCTCAGGCTATCCCCTTCCTGGTACAAAGTTGAAGGGATCAGATCCTGTGGCCTAGAGTTTAATCCTCTGCCTTACAAGGCAGAAGCTGCAGGATCAAATCCCAGTAAGGTTATGACTAGCTGATGAGGCCAGAACAAGGCCAAAATAGTACTATCCTAGTCTACCTTAATTTTAAAAATCCAGCAAAAACATGTGATACATACAGCATGTCTTGTCTACTCCTGATCCAGCAGTACAATGATAATTTACAAAGAGGCAAATAATGTTATTCTCTTCATTCCATCATGAATGCTAATGGCCTGTATATGTCATTTCAATCATCAGATTATTATGCAACTAATAAAAATTACGTAGTACAAATTATTTGTATAATCATGTTGCATGCAATATCACTTGGCATTTATATGACATGTAAAAGGATGGCTCACACATCTAATAGCCAAGTTGTCTTATCTGAGATAAGAGTCTGTTGTAAAACCATTGGTTTCAATCACTGTTGACTGGATGATATGTTCGATTATTTTAGTAAATGCTCTGTCAAGCCAGACCCCTGAAGGAAAGAAGGAAGGGAGTAATTGTACCTGTGAGCCAACATATTAGGTGCAGAACTAAAAAAAACCCTAAATAAATAGCATGCTACAAAACATGGTTTAGGATCTCTTTTAAAGCACTATCACACATATCCATAGGAGGAGAGCAGATGTATCTCAGAAGATCATCTCCTGGAAAAGGCAGCTCTGCTGTTTTAAAATTTATATTTCAGAGAAAGTGGTCAAATGCCCCGCATTCACACAAATGCTAAAATTACAGTGGTACCTCGATTTTCGAATGCTTCTCAGTTTGAACAAATCGGTATTCGACCAGGAAATTCGAGAAACTTTTGCCCTGAAATCCGAACAAAGATTTGGAACTCAAACACCCAAGATGAGCCGAGTCCAGCTGAAGGGCACAGGTGGTGGCGGCAGATGCTGGAGTGGAGGCAGTTTGGTGGCAGGAGGCACAATCTGGGCAGCTGTGGCTGACAGAAGACACGTGGGATGCCAGGCAGTTAAGAGGCTGCCAAACAGCTGAGGGCTCTGGGGCGGCGAGATCGGCGGCAGCAGTGGCTGCATTGGCCACCAGACATCTGGGAGGCCCGGCGGCGACAAAATCGGTAGCAGTAGCAGTGGCAGCGGTGGTGGCTGCATGGGCTGACAAACAGCTGAGGGCCCAGAGGCAGCGAGATCAATTATGCTGATAGTTTCCTATCTCCCATGTTTCGGTTCTTGACCAAATCGGTTGTCAACCACACTTCCGGAACGAATTGTAATCAAGAACCGAGGTACCACTGTACATGCATTATAACCTGGATCTGACCGTCACAACTAAATATGCCATATTACATCACAGTAATGGATCGATATGAAAGGAAAAAGAAATAATAGATAACCAACTCCTAAATTTATTAGATTTATATTCTGCCTTTTTCATACTTATGTGCTTAAAATAATATAGAAATATTTATCTCTCCAAATTTATTCCTATCATAACTTGCACAGAAGGTTAAGTCTAAAATCATTCCATGAACTTCCATGGCTGAGGAGGACTTGAGTTTGACTCTTATGGATTTAGCTTATTATGATGATGATCATCATCATTGTAACAGTCTGTGTTATTAGATCAGGAACCTTGGTGTAATGTCACATGGAAAAGACTTTGGGAGGTGGAGCAAAGAGATGCTGCCAAGAGAAAAGGCATAAGCGAAAGCATAGCCTATAGTTAAATGGTGGGTGGGCAAGAAATCTTCCTTAGTTTCCTAGGCTATAAAGGTGATGGTAGGGAGAATTGCACTTTCCTCCTTGCAAATTTCTATTGATGAAGCTGTACAATCAAATAGAACTAACTCATCTGATTGCAATTCCTATCAGTTTACCCCAAGGGGCCAACACTTTTTAACTGTACTTGCCTACATTCCTATTTCAGTCATCTCTAAAGTGCCATTGATTTTCTATGCTAAAAGTATGAAGCAAACATTTCATTTTAAAAACAAGTATGGTAAATGTCCTTCTTTTTAAAAGACCATTGCTTATTACTATATTTTATAAGCTGTTGTGAGACATCCTTGCGCGTCTTTGGAAATTTATTGGAGTTTCATGTTGTAGATCAATAACAATTGACCAATATCCCTGAAAATTTATTTTTGCACTGTTGAAAGGGGATAAGAATTAGGTGTGTTAGAATTTATTTTTAGCCAACATTGGACTTCATTAAGAATTCTGCAAGTGAATTCACTAGCTCATATTTCAGTACTTTTTGGTCAGCTTAGCAGTTTTGTTCCAAACCCACACGATGTGTTAGGAAAGTTTATGGTTAGCTTGAATTTGGCTTAGGGTGTCATGTGGACCCAAGATTCGGGTCTGTGCAGCACAGTTTGTAACTTAGTGTGGTATGTGAATAAACCTGGAGGATTATTCCACAAATCACAATTTGCATGGCAAAGCAAACAATAACAAAGCAAAATGCAAAGTGGAAGCTCTCAATTTCTTTGAAAGGTTACACAAACCGCAGATTGTCTTGTTCACTAAAACATGGAGAACAATGTGTGTGTATGTGTGCGTACGTTTGTTCACACTTGTAAACCATTCACATTGTGAGAGGGTAATTCATAGTTGTCAAATAAAAGCTTTTGTGGAATGTTGCCAGCAGCCATTCTTTATTAGAGGTATAGGGTGAGCTTCCTCTGCCAAAAACTGCTATTAATCTGCCACTTACACAGAATATTTGGCTCATAGGGCTCAATTTGCCACTAGATAATAAAAATTGAGTTCTTTCTATGGCCTATACTAATACGACACTGGGAATAACAATTATTCTTTGACTACTGACCTTTCTTCAATTATTCAGTTTGTGGCATCTTGGTTTGCTTGGTAAAGATTTGTAATATCTTATCTGGGTTCATAGTTTAATTGCTAAAATTTGTAAAGTGTCATTTGCTAATGATGCTTGCTTTCAGATGGATGCATATAAAATTGTTTAGAATGCTGTATTCATACAAATATAAGATAAATTGATGTAGATATAAAGCCGTTCATATAAAGGCACTTCTGCTCTTGTAGGTGGAAGCTGTAATCTCCCTACTACTTACTCCCATACTACTTACTACTCGCTACTAACACACTGCTCTTGTAGATGGAAGCTGTAATTTCCCTACTCCTTATTACCATACTCCCTATTACTCCCTACTACTATACTGCTCTTGTAGATGGAAACTGTAATCTCCCTATTACCTACTATCATACTCCCTATCACTCCCTACTACTACACTGCTCTTGTAGATGGAAGCTGTAATCTCCCTACTCCCTAGTCCCTACTACTCCCTACTACCATACTTCTCTCCTAGGTGGAAGCTGTAATCTCTCTCCTTTCTAAGAACTTTGAGATAGTAGAACAATTTAAGCAACCAAATTCAAACTCTGACAGGACAGAATCTAAATTAAAGCATCATGTCAGATGAGTATTCAAATTCTGCTTGAGCATATTCTGATCACTAATTTCTGTTTCTTTTTATTCTACTAACACACTATTAGATTTTTCCTCCCTATTCAGTAAGTGAAATATTCCAGCCAGTATTTTCAATCCATCATTCCATGTCCAACCTCAGGTATGATAAAGCACATGTCTTGGTCTTTTTCTTTGTGATATAATTTCAGGTTTAATAAGATTCTGCTTAGTCACTTTTTTTCAGTGCTGTACACATCCCATTCTTCTCTCCTTCCAGGCTACTTGATAAAATTCATTTCCCAATCTTCTGATTCTTCTAACTGACATTCTTTTTAAAGTTTGTCTCCATATTTCTTAAGAAGGGATATCTAACATTGCTGTTCAGAATTCTAGATCAGAAGGTCAGACTGTGAGATCAAGAGATAATGGTTAAAAGGGGAACATTAAGGAGACACCTCTTCAGTCCTTGGCTGTTATAAAGAAGCAGCAGCTCTGGGTGTGCCACATTCTGTTTGGGAGCTTTTTTCTACCTTGTTTGCAACCCACTCAAAAGGGAGCTCAGATTGTGATGGCATTCCAGTTTCTGCTGCCTTGTGTGGTCTGAGGTTGACCCAGCAACACAGGTGCATTTTGAGATGCCTAATCCTCTGGCTACTCAATGGCTGGAGGGAGGAGAGCCAGGTCCTTCTGGTCAGCTGCTCCCCACTGCCCTCCCAGAGGGACAAGAGCCGAGCCAACCATAGCTGGGCTTCCGATCTCAGGAATGGGCAAATTAAATGGCAGGCAAGAGGGGGGCTGGCATCGGGCCAGGCAGTGACCAGCTTGAACTGAACCCTGCTTCCCTATTGGCAGAAGGAATGAAGCCGGAAGAGATGGTCATGTTAACAGCTTGGTCTCCCGCTGTGTTCAAGCAGAGCTCCGGTGGAGCTTGAGTCTATATTGCAGGAAGAACTCCACTCTTGGGGTGCATGCATTCCAGGATTCCTCTGGTGACACCTGCCACAACCCTGCTATGTTTCTGTATTTGCAGAAGAAAAAAACTCTAGAAAAATGTTATTTTTTTAAACAAAATGGTGGCACCCATGGCCCAACACCAACCAGTTCAGTTCAGTTCAGTTCAGTTCAGTGATTGTTATTGTTATTGTTATTGTTACCCTGCCCCTCTCCGAGGATGTCATCATGACATCACTGGTGGGTCGCTACTGGTTCGGGTAAACCGGTCCAAACTGGGAGGAACCCACCTTGATACTAGATGCTACTATGGACCCATTGCAGTTAAATAATTCCATAATGAGGAAAAGAGAAATGGACCAATAGATCTAAGGCTGATTTTAAAACACTGTATATTTGTAATCTGTAAATCTGATGATTTATGGGTTTCCCCTTAGCTAAACCATATCCTTGTTGCTGCAACAAATCTTGTAATATCTTTTAACAGAGTTCAGGCAAAGTTTCCAGTATCCTCCATTGGAAAGAATGGCAGTTAAACTAGAGTGACAAATTGGATCACCCACTGATATAAATAATACATATATTGCAAATAAAGCTGAAAGTTCTTGCTATCAGAACAGATAAGGTTTCATCTGAGCCCTCTGGTCACATAAAATGATAAACCATCTTGCAATAAAGAATGGCTCTTTACACAGTCTGTGTGTCAATTTTCTCTTACCCAGGAATATCTGAACCTTCTGACTCTGAAGAAGTCAAGGGAAACATATCTATCTATCTATCTGTCTGTCTGTCTGTCTGTCTGTCTGTCTGTCTGTCTGTCTGTCTATCTGTCTGTTGGTCTGTCTGTCTGTCTATCTATCTATCATCTATACATACATACATACATGCATACATACATACATACATACAAACATACATTTGAAGTATTGCCACAGAGAGGAGGGGTCACACTATTTTCCAGGGCACCAGAGGGCAAGACCAGGAGCAATGGATGGAAACTGACCCAGGAGAGATTCAACCTGGAAATAAGGAGGAACTTTCTGATGGTGAGAGTAATCAACCAGTGGAATGGCCTGGCAGCAAAATTTGTGAACACCCCATCGCTTGACACATTCAAAAGGAAATTGGACTGCCATCTGGTTGGGGTGGTGTAGGGTTTCCTGCTTGAGCAGGGGGTTGAACTTGATGACCTGCAAGGTCCCTTTCAATTCTAATAAATAAATAAATGAATGAATGAATGAATGAATGAATGAATGAATAAATGTATGTACGTACATACATACATACATACATACATACATACATACATACATACATGGGTGGGCAGCAGGCGGGACGGGGTGGAACACAGTTCCACCGGTGGAAATGAAGATGCATGCACAGCTCCAGCTGATCAACGGCTGTTACTTCGTGGATTACTGGTCTTGGCTCGGCTCTCCTTTTTTTCCCTGCTGCTCCTCTTTGTTTTTTTCCCTCTTTCCTCCTTCCTGGCGTCGAATGAGCTTCCTTCTCTCCTGCCCAGCTCCCCTCCAGCCTCACATGGCCACCTCCCACCTGAGGTGCAAGTAGAAGGTGTGGGTGGAAGCAGCACTGGCAGCATTTATGCTTCTGTCAGCACCTGTTTGCCTAGCTATCCAGCTTGAGGTGGAGGGGGCAACCCAAGAAGAAGAGCGTGAAAAATGCAAAACAAATTCTCATTCAAGCTACTCCCAGTTGATCACATGACCGGCAAGCCATTCCTACCCAGTCACATGACTATTAAGCCACACCCCAAAAATAAACCACACCCACAGTCATAGTTCCCTCTAAGCTGAGCAGTGAGCAATCGCTCACTTAAAAATCATCATCAACTCAGAGTTTTCCAAACCTGCCCAGAAGCCGAGAGGGAAAGAGTGAGAGGGAAGGAGAGAGAGAAGAAGAGAGGAAGAGAGAGAAACAGATAGAAAAAAGAGAGGAAGGAAAAGAGAAAGAAAAAGAATGGGAGTAAGGAAGAGAGAAAGAAAATCAAAATCTAGTTTGAAACTAGCTCAACTATTTAAGTGGCATTTTGATATTGATAGAGTTGCCCTATTATGAGCTCACTGTTATAGACACACAGTACAGTATTTTATTTTGAAATTCTCTGAGGCAAAACAGGGTGGGTTTTTAATTTGTTTGTTTGTTTGTTGGTTTGTTGGTTTATTATTTTTGTGCCGCCCAGTCCCAAAGGGACTGCTGCTCAGACACTATACTTTTCTGCCCACCCCCCCAAAAAATTAGAGGAAACACTGCCCACAGTGTGGCAATAAATCTTTTGGCTGCCCATTACTTCATACATACATACATATTGTATGTCATCATGCCATCTATTGGCCATGTCTTTCAGATGGAATTTAATTTAAATCATTACACAATGCCACATAATGGTATATTTGCTGGGGTAAAATACAGCAGGTTCTAACAGGTTCTCGAGAACCGGTAGTGGAAATTTGAGTATTTCAGAGAACTGGCAAATACCATCTCTAGCTGGCCCCAGAGCGAGTGGGGATTTTGCAACATCTTTCCCCCAGGAGTAGTGTGGGAATGGAGAATTTGCAGTATCCTTTCATTGCCATGCCCAACAAGCCACACCCACCAAGCTACACAATGCTCAACAGGTCATGCCTAGAGAACTAGTAGTAAAAAAAAGAATTGAATTTCACCACTGATATGAACTCATTACAGAACACAAATTTTTGACCACATGTAAGAATTCTAGCATGTTTGCTCAATTTCTCATTTAAGTTATATATTCATATTATCTATTCAGGCAAACATCCAATTGAAAGATCTATTACTGTTAATATCAGTTTGATAAATAGTATTGTCATAGTGTCAGCTGATTTGTTTCTTGGTATATATATATATATGTGTGTGTGTATGTGTGTGTGTGTGTGTGTTTATGTCGGATCACCCTGGTATATTGAAGGAACGTCACAGCTCCTTTTTGCCTCTAGGCCCAACCCAGGACCATTTCAAGGCAGTTAATTTATTCATAGCCGACAACTATATTCTGTACATACAGAATATAGTTGTCAGCTATGAATAAATTAACTGCCTTGAAATGGTCCTGGGTTGGGCCTAGAGGCAAAAAGGAGCTGTGACGTTCCTTCAATATACCAGGGTGATCCGACATAAAAAAACATATAGCCCCTCCCTGGTACAGAGCTGGAGGGATCAGGTCTGGTGGCTCAATTGCTAATTCTCTGCCTTACAAGGCAGAGGCTGCCAGATCGAATCCTAGTAAGAAGGGTGTGGCTAGCTGATGAGGCCAGGACAAAGCTGAAATGGGACCATCCTAGTCTCCCTTAATTTTAAAATTCCAGCTAAAAAAACATTTGATATATATATGTGTATGTGTGTGTGTGTGTGTGTGTGTGTGTGTGTGTCTATATATATATATATATATATATATATATATATATATATATATATATATATATATATATATATATATTTTTTTTTTTTTTCTTATGTCGGATCACCCTGGTATATTTTTAAGGAACGTCACAGCTCCTTTTTTGCCTCTAGGCCCAACCCGGGCCACTGCAAGGCAGTAATATATTTATAGCCGACAAACTATATTTTGTATGTGTTAAATGTTTTTTAGCTGGAATTTTAAAATTTTAAAATTTTAAAATTAAGGGAGACTAGTATAGATCCATTTCGGCCTTATTAGGCCTCATCAGCTAGCCACACCCTTTCTTTACTGGGAAGCTTCCCAGATCGAATCCCAGTAAAGAAAGGGTGTGGCTAGCTGATGAGGCCTAATAAGGCCGAAATGGATCTATACTAGTCTCCCTTAATTTTAAAATTCCAGCTAAAAAACATTTAACATATATATATATATATACACACACAGTGGAACCCCGACATAAGAGCTGCTCTACTTAAGAGCAACTCGAGATAAGAGCTGGGAGGGGAGAGATATTTTTGTTCTACTTACAAGCCCAAATTCGAGATACAAGCGCCAAGGAGCTGTCTCCTGAAACCAAACGCTAACTTCCGCGTTCGGCTTCAGGAGACAGCTGCGAAGCGGCGCGCGTGTTTTAAAAGGTTGCAGCCGGCCTGGGGGGCTCGGGGGGGGTGCTTGCAGCTTTCTTTCTTGCTCTTTTTCTTTCTCTCTTTTACCTTCCCTTCCTCTATTTCTTCTTTTCTTTCTCCTTCCCACCTTCTTCCCTCCCTCCCTCCCTTCACTCATTCCTCTCTTACTCTCCCCTTTCATAAGTTTCCTTGCTTCCTTCCTCTGTTCCTGTCCCTTCCCCCTTTCTTTCTTTCTTTCTTTCTTTCTTGCTTGCTCTTTTTCTTTCTCTCTTTTACCTTCCCTTCCTCTATTTCTTCTTTTCTTTCTCCTTCCCACCTTCTTCCCTCCCTCCCTCCCTTCACTCATTCCTCTCTTACTCTCCCCTTTCATAAGTTTCCTTGCTTCCTTCCTCTGTTCCTGTCCCTTCCCTCTTTCCTTCCTTCCTTCCCACCCTCCGTCCATTCATTCACCCATTCCTCTCTTGATCGCTTAAAGCCGGTCCCTGGTGCAAAAAGGGTTGGGGACCTCTGTCCTACAGGATTGGGTGGCAGAGAAGTTGAACATATGTAAATTTAAAAGTTTAAGAAAGTTTACAAGTTAAGTGAAAGAAACTTCATTATTCATTTATATGTACATGTACATTTCTTCATTAAAAACATGTCTTTCTGCATAATTTAGACTAACTTTGTGAGTTTTTTGAGGGCTGGAACCAATTAAAATTATTTACATTAATTCCTATGGGGAAAAGTCGTTCGAGATAAGAGCTGCTCGACTTAAGAGCCCAGGTCCGGAACGAATTAAACTCGTATCTCGAGGTACCACTGTATATATATATATTTGTTTTCGTAAATTTTCACGGGTATATGTATGTAGATTGTTCTGAGTTCGGGTTTTGCCCTGTGTAATATTTTGCTTAGCCACACCCTTTCCTTTACTGGGATTCGATCTGGTGAACTCTGCCTTGTAAAGCAGAGAACTAGCAGTGTGAGCTATCAGATCAGAACCCTTCCAGCTCTGTACCAGGGAGGGGCTATATGTTTTTCTTATGTCAGATCACCCTGGTATATTGACGTTCCTTAAATATACCAGGGTGATCCGACATAAGAAAAACATATATATATATAAATGTGACATATGACATATATATATATATATATATGTGACATATATATATATGTGACATATATATATATATATATATATATATATATATATATATATATATATATATACCGCCCACCTACCAGACATCTGGAAACCAGCCCTCAAATGTAACCCAGCCATAAAAACTGAAACTAGACTCAGAACACACATTGCAAAACAATCAAGTAGCCTGCAAGCTTCAACTACTCAGGATATCATGCCTAATCAACAACCATTAACTAATCAGCATACCTCAGCTACATCAACGACCCCAAGTGTTACCCCATTGACTCACCAGGAAGTTTCTACACAGCAGGCAATTGCTGAGCCATCAAACCACACCCAGCCACCAGTATTTATAGAAGGAAGGCAGCTCGGGTCTCGCTCTGTTCGCCCTAGAACAAGGACAGAAACACCAGCCTGAAGATGACGAGTGGGACCTCATCGAAACTTCGCCAGAAATTTCCATTTTTTATTTACTTTGCCATAACCAAACATCATAGTAGGGTATCAAGATCAAAACATTTTTTTTCATACTGTTATTTGTCTCACCAGTCAAACAAGTTGACTGCTGCTGTGATATATGGTACAAAACAATACCTTCTCTGCTTTATCAAGGCATTAGGAGTAAGATAACGAGAGCAATTTTACAATCTTGCTTCTTGTTTTACCCAATTCTTGTTACATTCAGTGATAGGATATGCTTATCCAATCTCATTTGAAGCCAAAATCCCTACATTAACACATTAATTATAATAAAAGCCACTTCAATTATGTTTTGACTTCTTTTAACAGCTAAGGAAGAATAGCAAAAATAGCAAAAATAGAGCCTTCTATTTTCTAATGAGGCTTCATGGCAATTTATGAAACAGAAACAACATTCAAAGGTAGGCTTAACACAGTTAAGGTCATATTATTTTGGCCTTAACACAATGTCTTGCAAATAAATATCTGAAAATTCAATAGAATGTAATTCTCCGAGCAGATATATTTAGAAACACAAATAGAGTGTTTTTAGCAAGATTGTATGAATGCAAAATATTGATTTTAGGTTTTTTATTTGTTAAAGAAAAATGTGAAGAGTCAAAATTTTATTTAGAAAACATTATTTAGAGGCATAACTATCTTTTAATAACAGAAAATGAAATTACTTACATACGCCACAGAATAGGAAAGAGAAAACTACTTAATTTAATCATAACTTTTGTTAGATAACATTCCCATGATATGACTGTATCTATGATATGACATATCTTCTGCAGCAGACATAAAATTTGCTCAAGTCAGCATAGAGAATCTCAGGACTGGGTGAGTATGTGGATGGGTGGATGGGTAAGTGGATGGATGGATGGATAGATAGATGGATATTTATTAATTACTTTAATAAAATTAATCTTCAGTCTGAGCCAGCAGATTCTCTAGCTGTAGATACAAAGAAATGATTGAGTGGTAGATATGGGCATAGAGACCAGTTGTTGGCTGCCCTCATTTCTTGAAGTGACAGTACAAGACTGTATCAAGCAAAACAAAGTCAACATGAAACTGGAAAATGAGCACACACACACACACACACACACACACACAAGCCCTAGTTTGGAATACAGTAGCTAGAGTTAGAATGGTATTTAATGGAAACCAGACTGCAGATGAACTTATGGCAAATAGAAAATTTAATGCTATAAAGATACATACATTATACCATTGGAAAGTGGGATGTCAGAACTTATGAACCAAAGCACACATGATGTTGTCAGGGCATACGGTAAATGTCAAGACTAAACTTCAATATTCTGGGAATCAGAAACTGTAATTGGCTGGAATAGGTCACTCCATGTTAAAGAAACTTCAGTTCTACTTTTGACAAAAGGCATAACAGAAATGGATTACCCATCATTATTAATAAACGGTTCCATCCAAATGATAGTACTATCTTAATTCAAGCCTACAGAATTCAAGCAATATCACATGGATTCAAATAATCCAACTATAGTGGATTATAGATAGTGGAAGTGCAATAGTTCTATGGTGATTTACAATTGATTCCACACAAGAAGAATGGAAAAATTATAGAAGATTGGAACACTGAAGTTTAATAGCATCTATAATATGAAAAAAATTGGCCAAGACAACACAGGATACAGAAGAGTTCTGCTGTAAAAATTCAGTGTTACTAATGAAATCTTTTGCGAACAACATACAATGCAACCCAACACATGGACATGGCATATTTAACCAAAACAAGTTAGGTTTGGCAGTGCCTTTAATTTAGATTAGTGGTGGGTCGCTATTGGTCTGGTCCAATTCTATGAACCAGTAGCGGTGGTGGTGTGAGATTCTGCCAATCCACCCCAGATGCACAGCGCATATGCAGAAGCGTTGTGAATGTGCACGTGAACCGGTAGTGATGGGATTTAGAACCCATCACTGGTTCAGATTTATTTATTTATTGGATTTGTATGCCGCCCCTCTCCGTAGACTCGGGGCGGCTAACAACAGTAATAAAAACAGTAATAAAAAACAGTATGTAAATCCAATACTAAAACAACTAAAAAACCCTTATTGTAAAACCAAACATACATACATACAAACAAACAAACATAACATGCATAAATTGTAAGGGCCTAGGGGGAAAGAATATCTCAGTTCCCCCATGCCTGACAGCAGAGGTGGGTTTTAAGGAGCTTACGAAAAGCGAGGAGGGTGCGGGCAATTCTAATTTCCGGGGGGAGTTGGTTCCAGAGGGGTGGGGCCGCCACAGAGAAAGCTCTTACCCTGGGCCCCGCCAAATGACATTGTTTTATTGATGGGACCCAGAGAAGGCCCACTCTGTGGGACATAACTGGTCGCTGGGATTCGTGCAGCAGAAGGCGGTCCCTGAGATAATAATTTATTCAATTTTTTTTAATGCTGCCCTTCTCCTTAGACTCAGGGTGGCTTACCACATGTTAGCAATAGCACTTTTTAACAGACCCAGCATATTGCCCCCACAATCCAGGTCCTCATTTTACCCACCTTGGAAGGATGGAAGGCTGAGTCAACCTTGAGCACGTGAGGAGATTTGAACCGCTGACTTGCAGATCTACAGTCAGCTTTTAGTGGCCTGCAGTACTGCACTCTACCTGCTGTTCCACCCCGGCTCCTGATCATGAACTCCTTCTAGAAAAGTTACAACTTAAAATATAAAAACAACAAAATATCAGCTATATTATAGTGAAGATATACATTTATTAAATATCTGATATTTAATAAATGTAATATACCTGATTAAAAATACCTTAGTAACTCTGATCTTAACATAATTGTAACATAATTAAAGATGAACCAAATAAAAATAATCAGAAATATAAAAAGAAAACAAGGCAAAATAACTGTCTGCAGATATGTTAAAAATAGGCAAAGGCAACAAAACAAAAAGAGAAAAAAAATATTGCCCCAATACTTGCTGAGTTCTAGAGAGGAGGTAAAAGATGCAAATAGTTATGTGTAAATAAACAATGCAGAAATTCTTAAAATAATTGAATAGGACAGACAAGAGATTTAAGAAAAATTTCAGAACATTTTATGCAAAAATGAGCATAACAAAAGACAAAGAAGGAGAAAAAATAAATAAATAAATAAATAAATAAGAGATGTGAATATGTATAAATACCCACATATGAATGATACATGCAAATATTTGATCACTGGACTAGAATCAGATTTTTGATATAAGTTATTAATGATGTTTAAATGGGTCCAGAAATAACTAAGCTGCAGAAATTGATGAAATTCAGCAGTATTATTTAACATATTATAAAATGATACAGACAAAGTAATGTGTGCTGTTTGTAAGCAGGTACGGAAAACACAGCAGTGGCAAGGTATTGGAAAATAGCAATTTATATTACAGTTCCAAAAAAAGGGCAGTGCTAATGAATGCTCAAATTACTGAACACTTGTATTTTGTTTGTTTGTTTATTTGTCAAAAAATGTACAAGATAATAGGTATGGTATAAACACAAACAAAAGCAAAGTAGGTATAGGTAAATTTGGACAATAGGACAGTAGGACAGGGATAGTAGGCATGATGGTGAGCTTATGCATGCTTCTTACAGACCTCTTAGGAATGGAGTGAGTTCGACTGTAGACAGTCTAAGGTTAAAGTTTTGGGGAAGAAACCACAGAGATTTGGGGAAGAAATCACACTCAGGTGGTGCATTCCATGCATTGATCACTCTGTTGCTGAAGTCGTATTCTGCAGTTGAATTTTGAGTGGTTTACATTGAGTTTAAATCTATTTTGTGCGTGTATGTTGTTGTGGTTATAGCTGAAGTATTCATTGACATTTTGGTAGATGGTTTTATGAACATTTAGATCAGATCGAAGGCGATGTAGCTCTAGGTTTTCTAAGCCCAAAATTTCAAGTTTGGTGGAATAAAGTATTCTGTTGCGAGTAGAGGAATGGAGAATTCTTCTCGAGAAATATTTCTGGAATCTCTCAATTGTATTAATGTCCGATATGCAGTGCAGGTTCCAGACAGATGAGCTGTATTAGAGGATTAGCACCGGTGGACTTACCCGCCGGTGCCTTTTGCAGGAGGGTCGGGACGACACCGGACACATGGCAGCCGCCATCTTGGATCTCGGCTGAAGTCTCGCGAGATTGCGAGACTTCGGCCGAGAATCAGGCCAGGGTGGCCTGATTGCTGACGTGTCCGGGCGGGGCTTGCCAGCCCTATAAAAGGGCGTGCAGGCCCGGGTTCGGCCTGTTCGCCCGGACTACGTCAGCAGAGCAGACATTTGGATGTCTGCTCTTGGAGCCTCTTTCGGCGGCCGCGGCAGCCGTCACTTTTGAAGCCTCATTGGAGGCTTGAGGAGGCTGCGGCCCGTTGCGAGCAGCAGGGGAAAGACCCCTTTTCAGCCCGTCCAGGCCTGCGGTCTGCTCCTCTTCCACGACATGTTGTGGCCGCCATTTTGAGAGCCTCATTCGGAGGCTTGTGGAACGGTCTGGGGGCTTCGGGTCCGGTGGGAAGGCTGGGCCTTGTGCCGTTTCGGCTGTTGCCCCCTCTATGGCATCCGGGGGGGATCGTTCTGGTCGCCCCCTCGGGAGCATGGGGGGATCGGGCGGAGGGCTTGCGTGTACGCCCCCCCAGGTTCGTGGCCCCTGTACGGAGGGCAGTTAGGCCCTTGGCGGCAGCTTCCTGCTGCTGCGCTGCCTGTTTGGGCAGAGGCCAATTGCTGCCCTCTTTTGTGTAAAAACAAAACAAAACGATGGTGTAAAACAAAAATAATAATAATAATAATAATAAGACTGCTAATACTGATAATTATGGTCAAATTAATTAATATATTTATATATATATATATTATGGTCAAACATTAATTATTTAAATATTTTGGTAGCCCAGCCGGTAGCTCGGCCAGGGCTAACCAGGAAGGGGCCCCCGGGGGGTCCTGCTGGAGGGAATGGGGTTGGTGCCACCCGGTCCCAGTTTCTTGGGGTTTTCGGGGGGGGGCACCTGTAACCAGGTTTGGCCCCCCGCCGGCTCCTACTGCGGGGGCACAGGCCCCTGGGGCAGCTTTTCTGCTAGGGCCTGGTATGTCGGGGAGGGGGGGTTGGACCCCGCCAACGCAGGCCGTAGTGCCTCTGCCCCTTTTGACGGCTTACCCATCGGGGCCAGGGCTATTAGGTATGGGGGCCACCACAGTGTGGGACCCGTTCGCCGCATGTCATGGGTTTGCTGCAAGGGGGCTTGTTTCGCCCCTTTTTTGTAAGTACAGCCATGCGTGCGGGAAGATTGGGGTTCCCATGCCGCTTTGATGTGCCCCTGCCCCTAAAAGGGGACGGTTAGGAGGGGAGGGGGTCCAGGGAACAACCCCCACCTACTGGGGGTAAAGGGGCCCAGCCCAATTAATTTAAAAACACTTGAGGGTTGGTTGAGGGACTACCACCCTTGCTCGAGAGCGGCTGCTCTCTTGCTAGGTTTCTCAATGGGGTTCAGGATCCCTTACATGGGGGTTAGGCAAGCCTTCATGTCCGACAACCTCAGGTCGGTTGTAGGACATGAAGACATTGTTCGGTCCAAAATAGCGAAGGAGGTGGCCGAGGGGAGGGTCCTGGGGCCCTTCCCGGAGCCACCCTTCCCGAATCTTAGGGTGTCCCCATTAGGGGTGGTCCCCAAAAAGGCGAGTGGTGAATTTAGGTTGATTCACCACTTGTCTTTTCCTAAAGGGGAGTCAGTGAATGATTTCATTCCTGACGAACTTTGTTCAGTCTGGTACGCATCCTTTGATGCGGCCGTGGCCATGGTAAGGGAGTGTGGGGTTGGAGCCCTTATGGGTAAATGCGACATTAAGTCAGCATTCCGGCTCCTCCCCATACACCCAGACGACTTCGAGCTGTTGGGCTTCCATTTCGAAGGTGTTTTTTATGTGGACAGGGCTTTACCCATGGGTTGCTCTGTCTCATGCTCTCTTTTGAGAGCTTTAGCACCTTCTTGGAGTGGGCGCTCAGGAGGCACAGTGGTCTGGGCTCGGTCGTTCACTACCTTGATGATTTCTTGTTGGCGGGGCCTGCGCGTTCAGAGCAATGCTTTGCTCTAATGCGGGACTTCGAAGCCCTTTGTGCTCAGTTGGGGGTGCCTTTAGCCTCTGAGAAGACCGAAGGCCCCGCCACCAGGATTACCTTCCTTGGTATTGAATTGGACTCAGAGGAGCAATCTTCTAGACTGCCCCTGGACAAGTTGACTAAGATCAGGGGTAAGCTCGATGCGGTTCTGGGCTGCAGGAAGGTCACTCTTCGGCAGCTCCAGGAACTAGCTGGGATACTTAATTTTGCCTGCCGGGTCATTGTGCTGGGCAGGGCCTTTTCTAGGAGGTTATACGCTGCGATGAAGGGACTCCGTTTGCCCCATCATCGTACCCGCTTATGCGCAGGGGTCAGGGCTGACCTCTGCGTATGGCGGGAGTTTTTAGAACAATTTAATGGGCTGTCTTTTTGGAGGCACGAGCTTCTTTTGGAAGCTGAGTTGCAGCTCTGCTCCGATGCCGCGGGGACTTGTGGTTTTGGGGTAGTGTTAGGTGACCAGTGGTGCTGGTCGGCTTGGCCTCCGGAATGGAGCGCCTCTTCCCTGGTTAAGGATTTGACCTTTTTAGAGCTTTCCCCCTGATAGTGGCCTTAGAGCTCTGGGGGGAGCAGTTTAGGGACAAGACTGTGCATTTTTGGTGCGACAACTTAGCGGTTGTCCATGTTGTGAACGCCCTGTCCTCTAAGAGCGACAGAGTCATGTGGCTTGTCCTCCATTTTATGCACAGGTCCTTGTCCCTAAACGCATTGTTTTTGGCCAGACATGTCCCCAGGTTAGATAACGGGGTTGCTGACGCCTTGTCCCGTGGTCAGTTGTCCAGGTTTCGGACCCTGGCCTCATGGGCCCAAGAGTCGCCAGAGGCATTCCCCGACCACCTTTGGAGCCTGGGCGGGTTCCCGAGCGGTGGAGAG
Source organism: Erythrolamprus reginae (assembly GCF_031021105.1). Lineage (NCBI taxonomy): Eukaryota > Metazoa > Chordata > Lepidosauria > Squamata > Dipsadidae > Erythrolamprus > Erythrolamprus reginae. Next base: position 29,990,617 of record NC_091955.1, on the reverse strand, counting down.
AAGAGGCCTCCAGGGCTATCGCCCTCTCGGTAGCACCAGGCACCCTGAGGGCTTACCAGCATGCAGGTAAGGAGTTTGTGGATTTCAGGCAGGATAGGGGTTACCCCCATAGTTGGCCTGCCCCAGTGGAACACCTGGCAGAATTTTGTGTCCAGCTTAGGCAGTGTGGCCTTTCAGTTAGGACAATTAGGTCCCGGTTAGCCGGCCTCGCCTTTCTGTCCAAGGTGTGGGGGGGGGTTGCAGAATTTTCTGGCGGCTCCCGCATTCGGAAGATGCTGGAAGGCTGGGTGAGGGAGCGACAGGGGACCCCTGGTGACACTCGTCAGGCCCTGACGGTTCAGCAGCTGTCCCTGATTAATCAGGCTTTGGACAGTCTGTGTGCCTTTCTGTACGAGGCCCGTCTTTTTAGGGCAGCGACTTGCGTCATGTTTTTTGGGCCCCTAAGGGTCAGCGAGGCCATGGCCTCCTCACAGGCTGACACGTCTCTCCGTGCCTTCCAGTACACTGATCTAGCCTTTAGGCAGGGGGGTGTCTCCCTTTGGGTGAGACATTCCAAGACAGATCAGTTACACAGAGGGGTTAGGATAGAGCTTAGCGCGGCCACCGACCAGTCTGTGTGCCCGGTGGCTGCTTTGCGGCATTTTTTGTAGCTTGAGGGGGTCGGGGCAAGGGTACCTTTTTTAAGCATCAGGACGGTACCCCTCTGACCCGGTATAAATTCTGGGTGTTAGTATCCAGGGCAATGGCTAAGGTAGGCATTGCTCCCGCCGGCTAGGGAACGCTTTCGTTCCGTATCGGCGCCGCCACTAGCGCGGCACTTTCTGGTTTCCCAGCCCTGAGGATTCGGGAGATCGGCCGCTGGCGGTCAGCGGCATATTTGGGTTATGTTAGGCCCGCTGAGGATTTAGGCCAGGGTCTTAGGCTAGGTAACCTCTCTGTGTCCTCTTCCAGGTAGCCATGCCAATACGACACCGACGGGTTGCTCTGCGGCCACCGTACTGATCCTGGGCCGGCCGCTCAGCAGCTTGAACCGCCGGGAGGACCCAACTGTCCTTGGGAGGATGGGTCACTGTCGTCTGGCTGGGGAGAAGAGGCTTGCGGTTGGAAGGGTTTTTTCTACTGCGGTTGCTGGGAGGGCGGCATCCCATTGCTGCGCCCAGTTGGTGCGGGGGGCAGCATCCCATGGCTGCGCCCAGATGTGTGCTGGGAGGGTGGCATCCCATTGCTGCGCCCAGTTGGTGCTGGGAGGGCGGCATCCCATTGCTGTGCCCAGTTGGTGCTGGGAGGGCGGCATCCCATTGCTGCGCCCAGTTGGTACTGGGAGGGCGGCATCCCATTGCTGCGCCCAGGTGGTGGGTCTTGCACCTCGGTGCAAGGACCTGTGTGGGCCTGGGGGTCTACTTTAGATCTGCCAGGCTCACGAAGCCTGCGGTGGCTTCGCACTGTGGGGCCCACCACGCAAGTGGTGTGGTTGAGATCCTCCCGAGGATCACTTGGGGGGACGCCATTTCCCTTAGAGCCCTTCACCGGGTTAGACGGGGAGTTATTAAGGCCCTGGGTATGGTAGTCAGAGAGTTAGGCGGGGTGGTAGTGGCCCATCCCCGCATCACCATAGATCAGCTGTGGCTTTACCTGGCTGCTGGTCTTCCTCTGTCAGAACAGGGGAACACCATTTTTCTTACAGGACCTGCAGTGGTCTCTGCGTGAGCTGGCGCAGTTAGAGGGGGGAGTCGGGGGGCCAAGATAGAGATCTGACCCCCGCTCCGTGGCAGGTTAGGGGCGGAAAACTGGGTGGTGGTTTAGCAACTGCGTGTTCTCCGTTGGGCATCTTTGGGGATGATTGACAGGTTCTCTCCAAGCTTGTGGTGGAAGCGACCTGAGCAGTTGGGGGGAACCTGTCTTTGGGTCCCGCACCTTTAAGTCCCCCGTTAGGGGTTAGCCGGTGGGACCCCCCTCATGCAAGTGCATGGCAGGGTCTTAGGGGAGGGAGGGGTCCCTCACCTGGACTAGCATGGAGCTACGCCCATATGTTGCCCAGGAAGTTTATGTGACATCATATTCCGCCCCGGAAGCAATTGTTTGACCCTGCAGGTCCATTGTTTGGGTCATAGTTAGATATGTTAATTTATGCTAATTTAGTTTACTCATTACTCCGTCTCTTCTGCAATGGTCTGGCAAATGTTTTGTTTGCTCTGGATAGCAGTTTTTGTTATGTTTTTGTTATTTTGTTAGCAATCCATGCTAAATCTCTAAAATCTCTTAATTATTCATTTTAGTTTTGAATTTTATATTTTTAAGAACTTGTTTTCTATTTTCATCACTATTAGACAAGTTTAGTATTTAGTTACATGGAGAAATACAATTATTATCAAACAATTGTGCTGCGCTGTTATTACAGTAGCCTGCTTAACTATTTATTTAGGCAATAGCTAACTTTCAAAAAAGAAAATAGGGAATGTTTTTCTTCTACTTCTTTTAATGTAAAACTGGCCTGATGTTTTCCATCTCACAAATGAATTGTGGACTTAGGGTATCCTATGCAAAGGTGGTTTCCTCCCGGTTCGCATCAGTTCTATAGAACTAGTAGCAAACTGATGATGATGTCATGGAGCTGGTTCTATTGGTGGCGGTCTGTGGACACCGCCATCTTTTTTTGGATTATTTTTAATGTTTTGGAATTTTTGCTGATATTTTCTTTTGTGCATGTGACAGAAACTGAGTTTCCAGCACTGCACATGCACCACGTTCTTGTTTTTTGGGGGTGAGGGAGGTTTTTTTGCAAATTTTCAGCACTGCACCCATGCAACATGGCCATGTAGTATGGACGGAAGTAAAATGGTGTTAAGGTAAGTGTCCTGATCAGTTTTCTGACAAAGGAACACAGCACAACACAGCCTTCGTACAAACCTTGTTTTAATAGTAAAGGGTACTAAATGTCTTACTTAGCAGTTGTCCTAAATTCAAATAAAGTATAAACCAGTCTTTTCTGTGTAAGGCTGTCAATTAGTCTCTTAACAATTGGCAATATTCCAAACAAAAGAACACAACTTTGATGAAGGGTCTTTCAGATAACAGCAGATACTTGCTGTTTTTGGCAAACCACCCAGGAACAATTTGCAGGCAACTTGATAATTTCAAATGGGAGCAGAATAGAGGTTTGACTTCAAAGACAAGGATTGGAAATGAACAAAGTTTTCATCACTTAAATAGGCCGTGGTAGTGGTCAATTATCCCCAAATCCTACTCCTGAGTAGTCCTTCTCCTCAGGAACCATTCCTTCCTTTTGGCAGCTCTGTGCATATGCACATTAAGAACAGGCCCCTCCTCTTCTTCATCATCATTCATGGTAGCCTCTAGAGGTTCTGAAGGCCTTGGCTGAATCCCTGCCTCTGGCACTGAGCCTCCTCCAGCCTCCTTGCTATTTGACTCTGGCACTAGCTGCATAGGCCACTGGTCAATCACACCACCATCATCCTCACTGTCCAAATCCACCACCAGTTGCACAGGCCACTGGCAGATCACAACAATAAATTAGAACCCACCCCTGGTCCTATGTCCTTACTTCATGATCATTGAATAATGAATGCCATTATTATTTCTTTTTAGATATTGAATATTCTGAAGAGTTTTCAGCTAATTGTTCATTTCATTTAGTAGTCGGCCAAGTTTTAGAAAATGTGTCACCTAAAACAATGTGACTAATACCCCTGAATGAACCTTTTGTTTTCTTTCCTATGCTCCCTTCTATCCATTAACTGGATCTTGACAAACTGCTTTTTCATAGAAATTTATCAGTTCATTACTAATTTTCTAACAAAGAAAGCATCTTAAAGTTTTAGGAGACATTTGGAAGAAAGAGTGAAGCCATTGATTAAGACTCATTGTAAATTCTATATAATCAAGCTTGCACTTACTTCTGTTTCATTTTTTTCATTAGACCTGCTCATAGTATTGAAAAGAACTTCTTTCTGAGATGCAACAAACTAAATTGTCCAAAGAGATAATTACTAGATATTTACTGAAGAAATTCCTATACCAAGTTGACAACACTATTAAATATTAATGAAGTCAATGATTCATATAAATACAATGATTTAAATTATTAACTACACCTAGAACATGTTGCTCATCATCTAGTTTGGGAATTGCATGAATTAGAATGTGTTGAATTAATTATAATTCCAAAGACCCACAAACTTCTGTTAATACTTTAGGAAACTATGCCAGCTTCAACTTTCAGTTTTCTCTTTTTCTGCAAATTGCACATTCGCTTGTTATGATGAAAGGATCAGTAATGTATGCATGAAAACAAAGTTAATTCATTGAAAATGTAAAGTGCTAGCATATCAAATTTGTTGTAATATCAATAACCTCACTAGAACTTAGTTAAAAACTATTAAATTGGTGAAGCAGGTCTCAAGCCAATACCAATAATTCAACATACAAACTGCTATGCATTAGTTTCCCCCATAATGGAGCTACAAATGTTTCCTTTGGAACCAATGTTTGAGAATGCTTATTGGATCAGAATCAAGAAAATCCCTTGGGTTTTCTAATAATTATTTGCTAATTAATTGTTCAGAGTGTTTCAAAAGGTTTTTTTTAATTTATTTATGCTTTAAGCAATTTGTTTAACTACCATCATCCAGTAAAACTCCAGGCAGTACATGAGAGAATGAGTAATTATGATAGTTTTGCTAGGTATGGACCTCAAGTCACAGGTAAACCATCTCAAAGTGGCCCCCAAAACAATCTAGGGAGGGGAAGATGGTGGAAATGGAAAGCAAGTCCAGAAACATCATCTGAATCACTTTAGACCTGATGTAACTCATTAGAACTGAAGGTAATCATCTGCTTATTTGTTGTCTTTTTATTATTATTTTTTAGCATGACTATATGGGATGTGTTTAAAATTCAGTCTTGCTCGAACAATGATCTGTGGCTTACTTCGTTTCATGAACTCAGTCAGTGCAATTTAGCAAACCATGCTTATACATTTTTATTAATAATTTTATTTTTTCAAGATGTAAAATACAAAAGAAAATGAAAATAGTAGGAAAGTGGAGGAAGGAAAAGGAAAGAGAAAGAAGTGTAGGGTAAAAGAAAGAAAAAAAAGTATTGACTTCTGACTCTTTTTAGTTCAGTAGAATAAAGTAGAAACATTACAGTCTCAACATTTTACTTTATGTACTAGCGGTTTCTATAACTATAACTTTCTTATTCGGCTATATTTAGTTATAGAAATGGCTAGTGTAAAAGTAAAAAGCTGAGATTGTATGTTATTACCTTGTTATACTACACCAAGAAGAGTTGTAAGTCAATGCTTTTCTTTTTCTTTTCACCTTTACCCTACACTTTTCCCCTTTCCCTTTTTCTTCCAATATTTTTCCATTATTTTAGTTTCTCTTTTTATTTCTACATTTTCTATTTTGATAAACGAATACAAATTTGAACCTCAGAAAACAAAGTTGCAGGTGTTCTTTTCTTTGATTAAAGCAGTTAATTCTGCCATCCCTGCTGGTTACATCAGTTTTTCAAGCCATTCATCCATTGTGGGAATTAAACCATCTATGCAACTGATGTCTTCATGCGATATGAACCATATTAAAAACATCTCCAAGAACTGATCAAAGGTCTGCCTAATCTAGAATCCCTTTTCTCATAGTAAAAAGATTTGATAGATATGGATGGAGCCGGGGTGACGCAGCAGGTAGAGTGCTGTACTGGAGGCCACTGAAGCTGACTGTAGATCTGGTGGTCAGCGGTTCAAATCTCACCACCGGCTCAAGGTTGATTCAACCTTCCATCCTTCCGAAGTGGGTAAAATGAGGACCCGGATTGTGGGGGCAATAGGCTGGCTCTGTTAAAAAGTACTATTGCTAACATGTTGTAAGCCACCCTGAGTCTAAGGAGAAGGGCAGCATAAAAATCAAATAAACAAATTAATTAAATAAAAAAATAAAAATAGAATAGCACCCTCCTTGCCTTTCGTAAGTTTCTTAAAACCCACCTCTGCCGCCAGGCATGGGGGAATTGAGATACTCTTTCCCCCTAGGCTTTTACAATTTTATGCATAGTATGTCTGTATGTATGTTGGTTTTACAATGGTTTTTTTAACTATATTGGATTGTCATATGCTGTTTACTACTGTTGTTAGCCGCCCCGAGTCTACGGAGAGGGGCGGCATACAAATCCAATAAAATCAAAATCAAATCAAATATCCATAATGTCTTTTGTAGAATCTATTAATGGTGGAAGTTGGGTTCTGAGAGAACTAGACCTTAAGAAATAGCTAGAAAAATAGCTAGAAAAAAAGAGACTATCAAACACTGACTACTGAATTTTAAACTAAACCTTGACTTCATGTGGATAACCCATTCCCACCTACACAATCAGTTGAATGTGAAAACGTCAGATTTCAAGAGCCCAGGTTGTGAAAATGGGCACCGACTAGTGTGAAATTATTATTACAGACTTTTTTTAAAAAAAAATCAAGTTGGGCTTAGTTATATCAGGGATATGGCTTTGATAAAAGAAAAAGCAAGTCTACATTTCCCAAGACTGGCCTCCTGCTTCACTGATATGGTTTCATAATTTTTCCGTTCCTCACTATTTTGGGAGCAGAATCAATCAGTTGCTCTTTTGATATTTGTTTACATCAAAAGGCCTTCACCCAGTTTAGAATACCGAACATGATTCTGAATATTCAATTAATCTGTGAACAAAACTCAAATGGTGAGTGTATTATTGTACTGAAAATGTTCAGGGCAAGAAAAAGGAGACTCGAGCATGTTCAGGTGGAACGTTACAGCTTTTACTCTCTAAATGTTTTCATTTGTAGCAGATGCACAATTGATGAAGTGTGACTGACATGTTCTGCCACAATGATTTAAAGACTTACTGCAGCTTGCTGCTCCTATTGTGGTATGAATAAAGGCAAAATGATTCACCATACAATTTCAGTTACAATGAATAAAATGATGTTATCAAAAGATGTTTCCCTCCCATTCCCTTTGCAAGGTATTAGTTTTGTTATGATGAATAATGAAAGATTAGATGTTGATTAGAATCACATTCCCAGTTACAAAAAAAAAATTTGGGCTTTATTATCAAGCTAATAAAACCTCTCTATCAATGTAACAAGCAATGAGGTGGAAGGAGACTTTTTATATTTGAAGAAAATCTTAGGGTCTGTATTACGTGCCAGTTCTTGTTACTCAGGACTCAACCACTTGCATGTGTGAATTAAACTGATTCAGTACGAACTTCTGTTCTAGGTACGGAGGCACAGAAGAGCAGGGACATATCTCTGCTTACCATCATTTCATATTTTGAATATTTTCAATAATGGATTAAGGTGAGGCTTGGATAGAAAGGACTCTAGGGAGGGCTAAGAGCTATGGTGGCACAGTGGTTAGAATGCAATACTACAGACTACTTCTGCTGATTGCTGGCTTCAAGATGTTCAGCAGTTTGATTCTCATTGGCTCAAGTGTCTATGAAGATTCTCAGTCATCCAGGTCCCAAAGATGCTTTTTCAAGAAATAATTGGACTTTGTTTTTTCTTTGAATATGTTTTTCTTCTCATCCAAGAAGCTTCTTCAACTGAACTGTTGCTAAAGAAGCTTCTTGGATGAGAAACAAAAGGTCTTCAAAGAAAAATCAGAAAGTCCAGTTGCTTCTTGAATCTTGGAATCAGCAGTACAAGGTTGACTCAGCCTTCTATCCATTTGAGGCTGGTAAAAGAAGAACTCAGGTTACTGGGGGCAATATGTTTTCTCTTTAAACCAATTAGAGAGGGCTGTAAAGCACTGTGAAGTGTTATGTAAGTCTAAGTGATATTGCTATTGCTATTTAAAGATTATTTGTGTTTTTGGTCTCCTGAAGTGTTTCAGATAATCCTTTCTCAAATAAAATTCTGAAATGTAATAAATTCTTAATTTGATTTTTCAGCTTCACCCATGGCATTTAAACCCCTGGGAATACATACGAAATAGTGTATTATTGTTGTCAATAGTTGATAGTTGAGCATGTTTTTTTTTAAATTATGGGTTTTTACTTTTAATTATTAGATTTGTATTCTACATTGTTTTTTCTATTACTGTTGTGAGCCACCCCGAGTCTACGGAGAGGGGCAGCATACAAAATGAATGAATGAATGAATGAATGAATGAATGAATGAATGAATAAATAAATAAATAAATAAATAAATAAATAAATAAATAAATAAATAATCATGCCTGCTATCTAGTACTGTTGCTTAACTGAGTTGGAGTAACTGTTGCAATTCTTGAAAACTTGTAACTTAGTGGACTTCTGCAAGCAGCTGAAATATCTACCGGTACTTTTGACTCTAGTGTCTTTTGTTGAAGCAGTAGAAAAGCCACACCAGTGACAAGAGAATTATTGTTATAAAATAAGTCTCTCAAGCCTTTTTCTTATTTCTGGAGGAAAGAAAGGGCAGTAGAACTATAAAACTGTAAAATTGCAAACTAAATAATAATAATAATAATAATAATAATAATAATAATAATAATAATAATAATAATAAACAACTGGTTGCAATGAGTACAAAGAGCACAACAGGACAGATGCCTTTGTGCAAAAGAATATGAGTAATAGTGCCATAGTTGTCTAGACATTAAATACTGAAAGACCAGAATATTTTGTCAAAGCTAATATTTTGATGCAAAATTTGCTAAAATCACAAGGTGTTCTGTGAGGCTTTTAAAAGTTTCAATAGATACTACGTTTTGCTTCCCATAACAATCCGTAAAACAGGCACCAATTTTCAGCCATGATGTCATTTTCCAATGTAATCCCAAACATATGCTATTCACAAAGGTTAAGAAACCAAACTGGGTTGAATGGAAGCAGAAAGAATTCTTTCAAAACTTGATGGGTGCTTATAGAGTAAACCTTTGGTTCCTGTAAGAAAAATATAGCAAGTACGATGAATTATGGTGAGTTTAAAATTATAATTAGTTCACAGTTGCAACTCCCCTTGTCTAGAATTGAGGATATTTTTGGTAACCTCTGTGGGAGACACCGCTTCAATAAAAACCAGCTTTTAGAGGGAGGGTCCCTTTGTGTCGGTGTTGTCTTCTGAAAATTGCCAGCAGTACCCTCCCAGAGTTTCTTTTTTCAGATTTTTCAGAAGTGACTTGCCATTGCCTCCTCCGTAGGATGGACACAGAATGGCTGACCTAAGATCATCCAGCTAACTGGACTAGAACTCAAGGTCTGCCAGTTTTTAGCCTGGTGCCTTCACCACAACACCAAATTGAAAACCAATCTAGCAGAAGCTTATTAAACAATGAAAATGGGGGTGGGGGGTGTTCTATGGATTTTAATCATAAATACAAACAAAGTGTTATATTACTTAACTGGTCTGTTTTTGGAGTAGCATCACTTGCAATATTTAGGCAGAGAGCCCTAGAGTGGGAGCAAGGCTATCTAGGCTGTGACATTGCATCATGAGACACAATGGTGGTGCATCTACCATATAGCAACATTGGAAAGAATGGGGGACTATTGTCTTCAAGCAAGTTATAGCAAATGTGATTATTTTAAATTGTTTTTAGTATTTTTTAGAAAATAATTTTATTGTTGTCCCTGGTTTGTTTTAATTTTTATTTCTATATTTTAGTTTCATTTATTAATTTTGGGGATTTTTTTAAAAAAATCACAATTTATCAATTGAACTTCGGAGTCATACTATGTATTTAGTGTGCACAGTTTAGGTTGTGTATTTTAAAAGATAAAGTAATTAACAGCAAATCCTTCTGATATTTCTGTCTGAGAAAATCCTGCCAGGAAAAATAAAGAATAATTAGTAAAATTGGAAAAGTAAAAAGTTCTTCCTTAATTTATGACTACTTGACTTACAATCTTAGAAAAGGTGCTATAGCTGCCTGTACTCACACTTGTGATCATTTCATCATCCCTGATAATTGCAATTCAGGCACTTGATAACTGGTTCGTATTTACAATTGCTGTCATATAATTATGATTTGAAATTTTTTTGCCTTAGAAAAAAGACAAAAAATATGCATTGGGAAGCTGGATCATGTGATTAATGATTGTGGAAATTTGATTAATGATTGCTGTAATAATAGTCATAAAATCTCGTCCCATCATGTGGTCACTCAATTTATGACTTTACTGTATCTGTAAAACAATGGTATAGAGAAGACACAGATATCATTCTGTTTATATAATTACCCTTTCTTTTAGAACTAAACCAGAAAACATTGATCATATGTTTATTCAAAGAGATCTATTATCTAACATGTTTTGATTATATATATTTTATGTATCCATTCTCCAGATCTCATTGTATTTTCCCTACTCAGAGTAAGTAACCCGGATTGTGGGGGCAATATGCTGGCTCTGTTAAGAAGTGCTATTGCTAACATGTTGTAAGCCGCCCTGAGTCTAAGGAGAAGGGCAGCATAAAAAGTGAATAAATAAACAAATGAATAAATAAATGAATGAATGAATGAAGAAAGAAAGAAAGAAAGAAAGAAAGAAAGAAAGCGGGGGTATGCTATATTCTCAAGCCTAAACAAATAAATATGATTTAGAAAGAAAAAGTCTTCAAGCAAATTAGCAAAAACCCATAGACTTATTAAAGCAAATTTTCTTTAGTATTCTGCTTCCCCCATGATATATAATTGTTTTTTAATGACTCTGGAGTTTTGCCTCAATAATTTTACCTCAAGGGCAACTTTACAATTTTATAATCCTCTACATGGAAAAGACTTGACAACTGTTCAGTTCTGGTGTCTTTGGGTTCTCCTTTGCCGAAGAGACGGAGTAACGACACGGACACAAGAGCTGGATTTAAACTTGGGTCATTTTTATTAATTAATAATTTGCATAATTTATTTAATTAAATTAGCATAAATTAGCATAAATTAGCATAAATCAACATGCTTAACTATGACCCAAACAGTGGACCTGCAGGGTCAAACAAATACTTCCGGGGCGGAAATGACGTAGCAAATCAACATTCCTGGGCAACTATGGGCGTAGCTCGATGCTAGTCCAGGTGAGGGACCTCTCCCTCACCTGAGACCCTGCCATGCACTCGCATGAGGGGGGTCCCGCCGGCGCACCCCTACCCGGGGACTTCAATGTGCGGGACCCAAAGACAGGTTCCCACCAACTGCTCAGGTAGCACCCCACCATGAGCTTGGAGAGAACCTGTCAATCATCCCCAAAGATGCCCAAGGGAGAACGCGCAGTTGCTAACCACCACCCAGATTTCCGCCCCTAACCTGCCTACCCAAATGACCAAAGGTAAGCCAATCAACCTATTAAATGCAAGCACCCCCTAACCACACATCCATCTCCCCAGTGTGGAATGGGCGAAAAAACGGCCATGCCTAATGGGCAAAGCCGCAAAAAATTCCCATTCGGCCCCCCTAGGGGCGACCCAATAGTAGCACACTGCAAAATAGTGGAGGGCAGGCGGGTGTCTGCTCCAGCTGCCGGTCCCAGCGAAAAGGCTTGGCCCAGGGCCCGCAGGCCCTTAAATAGGGCCAGCAAGCCCCGCCCCTGACTGGCAGCAACGTCAGGCCTTGTAGGCCTGATTTTCGGCCGAAATCTCATCTCGCGAGATTTCGGCCGAAAACAAGATGGCGGCCGCCATGAGGGAGTCCGGTGTCTGCCCGGTCCCTCCGGCAAAGGCTGCCAGCCGGTAAGTCGACCGGCGCTATTTTCAAAATTTTGCTTTAACTCTTTTGAACGCCCATTGCCAGAATTTGCTAAAATAGAAGAATCTATTGCTCATCCCACATTTTTTTTACGAACAGAACATAAATTCCTTTATGGCTTATGACTCATTATCGGGTAAAAATAACCCAGGATTATAAATTTTAGCAGCATATCTAAACAGGAAAGATTTCTTGATTTTGACTTTTTTATTTGACACTTCAGCACAAATCCTAGGAAACAGTACATTCCTTTTTTCCTCCTAGAAAGATAAATGCTCTGAATTTATTTAACATATTTAATCTAATTAATTTAATTAAAGACACATTTGTTAGAAATTATTTCAAATACCGGTAAGTAAAAAATAGATTCATAAAGAGTATAAATGGCCTTCTTATTGTATACTAATCTTGCCAGTGGTTTGCCTGATTTCCGAAAATTAAAAATTAGAAAACATGAAAAAAATTATCTGTGGAAGTTCTTAATTCACTGTTACCATTATGGATGATTACTTTGTTGAGATTGTTGGAAAATTTCTCTTTGTCTTGAAACAGTTTGGAGACATTCTCCATCTGATTTTTCTCTGCACAAATCTGGTAGAAATTTCAGCAGACCTTAAAGCTATTTAAGATTTTTAAAGTGATCTAATATAAATGCAAATGATTGACTGTGGGATTACTTGACAATTCACTAAAGGCACATCATTTGAAGAACATATTCATAAAGCATAATCAGGTTGCTGCTACTGCTTTATCCCAACCATATGGCATATTGAAAAAAGAAACCAGCTGAACTTCATACTGCAGGTAATCAGCTAATTACACGATTATATGCAAATTGTGGAGCCTCATGTGATAAGGGTTATTATGTACATGGCCCGGATTTGCATAGCTGCTGTTGATTGGAAAGTGTAGCAGCGGGAGAAATAAACTGCTGTCAGTTGCCAGCGGCTACAGGGAAGCCTTTAAAAGCGGCTTCTCTGTAGCCACCCGGCAGTCTGTATTACTTTCAACAACTGAAAGTAATAAAGGTGCTGAACTCCTCCTATATTTCGCCTCTTCATTCCAGCTCAATCTAACAAGGGTTCTTTGACATCTTTTGTATTTGGCAAATGGAATTATAAATCATTGTGGCTCTCCAGGGCCTTCAAGAGGCAATTTTATCTTCCATTTTCCACTTCATTCCTAACTAGTGATGCTAATTCACCAATGATCTATGAATATGTTCTATAATTTTTCTGAAGGGATTAAATATATCCTTCCTAAGCTTGGACTGGGCTGCTGAATTAGTCTTTAGGTCTGTGTAAAGTGGGCATGGATTTACTTTGACAAAGCATTTCAAGCCTTGGAGATGGACTGATTTGCTTCAATTATTATCTATAGAAGTATAGGTACATACTAATTTGTTGCAACATGGTCGATTTAAATCACTTCTGAATGGTGCTATAGAAAGTTCATTTCAACCTTGTTCGTCAGAGCTTGCTGAAGTTCTCTCTTGGCAAATAGCTTTAGGATTGCATCCAGTCATTTCTGAAGCCATCCACATTGGAGAATCTTCAATAGATGCTGGGGGGGGGGGGAGAGGATCTTTTTTCAAAGATGCAATTCAGTATACAATCTCTTTAGCTAGTAGGATGAGAGAAAATTGTTGTCAGTTTTCTCTCAAAGAACTACCAAAATAGTTATTTTGGTCCTGTCCTTCCACTGGTTTCTCAAAGTCATTAGTTAGTGGGGGTGGTTGGAGAGACCTGGTACATGGAAGCTTGTATGATTTTTTTTAAAAAAATTCTTAAAATGGGATAGAGGCAGATTGTGCAAAACAATGTGTCCATTTTTATATTGTTTAATTTATAGTAGTAAGAAGCAATACAAATATATAATTCAAATAATCATAGCATAAATTATTCCTGGTGTTTCCATTTAAAGGTCACCATATATGGACACTGTTCTGAATGAATAATATATATTTTCCTGTTATGTAGGCCTTGAATTCATTATTGTATGCAGGTATATTATTGGAAATGGATTATTTCAAATGATCCATTTGCAAATTATAATTGTGAAAGCCCCATATTTCTTCTCATTTCTATATGCTATGGTAGTGATGGTTAACCTTTTCCGGACTGAGTGCCCAAAGCGCATGTGTGTACATGCAAATGCGTGCATGCATGCCCAAACCCCACAAATGCAATGCATGCACAGCCCCTGTGTATGTGCCCCATCCCTGCACCTGCACACCCACACCCACTGCACATGCCCATCCCCCCATGCATGTACACGCTGCCCCCCACAAGTGCCCCATCCAGAGACCTGAAGACCAGTTGGCCAGTGGGAGGCACATGTGAGCACAGCAGAGCTGAACTGGGGCAATGGCTCGCATGCCATCAGAGAGAGCACTACCTGCCACCTCTGGCACACATTATTATTATTATTATTATTATTATTATTATTATTATTATTATTATTATTATTATTTAGATTTGTATGCCACCCCTCTCCATAGACTCAGGGAGGCTCACAGCAATGATAAAAACAATATACAATGACAAATCTAATAGTTAGAATCTAAAATAACAATAATACATTTAAAAAGTCTAAAAAACAAGAAACCCCAATATATAAAAAACATACATACAGTCATATCACACACACACACACACACACACAAACCCCTACATAGGCAGGGGGAGATGTTTCAGTTCCCCCACGCTTGACGACAGAGGTGGGTTTTAAGGAGTTTACGAAAGGCAAGGAGGGTGGGGGCAGTTCTAATCTCTGGAGGGAGCTGACTCCAGAGGGTCAGAGCCGCCACAGAGAAGGCTCTTCCTCTGGGTCCCGCCAAACGACATTGTTTAGTTGATGGGACCCGGAGGAGACCAACTCTGTGGGACCTAACCGGTCACTGGGATTCGTGCGGCAGAAGGCGGTCTCATAGATAACCTGGTCCGGTACCATGAAGAGCTTTATAGGTGATGACCAACACTTTGAATTGTGACCGGAAACTGATCGGCAACCAATGCTGACTGCGGAGTGTTGGAGTAACATGAGCATATTTGGAAAAGCCCATGATTGCTCTCGCAGCTGCATTTGCCAAAGGTTCACCATTACTGTATTATGAGGTGACTATGGTAAGAATCATGTTTCATATCTGGTAAATTTACATTTAAGTTTATCTTCCTGCAATATGTCCATTTACTTAAAAGTAAATTTTGATATACTGCTGAACTTTCCCACATTTTTATGTAACAGTTCTTGTCTGTCATTTCATTGTTCCAGCTCACTTCCATACAACGTCTTCTTGTATTTTTTAATGAATAAAAACGTATAGCCACACTGCTCTCATTTCTCACTGCAATGACAGCTCATGAAGAGTTGGTCTTTAATGGCCATATTACTACACAATGGAGCAAAACCATCTGCATTCACCAGTACTCTCAGGCTACGTACCAATGAATGAGTACATTTTCATGTGATGATTTATTGACCATGATGAATGAAGAAGGATGCTGACCTCCAATGCTTGTGACAGAACTGTGACATATACATTTATTAGGGCCATTTTTTTTCCTGATTCAGCCTCCCACAGAGACCTGCAGTACAGTATTATTGATCCACTATCATGCATTGTGAACTATATTGATTTTTTTAGTATAGTATTTTACTCCTGCTACCTCAAATGATTTGCTATGTATATATCTGATATGTATCATATTACAACACTAGGCAACTTGTGTCTTCAGCTTCAGCCCGGCACTCTGTGACATGTTGCAACACAACCGACGTATTCAGCCCTGTTCTGGACAAACTAATTGACACTAATTCATAACAAAACATTAACCTAAGAAAGACCTTAGGATGTGTAATATGCATTGATATGTTAATTATAATAGCAAGGAGCAACAACAAAGTCATGCCAAATAAAGGTATTTTAGAAGAATAATATAATTATAATAACATAATTCTTTTAAAAAGTAGAATTCATCTCATTCCCAACAAAAATATAGCAGAGAAGGCAACATCATTAAGTAAATATTAATGGCAAAACAAATTAAAACACACCTAATAAATTCAAGGCTTTTATAAGTATAAGACTTTTGTCACTACAAACAATCCCTATAGATGGAAGGAGGAATCAGAAATGAATGCAATTCTTTTAATTGCTATAATTTGATTAATTAAGTAATTACCTTAAAATTGTGGTGGTATGTCCATGAAGTAGTCATTCATTCCTATTTGCTTTTGCAATCTCTCCAGGAACCATACTATGCTATTATGTGCTGCTGTCTTCTACATTAACTGATTTTTAAAGTGGGTAACAGCTGGCTGTAACAGCTTGCCTCTCTTTAAAACAAAGTCTTTCAACATTAGCATATTTAAGATGTATGGACTTCAACTCCCAGACTGCCCCCACCAGGCCATGCTAGTTGAAAAATTCTGGTCCATATATCTTAAAGCTTCCAAGTTAGGTATCAGAGGTAGTATTCAGCTGAACCAGTAGCAGAAATCTGGACTGATTCAGTAAACCAGCAAATACCACCACTGTTTGGCCCATCTCTGCCTGCCCAATTGCCACTTGGCCCCACCTCCCACTTGCTACATGCCCCATCTATCCACTCATCACACCCATCACCCCCACCCCATCCAGCCACCTAATATATGTTGTCTTTGCCACGCGGCTCAGACAATTGCCTTGTCTCCATACCTCACCCACCCAACTCAGCAAACGTAAGAATGCCACCTGCTCACCCTTCACCTTAGGTCAGGGCCCAGGGATGAGCCATTCACTGAGGCCCTGGAACCTCCGCCCATTCACTGTTTGTCTTGGACGGGTTGAAGTATGTGCCATTCCCCGATTCTAGCCTTGCCCCTGAGCCTCCGCCTGCTTGTCATTTGCCTTGGCCAGTCGGGGAATATGCCATTCCTTGGCTCTGACTATGCTCCAGAGCCTTCGCGTGCTCACCTTTTGCATTGGCCAAGTTGGAGAATGCACCATTCTCTGGCTCTAGAGCCTCAGCCACATGCCGCCCCTCGCTCTCTGCCTCGTTTGCCTTCATTCATGCCTTGGTAGGGGTCCCCAGCAAGGCATGGCCAGTGAGCCTCCAGCTGCTAGTTTTGGCTGCCTTCCAAACAGCTCTACTGCAACACAGTTCCTCTGGCGCAGTAGGCCATTCTCCTGGCCAGGTCTGGCCATGAGCAGCACCAGCAGCAGCAGTGGTGGGCTATGAGCCGGAACGCTAAATTGCGCTTGCCACCACGGCTTTTAAGTTCTTGTGGGACCAGCACGATTTTGCTGCTGCACCTGTGAAGGTAGCAAAATTGTGCACGGAGGTGCAGATAAAACCTCGCTGAAACATGGGTGCAATTTTGCTACCTCCACAGGTGCAGCAGCAAAATTGCTCTGGTCCTGCAAGAACTTATGAGCTGCGGTGGCGAGTGCAATTTGGGTTCTGGCTCATTGCCCATCGCTCATCAGCAGGCAATAGGGTGCACACGTGTGGCCGATTTGAAAAACAGGGTGGTGACGGTGACAGCAGTGATGAGATTTCTTTGGGCCTCTTTTTTGGCCTTTAGTTTTCTATAGTTTTTGGTGGAAGAAGCCGGCAGCAGCGGTTACTTGCTTGGTTCCAGCTTGCAAGGAGGCGTCTCACAATGAAAAAGAGGCAGTGGATGCAGGCTTCTTGTGCCGAAAACTACAGGCCAAAGAAGTGGCCTAAAGTCCCATTGCTGACTTTGCCGCCCTGTTCTTCTCACCAGCTATGCACACGGACCCCATTGCCTACCATTGCATGCACGGCCACACCCCATTGCCAGAGTTGGCCAGGAGAATGGCCTGCTGTGCCAGAAGGATGGCATTGTAGCAGAGCTACTCAGAAGGCAGCTGGACTGCGGTATCCCTTTAAGGTATTTCAATGTAGAGAGGAATGGGGACCATAAAGGGATAGGCTGCAGAAGCTGCTTTTTTTGCTAGTTCTGTGAGTGTGGCTTGGTGGGCATGGCTTGGTGATGGGGGTCATGTGGCTGAGAGGGCATGGCCAACTTGATTTCACTCACAGCAAGGTGCTGCCTCACCAAGCCACACCCACAGAACCGGTGATAGGAAAATTTGAATTCCACCATTGTCCAGATGTATGTATTTGCCACCTGAATTGTTATGGGGCTACTCTAGGCAGCTTACAACAACAAAAAGGAAGAAAAGGAAAGGAGTGCAAACATAACAAAAATAAAATAAGAGGTTCAGAAATACTAAGTTTTAACAAATTCAGGGACATTTGTTGAGAGAAAAGGAATGTAAGGAACTCTCCACCAGCTGTTCAGACAGGCAGTCTACCTAAATAAGATGCTGTGATTTTCATCAATATCTCACAACAGTTAAAAAAGGAAAGGTTATGCTCTTTTGGAATGATCTGGCAAAATCAAAATAAAGGCAATTGTAATAATTAAATGCAAAGGTAGGAGCTTCTCAACTTGGAACACATTATTGGACAAAATAATAAATCTTTGTGCAGCATTGTAGTTGAAGTGACCTTATAATGCTCTCCATTGTATTTTAATAGAATTCAATTTTGTAGACTTAATGTAATTGATATAAATTTCTAGAAAATGTAATCCTCACAACTGTGAGAATTTAGATTATATATGGTTTCTTGATTGGACTGCTCAAATATCTTCTGATTCCAATAATTCCTCTCCTAAAGATCCATCCTTTATCTTTAGTGCAGAACGATCCCTACTTAACAACACAGCATTTGTTGATGGGGATAGAAAGATACCTTGTTCTGTAGTATTGATAGAAGTTGTAAGAGAACAGATTTACTTGGAATGTCGATCATATGGATCAAACTGTGGTAGTTCAATGAAGTTGAATATTACAATGAAATAATTTGACTTCATTGGCTTATTTCAATCATATAGTAAATGTACCTGAGTTTTAACCATCAATAGCCAAATCAGCCAAACTGAAAGTCCAAATTGATACATTGATACATTGCAATAAATAAGCTACTATCTACACTCTACGTTTATTGCCTACTAATCCTTCTGCAGGAAGAATGATTATCCGAACATCTACCTAAGAAGGTAATACAAACTACTTGTTTTCTGAGAGGAATAAAATGATTTAATTTGACTAAGTAAGTAAATAAATAAAATAAAGCAGAGGCTGCTGAATACAAGTTTGGAGAAGGCTTAATTATCTCTCCTCAGCTGCAGACAACCTTGAAATTAAAAACTCACTGAGTGACTTTTATAAGGAGAGCAAATAAGAGTTGGTAAGGGAATTAGAAGAAGCTGAAGAGCCAAAGAAAAACAAAAAGAGACTTCTGATCCTTTGCTGCCAATAACTGAGTGCTCGTTGGTGTTGATAGCATTCTGAATGTGATTGGTGGACTCTTTTGCCTGATTAAAATGTTGCTCTTGCTGTCATAAGCTGAGGCAGCATGTAAGGGACCCACTTTCAAAGAATGAAAGGTGAGCAAACAGAGAAAACCACAAATATTTGTTAGAATAATTCAATAAGGAAAGCTCTTCTCTTCCTCCAGGCTAGTCTCACCCAGAGAAACAACTTTTGGAAACTTGTGACTAGGTCAAACTGGGGTCTCCTTTTGGAATTCAGCTAGGAAACTTGCTGAGAAACAACTTTAAGCAACATGGACAATAAGGGAAGCATTGTTATGCTTTGCAAGGTGAGTGCAATATTTATCTTTGTCTTTGAATAAAACCCAAGTTTATACTTGCGTCATTATTTGGCTGCATAGCTAGAGGTATAACAAGCAGGAAGAGGGAGATTGTGATCCCGCTGTATAGAGCGCTGGTGAGACCACATTTGGAATACTTTTGATGGGGGTTTTTTTTGGTTGTATTTTACTTTTTTTTCAGTTCTGGAGAGCTCATCTACAAAAAGATATTGATAAAATTGAATGGGTTCAAAGACAGGCTACAAAAATGGTGGAAGGTCTTAAGCATAAAACTTACCAGGAAAGACTTAATGAACTCAGTCTGGAGGACAGAAAGGAAAGGGGGGACATTATTGAAACATTTAAATATGTTAAAAGGTTAAATAAGGTTCAGGAGAGAAGTGTTTTTAATAGGAAAGTGAACACAAGAACAAGGGGGCACAATCTGAGGTTAGTTGGGGGAAAGATCAGAGAAAATATTATTTTACTAAAAGATTAGTAGATGCTTGGAACAAACTTCCAGCAGATGTGGTTGGTAAATTCACAGTAACTGAATTTAAACATGCCTGGGATAAACATAGATCCATCCTAAGATAAAATACAAGAAATAGTATAAGGGCAGACTAGATGGACCATGATGTCTTTCTCTGCCATCAATCTTCTATGTTTCTAAGGTGTAAATTGGAAATTATGAAAAGCACAAATATATAGATATATAGAGAACTTAGAGGAATAAATATGGGATTGACCAAACCTTATTAACAATTGATTTTTAATTAGGACATTAATGATATATTCTTCATTACATGTTTATTGTTGTTATTGTTGACATTGTTTAGTGTTCTTTTTGATGTTGTTGTTGTTTTTTTGTTTTTGGTTGTATTTTACTTTTTTTGTATTTTTTTTTGTATTTTGCAAATTTTTTCAAAACCTACAAATATCTAAATGTATATATGTTTGTTTGGGGGGGTTTTCCATTGGTTATTATGTTGTTTTTTAAATCAATTTACTAAAAATTATTTTTTAAAAATAAATTATGACTGCCCTCTAAATTTTTTTAATTAAAAATAAAAGGAAAAAAACAATTGATTTTTCTTGAAGTTTTTAGATATTGGAATACTGGGATATTAGAGGTATATTAACTTGTTGCAAAGTGGCCCAGGAGCAAACAATAAAGTTTTATAAAGAAATGTTAGAAATAGTGACAAAGAATTATAAGAAGTTGATGGGAACATTTAAAGATAAAGATGTGAAAGTAGAAGGCTTTCAACAAATGATGGGAAAAGATAAATATAACACATAGAAGACAGCTGAGAAATAAGAAATAGTGGTGGAGGGGACAATGTAATACAAACTACAAAAAGATAAAAACTTAAAAGTACTGTAGATAAAAATATTTAAAAGATTTTTAAATGCAATGATAAATACTAAAAATCAAATAGACAATCTCTTAAGAGCTTATAATAAATAGAGGAGGGGAGATCTTTCAAAAATAATGAGAGGGTTAAGGAGGTATATTCAAAAGATGCAGCAGTAGAAGATAAAGAATAAGATAAAGGAAACAATCAGTTTGTGTAAAAATGTTAGACATATAGGATTCCAAGCAGGGGTGGGTTCTAACTTACCTCGTTGCCAGTTTGCCTTCTCCTGTGTGCGTGGCAACGTGTGCAGTTGCAAAAATTAAAAAAGAAATGCAGACAAGAGCCAAAAACAAGACAGCAACACATGCTCAGAAGGAAACACCCCCCCCCCAAAAAAAAATCTTTAAAAAAGAGAGAGAGATGGCAGCCTCCACGGAACAGTACTGCTCGAACAGTACTGGTCCCATGATGTCATCACCAGCAGGTTGCTACCGTTTCAGACAAACCAGTCTGAACCAGAAGGAACCCATCTCTGATTCCAAGAGAGAAACATAAAATAATCACCAAAGAAAATAAATAAAGAAAGAAAAAGGCTGAGATATATATATATGACGGTCTTGGTATATTCGGGTTTCTTCCTGTGTAGGATTTGGAAATTTCTGGCGACGTTTCGACGAGGTCCCACTCGTCATCTTCAGGCTGGTGTTTCTGTCCTTGTTCTCAGGCGAACACTGTGTTCGCCTGAGAACAAGGACAGAAACACCAGCCTGAAGATGACGAGTGGGACCTCGTTGAAACGTCGCCAGAAATCTGGGTACTGAGATATAATCTTGGGATTGGTTAAATCTTATTGACAACTGGTTTTATTGGTGTTTATAGAAAGTTGAGATATTTAAAATGTGGTAGAATACTGACTGATATAATATTAAAATGTTAGGAGTATATAAATATATTAAAAATATATTATAATTATAATGAGCACATTAAGGTTAGAAGTTGGAAGATAAAAATTCTGTATATGTAATTGTATTATTATTGTAAGCACTGTATGAAAAATATGTTAAACCATCATTACATTGTCCACAAAAAATGGTAGTTGTTAAAAGAAAAACTGCAAATAAAATATATATACCCCCCCCCCAAAAAAAGAATCACATTTGAGTATTTATATCATTTATTATGTAAACAGAACTATCATTCTTCTAAATCAAATAATAAAATGACTTCTGCAAGGAGATTTAATAACTACAACTCTGAAGGAGAGTATTGGAAAGCCAAATTTTAATTTTGGCTAGGATTTCAACTGACTTAGTCTATAAATGCTTCTAAGATGCTTGTTATGGTTTAAAATTGGATCTGTTGCTAATAGCAACTGTTTCAGTAATTGTAAAATCCATAAAACTTTGAGGGTTATTTAAGATGGTTAAAATTTATAGCTTAGTATATATAATTAATGTATTCAAGTGTGAGAAAGCATTAATATTTAAAACCTGAATCAACATTTTTCTCTATATTCCCTATATTTATATGTTTATTAAAATAATTTATACTGTTCTGAAGTAGTTATAAAGTTTTGCTGCATTTATCTACCTCAACAAGACTCTAACTGGCTTAGGTATGTCATTGATAGAATTAATGTAACAGAACACCCTACGAAACTAGACTTACAATCCTGGGTCTAGAAAGCTTAGAACTAAGACGCCTCAAACATGATCTAAGTATTGCCCACAAAATCATATGCTGCAACGTCCTGCCTGTCAAAGACTACTTCAGCTTCAACCACAACAACACAAGAGCCCACAATAGATACAAGCTTAATATTAACTGCTCCAAACTTGACTGTAAAAAATACAACTTTAGTAATTGAGTTGTCGAAGCATGGAATTCACTACCAGACTCTGTAGTATCATCCCCTAACCCCCAACACTTTACACTTAGACTATCCACGGTTGACCTCTCCAAGTTACTAAGAGGTCAGTAAGGGGCATACATAAGTGTACCAGACTGCCTACCATCCCCTGTCCTATTGTCTCTCCTATATCTCCTATATCTTCTCTTCTATACCTATATCTTTTCCTGCTATTCTCTCATAGTTATATTTTCTCCTCTATTCCCCCTTTAATACATTCTACCTGATTATATCCTCTATAACCCTCATTGTATATTGGATATTTTTCTCTATATTCCCTATATTTATATGTTTATTAAAATAATTTATACTATTCTGAAGTAGTTATAAAGTTTTGCTGCATTTATCCACCTCAACAAGACTCTAGCTGGCTTAGGTATGTCATTGATAGAATTAATGTAACAGAACACCCTACGAAACTAGACTTACAATCCTGGGTCTAGAAAGCTTAGAACTAAGACGCCTCAAACATGATAAAATAAAATAAAATAAAATAAAATAAAAAAGTATTTCCATTCCCAGTTGACAAGTGACAAGAATATTGGTGATGTTTTAGACTGAAGGATACAAGTAATATTTGCAATGGATAGAATACAAAGGACTTCTTTAGCCTTTCTAGCGCTTTGTGTTTATTGGAATTCTTGGTTGTACATTTAGCATATTTCTTTCCATATCCTATCATTCCTTTTAAGATTTCTGCAATACTAGGCCTTTACAATTCTATGCATGGTATGTATGTATGTATGTTTGGTTTTTATATTAATTGATTTTTAATCATCAATACCAAATTACTATTGTACACTGTTTTATTGTCGCTATTAGCCGCCCCGAGTCTCTGGAAAGGGGTGGCATACAAATCCAATAAATAAATAAATAAATAAATAAATAAATAAATAAATTCATTAAGATCAAGCTTAATGTGATATTAACAATGCATGCCTACACATAAATAACCTATACTGAAGTCAGTGAGGTACCATTTATCCCCACAAAACTGGATATAATATAGTTGTGTTAATGTATTATTCCATTTGCTATGTTTAAGTTATTATTTATGGAAATTGCCACATTGAGGACTATTGGGACTACAACATATAAGGGTAAGGAATTTGCACACACTGACAGGGAATTGTTATGCTGTAGTTCTTCATTTAGTGGCTTTAACTTAATTGTTTTAAGGGTGGGTGATCCAATGTGCCATGTTTAAAAGGCTGAGCTATGACTAGGAATATTCAGTTCAAATTTATCCATGGATGTGGAAACTAACGAAGTAGTTTATTTCCCTTCTAATAATGTTAGAAGGGAAATAAAAGAAATGACAGTGTCTGGTGGAGGGAAAAAAAAACAATATAAAACAGATTTAAACTTAATATTAACCACTCCAAACTTGACTGTAAAAAATACGACTTCAGTAACTGAGTTGTCAAAGTGTGGAACTCTTTACCGGATTCCATAGTGTCATCACCCAACTCCCAATACTTTACCCTTAGATTATCCACAATTGACCTCTCCAGATTCCTAAGAGGTCAGTAAGGGCACGAGAGTGTCTTCCATTCCCTGTCCTATTGCTCTCCTATATCTCCTATACCATTCTTTTTTCCCCATATTTCATATTCCATGGAATCCAGGAAGTGACCACTTTAGCGTCCTTACGGTGTACGTGACATCAAAGCTCCGCCCCTGGAATCTCTTCGTGGGATTCCCCAGCTCCTTTTGTGCCTTCCTCCCAGCCTCCCGACTGGCTGACAGCTCCCCAGTGTTCGCCTTCCTCCTCTGCCACCGGCACCCTGCTCCTCCTCCTCTTCTCAACAGCCGGGCGGTGGCTTTTGCGGTGTTCAGCACGAACGCCGAACTAAAGCATAATTTTTTAAAAAAATTCGGGTTCGGGTCCGGCATGCCGAACATCACAAAATTCGGTACGGACCCAAATTGTGAGGGTTCGGTTCACCCAACACTACTCTTGATGAATTCTCCCAGTGTTGAAACAGCATTGTTTTGATCAGATGTTCAAAATGTGACTTCTATTCTGTGTGCATGAATGCAAACTAGACACAGGAGATTCAGATTTGACACAGAATAACCTATATTAAAAATGATCACATGGCATAGATGGCAGGAATGACCTCCAAACAATATTAAATCTTACTGCAGGAATATTGTCAATTAAAGTTCTATCTAAATAACTAATTGTGCTTCACATGAAGAGAAATCACCGAACATTTGAATGGAGATGTAGGGTGACTTTACAGTATTCTCTAAAACAATATTGTTTGCTACTGCTTCAGCAATAATGATCTTATTGCAGAAATGACAAAATATCTGAAATATATGTTATTTACTTAAAATGCAAGTGATATACCATATTTATATAGTGACAATAGTGACATATGTGAATTGCTGCTCCCTACTCCTTGTCTTATGGATTTCTAAGTCTGCAACTAACAATCTGGATATTGGATAATATATTTTTCTGAGAAACCTTTTTAG
This sequence comes from Erythrolamprus reginae, assembly GCF_031021105.1. Taxonomy (NCBI): domain Eukaryota; kingdom Metazoa; phylum Chordata; class Lepidosauria; order Squamata; family Dipsadidae; genus Erythrolamprus; species Erythrolamprus reginae. The sequence continues at coordinate 29,965,470 of NC_091955.1, read as the reverse complement.
CAGTCTGTTTTTACAGACATTTTTTACACAACTAGCTTGATTGTCTTAGATAACAAGCCAATTATTGAGAAAATCTCTGTGTGAATTGTAGGGTTAATTTATATTAAAGGTATAATTATATTCTACTTAAAATGGAGTTAGGTAATACAGCCTGTTTTCTCTAGCATGTGTAATGGGGTCACAGTTAAGATCAGGGGGGGGGGGCAAACTTGGCAACTTTAAGACTTGTGGATGTCACCTCTCAGAATTCTGGGAGTTGAAGTCCACAAGTTTTAAAGTTGCCAAGTTTGAGGACCTCTGGTTTAGATGATTATATTATGCAGATTCTTCATCCAGAACAAATAATACACTTAACTTATCTTGAGGGGGTATTGTTTCCCTGCAGTTAAGAAGGAATAGATTGCTGTCTAACATCTTTTCTTATCTTTGGGTTATCAGAGCAAGCATCCTGTCATTAACCAACTGTGCATATTTGCTAAGGCAATCACCAAAACTCTTATTAAAGCTTTCCTCTAGATAATAATACTCAAAGCAGAGTACTAGTGAGAACTATATTTAAATCACCTACCAGCAGTTTCTGGATAATAGCTCTGTGAATCCAAGCGCCGCATCCTCTCTACTGATTGTGGGAAGACCATTGTCTTTAAAAATATCCAGACTAGCAGGATTGATTACACGGGACAAAACATTACTTTCAGATTCTGCAGTGTAGTTATTGTGTTATTGAATGTCATAAAATTTGATGCATAGGTAAAATGCTACATGCTTTTTACAATTTTGAGAAAAGCTGTGACTGTTCCCGAATGTTGCGGCATGCACAATTTTGGATGCCCCACAATTCACCTAAGAATTCATAATTCAATGTTTCAAAGCTGCACTGGCTTCAAGTTGTTTTCCAGGTACAATTCTAGGTACTGATTATCTCCTTCAAAGCATGACATGGCACAGATATAGGTACTTGTAAGCTTGCTTTTCCTTAACGGTTTCTGCAAATCCTACTAGTTGGATAGGGTGGATGTGCTCTAATTGTTAAATATTGTCCCTTTTTGGTCACCGCTCTTTGTAACAGCTTCACACCCAAAATCTGAGGGCTCGCTACCCTTCTAACTTCTGGAAGGCTGTGAAGACTTTGCTCCTCGTCCAAGAGAAGGGTTGGGCTGGAGGTAGGGTTAAGAGAATGAGCTCTAAGAATGTTTTGTCTGGCAATGTAGGGAAGGGTATCTTTTTGTGAGCTGTCTAGAGTCACTGTATGAGATAAATAGCCATATTAAATCTTCTGACTAAATAAATAAATAAATAACATTATTAGAATTGATAGTTGCACATACTGTCAATTCAGAAAATTAGTCTAACTTGATATGCCAATTATTGTAACAGAAATATTACCTGACCCATCACTGCAGATGAAAAGAGAGAAATAGATCTGACCCTTTAATTTGTCATGGTAACCTTTCCCAACCATGGTGGCTTCAGATGTATGGACTCCAATACTCAGAGTTCCTAGCTAGCATAACCATTGATGAGAATTTAAATTGACACGCCTGAATAGTGCCCAGTCTGGGCAAAACAACCCCACAAACAATCTGGAAAGCAACAAGTAACATCACATACAGCCCCCTGAGTTCCATGGGATTGGGCGGCTTATACATCAAATAAATAATTTAAACAAAATTAAATTTTGAATTACAGTGATACCTCTACTTAAGAATGCCTCTACTTAAGAACTTTTCTAGATAAGAACCGGGTGTTCAAGATTTTTTTGCCTCTTCTTAAGAACCATTTGCTACCTAAGAACCTGAGCCCAGAAAAATTGCCCAGGAAATTTGAGACCGGCAAGAAGGCCCGGCTAGTTTCTTGGGTTTTTCAGGGCTGCCAGAGGAGCCTTTCAGTGGTGCTTAAGGAGGCTTTGGCAGTCCAGAGCAAATGAAGCATTTTTCTTTCTCTGGGCACTTGGAGAGGGAATAAACCTCTTCCAGTGCCCAGGGAAAAGAAACGCTCCCTTCACTCTGGGCAGCCATCATCACAGCGAAGGAAAGGCACTGCGAAGGAAAGGCACAAAGCAAGCGGGTGAGAGGAGAGGGGAGCCCTTCAGCATGGGAAGGAAGAGGCAGCAGGTAGCAGCACCAGCGGCCAGTGTATGGGAGGCAGTGTATGGGAGGCAGCCTCATGCCGAGTGTATTGGAGGTGCTTGCTCCTCCTCGCTGCCTCAGATTTCCTCTCTCTTTTTTTTAAGCCTTAAAGTTTTGGATTTTTTTTATTCCTCTCACCTTCTTCCTTTGGCAGTGACTTTCCTCCTCCTCCTCCTCCTCCTCCTCCTCCTCCTCCTCCTCTTCTTCCTCCTCCTCCCACCCAAATTCTGAGCTTTTATTTCTTTCCTAATGGGTTTGCACACATTATTCACTTTTACATTGATTCCTATGGGAAAATTGCTTCTTCTTAAGAAACTTTCTACTTAAGAACCTGGTAACGGAATGAAATAAGTTGTTAAGTAGAGGTACCATTGTATTCCACTTTTGCTATGCTGCAACCACCACATGGACTACAGTGCAGCATTTTAATTTACATTTCAACAGTTAAAGAAAGCAGAAACTGAAATGCTTTGTTTTAAAATTGTTGTTACTATATAAATAGTCATCCACACACCCATAGACATCTACACACACACACACAGAGAGAGAGAGAGAGAGAGAGAGAGAGAGAGAGATGAAGTAAGAAAAAATGCTGGATTTGTGCAAATGGTCGCCTACCTATAGTGCTGAAAACTAAACACCTCTTTTTCTGGAATTTCCTTGCCATTTTAAAGGGAGTCATGTGATCTTTGTAAAGATGCTGCTCCTGTAAAGAATTGTAAGCAAGAGTTATATAAGAACCTTTATATGTTATGAATTCTACCTTTCAGTCCTAGCTATTGAACAATTCTAATATATAAGGCTATATAAATTAACTGCATTCTACCTGGATATAAAACTGATTTGTTTTAAAGTTTCTTTCATACCAAATATGATACTAGTAAAAAAGAAACATGGATGGAGCATTTGTGCAGTTGTCTCAGGAACCATCATTTTAAAAAGCACCTGGTGAAGGACTTACATGGTGTTCTGTTACTCCCTATGCTGGCCAAAAGGCAAGAGCTATGCAAAATAAAAACAGGATTTTGTAGGTCCTTGACCGTTGGATCATATTTCTTAGCTATTCATAGCCCACCAAGATTAACACATATATTGTGATGTCATTACAAAAACTCTACTCATACTCAGGATCCCATATCATATCATGTGCCTTTTCTGCTGTAGTGCCTATCCTATAGAATACTCAACCCCCTAAGATTAGGATGGTCCTAACCCTCCTGGTCATTTGGAAGGTCAACACCATCAGATTACAAGACCTCTTGGCTGCTATTTGCATTTAATTTATGTTTGTATCGTTTTTCAAATTGTTTCATTTATTCACTACCCAGAATCACTGATTTGAGTCCGGCATCTATGCAAAGTCAATCAGTCAGTCAATAAATCATGTACATTTTACTTGTTCTCTTTGACCATTTCCAGTTACCTATGGATGTTCCCCCTCCAAATGGTGACCCTTGATCACTCGTAATATTTATCTTAGATAGATATGTTATGCGCAAAGCAAAAAAAGAAAAGGATTCTACCAAATGCTAACCTTCTAATTTTCCACTCCTCTAGAAAGCATTGTAGGTTTTCTTAATCTGCATCGTTTCTAAAACATATGCAATTCCTTTTTTTCTCCCAGTAAAATTTAGGCTTTATTCTGGCATGGAATGTAAATAGGGAATATGTACAACCGTGATAGTAGAACTCTGTGTTCCCAACTGTGGAATTGCCTCTTCAGGCAATTCAGCTAGCACTGATGTTATAGCTGTTTTTATTTGGCATTTTCAAATTGCTCACTCAAACCTGTGATGGCAAAAATGTGTGTATACGTCTCATTTTTGTGGATCTTTAAAGCTGTCCTACTTATGGTAAATACATCTTCTTTGTCATCCTGGTTCATTTAAAAGCTCAAGATTGCATTTTTAAGGCTGTACTTTTCTGTATTGTTTAACCTAATTGAAATCTGCCTTAAAAACTGTTAATGTATGAGCAGAGTGATCCTTATTTACCAAGGTTGTGCACACACAACAATGTTTATATTGAAATTAGTTGTGAATAACTACTCAGCCACACACAGATATACTCACTTGAATTAAAGTGTACTTTGAGAAATAACATATTCAGATAAACAGTCTAAAATCATACACATAATAAGTCATAATAGCAAATCAAATATTACCAAGTGTTCTGGTTTCTGGTAGAACTTTAGTTATTAAAAATAACGCTTACTGAATGCAGTATTTCATAAACAAAGAAACTCCATTTTTATTCTCTTCACTTCCGTATTCAAAATGCACATTCCTTTCTCCCATTATCTCTCTTAATTACATTCCACATGCATTCCTTCAAGCCTCCTCCATCTCCCAAGATTTATGTACTTACAGCATGATTCAAAAACAGCAGGAATGACTGCAAAATAACACAGAATAAACTTACTCGCTCCAGAGCCAAATTGAAACAAGTCTCATTTTAGAACTACAACATTGAAACTCTGCCCTTCTTCCCCCACTGGCCCCCTGATGTGCCAAATACATCACTCCAGTATTTAACCCATATATTTTTCCTAACACCTGTTCCTTGCATTTTTGGACCCTTCTGAATTGAGGATTAACCCAGCAAATGTCTGTCTCTTCCTCACTAGATTCTGGACTCATAGCAACATCCTGTGGCTGGCCTCCCACCTATTCTAATACCTGTAATCCAGGGCCTACCACTAATTCATAAACACTATCTGTATCAGAGTACTCAAGCTCTTCATCATCCTCCAACTGACCAGGAGTATGTACAACACCAAGTACATAGTCTTTCTTACCAGTTGTTTTTGTCATAAACAGCAAACAAAGATATCAAACTTAAACACAAATTAGCTGTAATAGTGACCAGATTTTTACATTATTAAAGAGGGACATTATTGACTGGGTTGGGGGAGTTGGGGGGTGTCTTAATTAAAAAATTGCTCTATATGGAGCAAAAAAAATATTTCTTTTCCTCTCTATCTCTCTCCCTCCCTTTCTCTCTATTTCTCTTTGTCTCTTCCTTCCTTCCTCTCTTTCTTCCTCTCTTTCCATCACTCTTTCTTTCTCTCTTTTCCTTCCTCTCTCTTTTTTTCTATGAAGCGGCATATAAATCTAAATGCTATTGCTTTAAAAAAAGGAAGGAAGAAAGAAAGAGAAAGAAAGACAGACAGAGAGAAAAAAGAAAGAAAGAAGGAGGGAAGGAAGGAAGGAGAGAAAGAAAGGAAGGAATGGAGGGAGGGAGGGAGGGAGAAGGAAGGAGGGAGGGAGGGAAGAAGGAAGGAAGAAAGGAAGGAAGGAAGGAAAAAAAGAAAGAAAGAAAGAAGGAAATAAAAAAAGAAGCCAATCCAAGATGGAGTGCAGAGGCCCCTCATCCCCCCCCCAACTCTACCTTCCAGGGACATGGTTTCCAGGATGCTGCTTGAGCACTGCAGATGATGATGAGCACCACCACCGCGCACAGCTCCATGCCCTGGAGTGCCATGGCCAGCTGGGGTCCTGCGGGAGGCGACAGGCAGCAGTGCGGGGCCCAGCCCAACTCCCCAGGGGAAGGCAAGGGCCTGGGTGGAGGGGTGCCAAGGCAGGAGCTCCAATGCCAGCAGCCACCGTTGTCTCACATCTTCCAGCCCTGGCAAAGGTGAAGCCCCCAGCCACACTCCTTTCAGGTCTAGCCGCAGGGTTGCGGGAGGCCAGCCGAGATGAGGTGGCAGCAGCGGCAAGGTGGGTGGGGGCTGGGCTCATGAAGGAACAAAAAGGCAGGAAAAGTTGGCCAGAGAACGGTTTTCCCGGCCTTAAAACACCCGCGAGGGGTCCCTGCAGTGCCCGAGTGGCTGCAGTTTCTGCCTGGGCGGTGGCATCCCTTCCAACCATCCATGGTCCAGCCAGCCCAGTCTGGTCTGGCTCCGGAGCCCTGGGGGTCACCCAGAAAAGATCCTCGGACACCCTGCAATGCACAGCTGAGGCTGGGACTCAACTTGGCTGATGGAATTTTGGCTCCCCTCCTGCTCTCCCCCAGCCGCTGGCCATCCTGCTCTTCCATTCCAAAATTGGGACATTTTGGAAATGCAGCAGGACACGGGACAAATCATTTAAAAGCGTGACTGTCCCACGGAAAGTGGGATGTCGGGTCACCTTATGTAATATATAATTGCAATATAGAGCATGCAGAGAACTGCAGAGCAAACCTAACAATGAGTAGTCATTAAGAGTGAGTAGCCAGACAAAGAGAAATAGAGCGAATGAATCAGAGAAATAAGCTATGAACTCTAGCTTCCTCTTGTGGCAGTCTGCAACATCTCAGCTAAATAGACATAGCTCAGTTATAATACGTATTGTTGGTTTATATAAGGGTTTCTCAATTATTTTTGTTACGCCCCTCCCCAAAGGAATAAACATATTGCGTGTGCCCTAACTCTGCCAGGACCATTGCAATATTCAGCATGTTTTCACTGAAAAAACTCAAGCGGCTTATCAGCGTGATTTGGATTTATTATTTATTTATTTATTAAATTTGTATGCCGCCCTCTCCGTAGACTCGGGGCGGCTCACAGCATGTAATGTGTTTAAGTGACATCTTAATTTATTTAGTATCATGCTGACCGCTGCCAACATTTTTAGACACAGTAAACATACTGGTCTTTCCTTGTCTCCCACCGTAGTCACAGTGAAGCCAAGTGCTGCATACACTTCATCATATTTCCTCATCTTAGCTTTTGGGAGACTTATGTTTCTTTCATTATCTCCATCTCTCTCCTCCTTTCTTTTTATCCCTGTTAAATATTTTTCCGTGCTGTCTCTTAAGGGTTTGTTATGTGCACTTCATATCTCCTGCCCAGGATCACATGCTTGGCATCGTTCTGCACCTCTCCAGGGAGCCCCGCCCCACTATAAGCACTGGTTTATATACAGTAAATTGCCAACCCAACCATTATGGACAGAGTCCTAACAAAAGCCATGCTGGAAAACTTAAACAAGTTCAATTCAGAACAATTGTAACTATACCTTTATGCTGAAAAATCTTTGCAGAACCTAAAATGTTCAGTAATTTCAGCAAGATTAACATCCACAAACCTATTGTGTATTAATGTAATTATAGCAAAGAAGTTCAATGGCCACATTATTTATAAAATGAAAGATTTCTGAATAATTCATTCTTCCTTTTAGCTACATGAAATGTGCTTTGCTTAAATAATTGTACACTAAATAGTAGGGAATGTTCCCTATGCAGACTTTTCTATTGCCTGATTTTTGATTGTTCTGATGGAAAGCAGTAATTTGTCCTTTTTTTAATAGCTTCCAGCACCTACCCCTTCAGTGGACTTTACTTTTCATTGGAAAAAGCTAACAGGCAAATCAATAATGCCATTGATTTCAATGCAATTGCTTTCATCCTTAAAATGTATTGCATATTTCTGCCGTCTGCTAACCAACTAAATATTTGGTGAGAATAAGGTTCAAATATAACAGAAGAAAATCAAAAAGAGAGAAGGAGGAAAAATCAGTTTGCAAATATTTTCTTGCAAATTGGCCTTTGCAGTGTTAAGGTCAACAGATTCCAATCCTTAAATAACATTCATCGTATATATAAATTGTACATCGTACATATAAAAATCAAACATATGGCTCTTCACTGGAACAAGATGATTCAGAGGTGAGCCTGTAGCATAGATGTTAAAATCCTGCCTTGCAGGCAGAAGTCTACAGGTTCAAATCCAGGCAAGGGTATGTCTAGCTGACGAGAGCACAATAAGCTTGAAATAGATCTATACTAGTCTCCCTTCCTTTTCACTTATCAGAAAAAAATATGTTATACCTGCATACACTCACACAGTAGAGTATTGGCAAAATTGAGCTGTTGGGATTCCTGAATAAGGTTTATATCATTGGCATTTGAGCAAACCTTGATGACAAAAAAAATATGTGAGAAAACAGGTGAGGAAATACCATGATGGGAATATTAGACTTTTATGCTCACATCCTGATGTCAGGGACAAGTGCACAAATCACTTGGTTGGCTCTGTGATATTAAAATAAATGTTTCATCATTTGCTCCTCCTCACTACCACAATAACTAAGAGTGAGATATCATTAGAAAATTCACTTTTTAAAAAACAGAGAATAAATCTTCCATCTTAAAAATGCTGCCGATCCCTCATGCAGAAAATTCTTTGCTTTAAGGTATTGATGTGTAGGGAAGGTGGATTTTGTCTATTTCATTCATGAATCCGCATTTGTTACTTGCAGGATAAAATTAAAATATTAAAATCATGAAATCTGAATATCGCAGGAATCTACAAAGAACTGTAAGAAGTATTATTTGTAATGTTTGAATCTACAGTACCTGCTATTTCTCAACTGAAAAAATTGTTCTCCCTCATTTTATTACATAATTTAATTATGGGAGCAGGAATGAGGAATATCAGGCTTAATCCTCAGCCTAAAACTAAAAGGGAGAATACATGTAATGTATAATCTATAATTCAATTACAGAAGTTGCAAATAAAGTAAAGTCAGTAAAGTATACATCATTAGCAAAAGTAACAGTAGGATTGAAACGGCAATTAACAATCTAATTAATACAGATTTTATTCTATATTAATTTTATTCAGGGAGACAGGTGTGGTCAGTGCCATGATGAGACGGCATCTCCTTCACGTTCGTTGGGGAATGCCAAATCCCTGCTGTTTGGAGGTACTGATTCCAGACAGATTGGCCCAGAACTTCCCTGGATGCCCTGCAACTGGCAGATTTGTGACCTTGACTGGCAGTGGGTGAAATGACCTTGGTCGCCATAGCCATGGTGACTATGTGCTGGAAAGGTTTTGAAGTGTTGGGAGTCATCTGGAAGGAGAAGAAACATAAGTTATTGTGCTGGAGATTTAGAAGAATAAAAGTTTGCTGGAAAGGGTGAGCAAATTTGCCAGAGGGGACCTTGATTCAGACTTTAAAAAGTGTATTTGTTCTAGAAGTTGGGCAGAAGCGGAAATGGCTGCAGCTGTACTATCTTTGGATTCATTATTCGGCATTAAAATAATCGTTTAAATTTCTTTTAAAAACCCAGAAATTTATAAATTGTTTTATTTGTGGAAGTTGGGAGCTTAGGATTGGATTTTTGGAATTTACATAATTTAAACTTTAAAGTTGTTATAGAGGCCAAAATTGAAGAATTGGAACTAATTATGAGACTGTATATGGAAGACATCTGCTGGTGAAGTTGAGGAAATATCTGGTTAGATTTTTTGTCCTTGATACAATGAAACTGGACAGGTTATTTTTTTTTCAACAAATGATAGAGGAACTGAAAAATAAATAGAAATGGAACATCTGGGACTTGAACTTTATTTGTACTTGGAAAGAGACAGATGGAAAGAAGGACATAAATTGTTTTGGACAATTTTGGCTTTTGGACGATGCAAAAGTTAATTGAATATTTGGATAAATCTTTTTGATATATTAACTTTGCAAAAGATGGAAGGCATAAGAGATTTGTTCAAAGAGCTCAATTGTTTAAAGAGCTCAAAGAATGGAAAGAACATAGAAATAACAACACTGTTCTTCAATTGAAAGTTTCAATAAGTTTTGTAGCAAAATTGAAGGAGAAGGGCAGCGCCGGACTTACCCGGCAGGCAGGCTTTGCTGGAGGGACCGGGAGACACGGTCCCTCATGGCGGCCGCCATTTTGGATCCCGGGCGAAGTCTCGCGATGCGAGACTTCGCTCGGGAGATCAGGGCCTGATTGGCCAGGCTCCTGATTGGTCCGGGCGGGGCCTGCTTGCCCTATATAAGGGCGAGCAGGCCCGGGGCTCTCCCTTTTCGCCCGGACTGCAGAGCTGTGCAGACACCCGCCCGCCCTCCACTATTTCGCAGTGTGCTTAGGGGTCGCCCTTAGGGGGCCGAATGGGAATTTTTTGCAGTTCTGCCTCTTAGCAGAGCTGTTTTTTCGCCCATTCCACACTGAGGTGATGGATGTGCGGTTAGGGGGTGCTTGCATTTATTAGGTTAATTGGCTTACCTTTGGTCATTTGGGTAGGCAGGTTAGGGGTGGAAAACTGGGGTGGTTTAGCAACCGCGCGTTCTCCCTTGGGCATCTTTGGGGATGATTGACAGGTTCTCCGCAAGCTCATGGAGGGAGTTTCTGCCTGAGCAGCTGGGGGGAACCTGTCTTTGGGTCCTGCACCTTTAATTCCCGGATTCTGGTTAGCCGGTGGGACCCCCCTCATGCACAGCATGGCAGGGTCGCAGGTGACGGCCTGGCCCTCACCTGGACTTGCATCGAGATACGCCCATGAGTTGCCCAGGAATGTTTTTTGGCATAACGTCATTTCCGCCCCGGAAGTAGTTGTTTGACCCTGCAGGTCCGGTTCCGGGTCATAGTTGATTATGCTAATTTATGCAAAGTATTGAATAAATTATGCAAATTTTATGTTAATAAAAATGACCCAATTTAAATCCAGCTCTTGTGTCCGTGTCGTTACTCCGTCTCTCCAGCAAGAAGTGGCTACTAATTTTGTAGCTACTAAGATTTTGGGACAAGCAGACACAAAAGCAGCCAGGGGAGTGATTGAAGTTCTCATCAGTCAATAGGAGTTCTGGTTTACCACCAGCTTATTAAGTACCTAGGAGGTGAGGACCTGGCAGTACAAGTAAACAACAGCCAATGACTTAATAGCCAGCCATCAACACCACAATCAACATCTAAAAAGCCACATACAACAGACACCACATAAATACCACACACAGAACAGCTCAAAACACACATTCTGCTAAAGAGAAGTTCCCTGAAGATAGAGCACCAGTCTGAAATCTTGGAAGACATAACCTAGCCTGGATCCTGCAACATTATCTTGGGACATGTATATTGAAGCAGTCATATTTGTTATATAGAATATTCTTACATGCTTATCTATTATGATCAATAATATTGGTGCCATATTTTCATCCCTGGTTTGTAAATTGGCCTTCTCTGGGTCCCATCGACAAAACAATGTCATCTGGCGGGCCCCAGGAAAAGAGCCTTCTCTGTGGCAGCCCCGGCCCTCTGGAATCAACTCCCCCCGGAGATAAGGACTGTCCCCACCCTCCTTGACTTTCGCAAATTACTGAAAACCCACCTATGCCACCAGGCTTGGGGAACATAACTGACCCCTAGCTGTTTCATTTTATGTATGGTTTAAACAGATGGTATGACTGTTTTTATAATGGATTTTTATAATTGTTTTAATATTAGATTTGTGCTTTATATTTTGTTGTGAGCTGCTCCGAGTCTTCGGAGAGGGGCGGCATACAAGTCAAATAAATAAATAAATAAATAAATAAATAAATAAATAAATAAATAAATAAATAAATAAATAAATAAATAAATAAATAAATAAATAAATAAATAAATAAATAAATAAATAAACAAACAAACAAACAAACAAACAAACAAACAAACAAACAAACAAACAAACAAACAATAAAAATGCCTTCAATGTGTTATTGAAAAGCATACAGCATAAAGTAAGTATATGGACTATAACCCAGGTTTTGGAATTCTATGTTGTTCATCCATCATGTTTGAAGAAGACCTTGACATCTAACAGATTGTGACCTGTCCACAATATGTCTGCAGGTGGCTGGTAAGGCATATACAGGCACGAAATGTTCTGCCACATGTTGGGCAGACATGGGAGCATCATTGTCACAGCATTTACAGCTTGCTTATTCTATAAAATAAATGACAAAGATTTCATGAAATAGTCTCTTCTAGGAATGGAGAAGGCAAAAAAAATATGTACAGTGTGGGGAAAGCATATGGAACATACTCAGTGAACAATAAAATTCCAAATTAATCATTTTATGGCATGCTAGCTGTGAGAGTCCTTGTTGCACTTTTGTGTCAGCGATGAGCATTCTCATCTGAAATCTGATTTTCATTAATGTACATAATAGCAGGCGGTTAAGCAGAACAGCTAGGGGAATAAAAATGTATATTGCGTTTATATTCATATGTTTGTTGGTGTTGAAAGAATCTATAGCAAGAATCTGTAGAATCTGGGGCTACAGATTTATGAAATCTCCATGACAAGGTTGAGGAAATAAAGCTATGTTATTCACAACAGCAGGAAGCTAAATCCAGGAACCTCTTTTTTACATGGAAAAAGCATTGTGCTCAATATTCTGTAATAAATCAGAGTATGGGTATGTTTTTCTTCTTAATAGGGAATGTTTTTAATATGTTTTCTTTTGTTGTAAGCAAAGAATTTTAAGCAGCATCTTTGGAATTCCTTTGATGAATGTTGCAGCAAGAGAAAGAAAACTGGTATCCTGAACAAACACCTTTTAAAAATGTTACAAAATCGAAGTAATTAAAGAACAAAAACCTAATAACTCTGTGTGAGCCCTGGCCCTTTGGAATCAGCTCCCCCCAGAGATTTGTATCACCCCTACCCTCCTTGCCTTTCATAAGAATTTGAAGACACACCTGTGTCGACAGGCTTGGGGATATTAATCATCAGCCCCTGCCTATGAATGAATGTATGCTGAATGGAAAGTATGTTGGTGGATTAAATATGACTGTTTTTAGATTAAATTGAGGTTTTAGATAGTTTGCTTTTAGTTTTATTGGATTTCAAAACTGTATTTTTTCACATGTTGTAAACCACCCGGAGTGGGCGGGATAAAAATCAAATCAAATCAAATCAAACATAGCAATATAACAATATTATAACTTTAAAATTTAATTAAAAGGAAAAGAACAATAAAAGCCCAATCCATGCCCAATCCTTTTTCTGGGCTACACTTGGAAGGATATAAAATTTAATTTAATTTTATTTTTTTGCAGATGGTTAGATGTTTCAGCATCTATTTTACCACTGTCCTTTCCATAAACATGAACCCACCAATCTGGATTTTAATTAATTAATTTATTATTATTATTATTATTATTATTATTATTAGTAGTAGTAGTAGTAGTAGTAGTAGTAGTAGTAGTAGTAGTAGTGTTCTGTCAAGCTCTCTGGTAGAATCCTCCCCAAAATGCACAGATACAATTTCAGACACACACACATTTGAAACTTCAAAACAATGTTCTTTATAATGAAAATTCACTGAAACCAAGCCCTCTTTTGGTATAGCAAAGAGCACTCGTCTCCAAACAAACTGGTAATTTGTACAAGTCCATTATCAGTTCAGTGATACTTAGCTTGCAGCTGTGAGGCAATTCACAGTCCTTCTTCTTTCGCAAAGTGAAACATACTTTGCCCTGGTTTAGTTTCAAAGCGGGGAAAAATCAGCACACAAAAGGTCAAAGTCAGTAAAGCAGTCACGAAACACAACGATCAGATAATCCTCCACAATGGCCAAACCCACAGGCTGCTATTTATAGCAGCCTCACTAATTACCACAGCCCCACCCAACCACAGGTGGCCTCATTTTCTTTTATAATAATCTCTCATTTGTTGTTGCCTATGCATCGCTCTCCACATGCGTGGCTGTATCATTAACTCTTGTTCTGAATCCAAGGAGTAGCTAGATAATTGATCTCCTTCTGCGCTGTCTGCCTCCTCCCTGTCACTCATGTCTTCTTGGTCAGAGGAGCCTTCATCAGCAGATTCCACCGGAGGCAAAATAGGCCTGCAGCATGTGGATGTCTCCCCCATATCCACAGTCCTTGGGGCAGGAACTGGGCCAGAGCTAACCACAACACCTAGTATCATCATCATCATCATCATGCTTCTTTATATAATAAAACGGGTTTGGATCCTTTTAATCCTTTCTTAGTCGAAAAAAAAGAAAGCATTAAAAAGACCCTCCAGCTCTTGGGGGGTAAAAGGGAACCTCCCCGATGTGCCCATGAAAATAATTAATAAATGATGATGATGATGATGATGATGATGATGATGATGATGATGAAGAAGAAGAAGAAGAATCCAGGAAGTGATCACCTTCGCATCCTTAGCAACCTGCCGGTGACGTCAAAGCTCCAAATGCTGAACACAACCCCAAAATTTGCCCGAAGTTTCAAAAAAGTTCGTGTTCATGTCCGGCATACCGAACACCGCAAAATTTGATATGGACCCGAATTGTGCGAGTTCGGTTCGCCCATCACTAATCATCAAGCATTCTCTCACTGTCAGTCTCACAATTTCATTCCAAATCACTTCAACACTCATTTTTCTTACAAATCCATTCACGCTGTTGGAGCTCCTTGTTTAGTTCTTTTCACTCACTCCCAAAGCAATGTTTTATTTTCAACAAAATTGTTCTGCATACTCTCTGCCTTTTAACAATTTCTTGTGTTGGATTACATTTTTGCAGTTACCCTTTACATGCTGTACAATTCTGTCTCATTCTTATCTTTTATAGTCATAATTCTCTTATATGCTTATTTGTATATCATAATTTTGTATTGTATGATATTACATGGTCTTATATTATTTTCTTATCTGTCAAGTCCACATAATATTCTGTTGGAAGTGGGGGTGGGGAGGAAGGAAGACTTGCTGGCATTTTTTCTCATGCTTTTATTTTTGAAGTCAGAGCAGACTCTCTCCCTGCCAGTTCCAGCCTAATTTCAAGGCCATCATGTCCCAAGAGTGAACTGTTATCTGCCTAGAACCTCAGAGTTCTCAAAACAATGTTGCAACAAAACAGTAGCTGCCAGTGGACTGGTCAGTGGTGGAATGGGACTTTAGGCCCCCACCCTTGGCTGTGCCTCATTTGCCTCCAGTCTTCCATCTCAGCTCATTTACAGCATGTTTTCTTCCTCTGCTGGCTCTCCCCCACCAGCCAATTGGGTGGCAGGTAAAAGCCATGATGCTTCTGCCTGCCAGCATGTGATGGGTGATTGGTGATCACAGGGGCTTTGGGGCTGCTGGGGGGGATGGAGTAGGCAAACAGCAGTGGTGTGCAGCTTCTGGAATTGTGGGGGCATGTGGCAGAGCATAAGTTCTGGTGGGAGATGCAGAGGTAGAACTCAGGCATATGGTAAGTTCAGGTGTAGTGGCAATGGAAGAGAGAGTTCACAAAAAGGGAAGCCGCTTCTCTGCAAGTTTTTTTCCCCAGTTGGCAGAGGCTCCAGGCAGAACTGTCAACAGGCAGGCAATGGTAGGCAACCCACTTCAACCCCCATTGCTTTTGAGCCTGGACTCCAGCCTGATGCTACTGCCATTCACCTGCTTCTGCCTGCTACTCAATTGGCTGGCAGCTATTTGTCCAATGTGACCAATGGCCTAGATCAAAGGGTGTCTTGCTGAATGGACTGGGCTGAAGAGCATGGGCAGAGAGCCAGTGGACCATTGGTCCCTGGAGCTGGGGGAGGGTAAAAACACCCTCCCCCATACCCCCGGAGGCTCTCTGGAAGCCAAAAATACCCTGCCAGAGTAACTGTGATAGCCAAAAATCTGCTGACCAACACACACATGCACCTTGGAGCTAGGGCAACAGCTTGTGTGCCAGTAAATATGGCTCCGTTTGCTACCTGTGGCAACCGTGCCGTAGGTTCACCATCACTGTCCTAGACCCTATCAAGGGATTGGGTTTGGGGATGAAAGGATTGCTTTCTATTTTGTGTGGGCTTTTCATATTTTTCCTGACTTAATTGCAACCATATTCTCTCAGTAAAAATTCTTTTGATTCAACACAGAGTCAAAAGTCTTGCTTTCCTGAAGGACCAGCTGGGGCATATCCTTATATTATTTTTTAAAATTATTTTTTCTGCTAAGCAGTAGTTTTCATAGTTTCCATTAGTTTAACAACACGCTTATTTCCATACTATCATCTAATACCTCTTCATTGTAATGCATTCTTTGTCTTTCAGCAGTTTTTCTACTTTTTATTTTTATTCACTTTCCTTTCATATTTCCTTTCATGTTCAATTTTTCCAAAAATCTACTCTTGGCACTATCTAAAAATGATCTGCTACATATTGAGACCCATTCATTTATCTTTAATATTTTAGTATTATTTCTCATAATATTTAATCTCAAAAACAACACACACAGACACACACTAATAGATTTATGCCTAAATTATCTTTTAATTTTTTTTTCTTTCACCCAAAGCGACATTTTCATTCATTCTTAGGTCTTCAAATAGCGCAACAATTTTTTGTCTATTCATGATTTATTCCTACCCCTTCCATCCAAATCTATTTGTGTCACCTAACAAAATAATCTCTTCTTCCGAGGTAAATTAATTCAGCTTTTTGCACATTTGCCTCTAAATACATCTATAATATTTTCATTATCCTTATTTACTGAAACATAATTTGCAGCTATCATTAACTTATATATTCCTAAAGTCATAATCATTCATTATAAACTAGATTACACCAATTTATCATTTCTGGCATACATTTTAGGTTTTTCATTGATCATTAAATTTACATCTTTCCTTTCCTCCATGTTTGCATAGAATAACAGAACAGAATAGCCAAGTTGAAAGTGACCTTTGAGGTCTCCTCCCTGCTCAGGCAGGAAAGCGGCATGCAGAGCCATATCAGTGGGCATGCAAGCTCATGTCCAAGTGCACACTGGCCAGCTAATTTTCAGGCCTTCTGAAACCACTGGGAGTCAGGAACAGGCTGTTTCTGGCCTCCAGAGGGGTTGGGGAAGGCCCATAGTTTGCTCTCCCCAAGCTCCAAAGCCTTCCTATGAAGGCCTGGGGATGGCAAAAATGGCCTTCCCCACCCTCTGGTGTCCAGAAACATTCTGTTTGCTGACTTCCAGTTAGAAGACCTGTTTTTTGGTCTTCCCAGTTCCTAGAACGGCTCTTGGCTTGGGGAGAGCAAAAAAAAGGGGGGGCCTTCTAGTCCAACCAGAAGTTGGAAAATGCACCATTTTATCCCTCTGGAGGGCCTCTGGGGATGTGATGAAGGCCATTTTTGCCCTCCCAGACTTCTAGAAAGGCTCTGGAAGAGCCTGGAAGAGCAAAAAATGGACATGCCATTGTGTGCTGGGAGTGGATATCATGCTTTCTTGCTTAAGGGTGCATGGAATTATGAGTGTGTGGGCATGCATGCATGCGACCTTCCCTGTACTTTTTTCTTTTGACACGCAAACCATCACTACCCTATATCATTCCAGACAAATAGTAGTTTTATCTCTTTTTAAAAATCTCCAGTGTTAGAGCAATTATACCTTCTGGAAGCAAGTCATTCCTCTGATTAATTGTTCTGCAAGGAACTTCTCCTTAGTAATAGGATGCTTTTCTGCTTGATTAATTTCCACTGCACAAAATCAGGCCAAAGTCTTTCACATCTACTCCTTTCATTCCCTTCATAAATACGTCATATAACTTTATAATGTAGCATACTTTTTGCATTTCATTTGCTAATTTGCACACTTCACTTTTACTCCTCTTACATTCAAATTTGCATTATTCCATATCTATGATTATAATGAGATGGATCTCTAAATATTAACCACATATTATACCTTTGATAAATTAAGGATTTCTTATAGCACCTTTTATTAAAATAGAAAAAAGTGTGGGTTGGCTTTAGCCATTCCTTTGCCACATGCAGTATTCCATACTATTGGTAAACTATTACCATTAGTAATAATGATTCCATACCAATGCAATAATATTCCACACTAATACAAACATATCATCTTTGGTCCATTTGGTGAATAAACTACAAGTACAACAAAAATCAATTTTGGAAACATATTCATACTTTCCTATATAGTTTAGATTAGCTATATGTAACATATTGACACATCCTTGGGAAGTTTTCCCAAAAGTGGAAAAATAACAGGATTATTAAATTAGCAGTTTTGTTATTATTGATGATAATGTAATGTTTCATCAATGGATGCCAGATGTAATTAAATCATCCACTTTAGAATGCATAAAATTTATTTGTAAATGTACTCGGTAATTTTCTGAAAGAGTTCTACTTTATAAGCATTTCATAAATCAAACATATGGGAATCTGTATCTTTGCTAACACATATATTTCCTTATATATTAAGGTGTGTGTGTGTGTGTATCTAAACTGTTTCACATAAAAAAATATTCTCTGACAATTATTTGGAAATCTAATGTAAGAAGACAAAGTGAGCTAAAGTAACAAATTATTTACTGTCGTTAGTTCTATAAAAAACATTTCTATAAAATTTTTGAAGCCTAGATCTCTGCATTTATCTAATTACTTTACGTAAATATTGTTTTAAAGTGCCTTATTCTATCTTTTTTTCAGTCATTTGCAGAGTAGAGCAATACAGTTGATATATACTGGCATAATGATATTCCCTCTTTAAAAATGATAGGAGAAAAAGCCAGCTTTGTTGGCATAAACACTAATTATTTGCATAGTTTGAGGCAAATTCCCATCCTAAATGGGATGATAGCAAACACCAGGCTCTGGGATTTTGCCAGGCCCATTGACTTTATAAGTGCCATCCATGTCATTTGCAACACTCTATTTGTCCTTTTTGTAGCCACGAAGTTCAAATAGCAGCTCATATTTATACATGAGAAGATCTGCTTTGAATGCCCTTTGGGCAGAAAGATGGAATAACGTTCAAATTATTGCTGTTGCCTACCGCATTTGAAATAGCAAATAACTTTGGGAACATGGCAGAAAGTCACTATTTTCTACACTGATGTTTTTATACCCTCCTCTCTTCTATAGTTGTTATTACAACTTTAGTACAGTGGTATAATATGCTGGAAGCTTCTGGTAAATAGGCTGTAAAGAATTTTCAAAACCATACTCTGCAGGCATTTCCTATCTTATTTTACCATTTGAAAAGCAATCAAAGTCCAAAGCCAAACAAACAAACAGAAAAAAAGGAATGATAGCCTTCTGTACTTTCAAAAGAATCTTCAAAATTGCCAGCAATTAATAGCTTTTCTATCTGTTTGGAGTAGATTTCAAGGAGCTTGGGAATTGGAAAATGGGCATAGTGGAGAAAGGAACAGGATTCAGAGTGCACCTACTGGAAGAATGGTAGATTAAATCCTTTCCACTACAGTAGTTATAGTAGAGGGACAACCACTAGCAGAAGGCATCCTTGAATATAACACTTTCTCTGCAGTTCTTAACATACTCATTTTATTAAGATTTGTCTTACTGAAAACAATCAGACTTCTATCTGAACAAACATATCCAGAATAGCATTTTGCCAGTGCCTACCGTCCCTGTCCTATTGTCTTCTTTTTTATCATTACTTATCTAATGTTTTCTTTGTACAAATTACCACTCGATAATTGTTTGACTAAATAAATGAATGAATGAATGAATAAATAAATCTTTTTCTGCTTACACTACTATTAAAAAGAAATCAAACATTTTTTCTCACTTGTGATATTTCTAAATGGTTTAGTCATTTTTATCTGTACCTCTTAGAAAACTGATTACAGAGATGTTGTGAAAACTCTCTTTCATATTGACTGATATGGAGAAATTAAGAAGCCAGTAAAACAATGAAAGTTGCATGCAACTTGTTCTTTAGTTAAACTTTCATCAGAACTTATTTCAAATTACTTGTTTCTAATCTTAGAGCATCAGCGGATGAATTAATCATCATCAGTTGTTTCAGAATGGAAATTCTCCAAGGAAATTGCTAGTTTTTTTAAAAAAAGGTAATAATGGTGCTTAATGGAAAACTAAATCACGGAGAAAGTCTCAGGAGCAGGATATCAACCATCAGTTTTATAGTACACCTGAAGGTAAAAGTATGTTCGCTATGCTTTTGTCCCTTGTAGTTGAAAGTCAACTTTTAATGCTTCTTTTCAAAAGAGTTGTTTTTAATTGCTTTAAAATTCCAAATCATTCCTTCTTGCTAATAGGCTGTTCTGGGGATTACACAAAACAGTATATACTAATAGGAGAGTAACTTTCCTTTCCCCTCAAGTTCCACATCTGTTTTTCTCTTCCTTCAAGATTGCCATAGGGAGAAATATATCAGCAATTTTCCTCTCTTGAATTTTTATTCATTTTTTAATTCCTCCATTAGATTATATCCTATCATTTTTCTATTCTCTTGTATTTTTCTTAGCAATGACTCTCATGAGGAGATTGCTTAGACTGAGGGAGAGCAATTACCTCAAGGTCATCCAGTTAGCTTTTATGTGTAAATTTAGATCTGAACCTGTATGTCTTTACTCCGGATTCATTCCTTTATAATATCACCTTGGCTTTCTGAATCTTCACCAGGGGTGTCAAGCTTCACCACAGATGTCAAGCCCGCAGGCCAGCTACGTCATGCATAAGCCACATCAGAGGTAGACTGCTAAGGTGGAACGGTGATATGTGCTCGCCCTCGTGTCTCTGAATGCTAGTAGAGTCCAGCACAATTCTGCTACTGCACCTGTACAGGTAGCAGAATTGTGCACGTTGATGTAAGTGCGTCCATGTTTCGGCATGGTTTTTTGCTTCCACACATGTAACCTTCTGAAACAGCCGGGCGCTTCTCGACGGCCTCCGGAACCCGAACCCGAACCTGAACTTCTGGGTTCAGCATTCGAGAGAACACCAAGAAGCCCCCCAGCTGTTTCAGAAGGTGACAGCCAGGCGGCGGCACTTCTCGGCGGCCTCCCGAACCCGAAAAGTTCAGGTTCAGGAGAATGCCGAGAAGCCCCCTGACTGTTTTAAAAGGTGACAGCCGGGCGGCGGTGCCCAGCGAAGCGCCATTTTGCGATCTGCGGTGGGTTTGTAAGCCGAAAAAAGTTCATAAGAAGAGGCAAAAAATTTCCGAACCCCGGGTTCGTATCACGAGGGGTTTGTATCACGAGGAGTTCGTATCATGAGGTACCACTGTACCTTGTATTACGTTTTAGCATTTTAATGCTAAAAAAAGAAATAGTAAGGAAGAAGCTATACTAGAATGCTTGACCATAATATCAGATTTAGATTTAAGAATGCTTGTTATTTTTCTTCTGCACTTCATTTAAGAATACTAATTATTACACCAAGACAAGGACAATTCCAATTACATTATTCACTACATCATAAGAGACAGTAAAAGATAAATAGAATAGGGATGGTGAACCTTTTTCTTTCTATTGTTGGAATATAATTCGGTAACTGTTCACCTTGCTAGCTAAAGCTAATTGGAGCTAGATTTCAACATCATTTGGAGATCGATAGATTCTTTACCAGTTAACAGAAACTAATTAACTTCCATATTTTTTTCTGAGTGGCAGCTGCAAATAAACAGAGCAATTACTTTCTACATGACTTTTAACAATGCATATTTGGGAGGGGAAAGAAGGGTAGGTCAGGAAAAAGAAGTGGGCAAAACAATGCAAAAATGAAATGTATTTAATTTAAATATAATTGAAAGTAATTAAATACAATTTGTATTAATATGCCCCAGGTATTTAATAGTTTTTCTTCTCCATTGTATTAAAACTACAAACCAGATCCATTTTTAGAAGGCGTCAGGAGGTTATAATTATGTTCAGGGAATACAAGAACTTGAAACCATCATTCTGTGAATCCTTTATTCTCTACTTTTTGCTTACCAATAAACTCAAAAATTATCACAATCTCTGCTTGTTAGAAAGCAGATCTAATTATGTATATATTTCTAACTTCTCCATCAAGTTACAGCTATTATATAAATAGCAACAAATATGATTCAGGGGTGGGTTCCACTTTTCATCCTTCTGGTTTGCTGAGTGCACACTTTGATGCATGCTTTGCTGCGCGCACATGTGCAGTTCTGAAGGAATAGAACTTCTGCATTGCAAACTAGGCAAGGAACAAGGAAAATAGCTGCGGAGCGGCAATTCAATCTGCAGACCCTGATCAGCTAGGCTACGGAAGCAGAGATAAAAGTCATATAACTCAGGGGTGGGCAGGTGGGCAGGCCCACTTTTACAGATACAGAGAACAGACTCTCAACGTGGAGTTAGTGATACTAGTTCTAAAGAACTGGTCCAATTTGGCAGCAACCCACCACTGATGTAATTTCACCTGGAATTAAATTTTCTATCTTCCACTTATTTCTATTTCAAAAGAAACCCAATGCTATCAGAAATCTCTAATTGGTATTATTATTTTAAAGAATAAATTATTGAAGCTGTCAAAAACATCACATCAGTACATATATTTATTATATACTAATCTTGACTATTAACTTCATTTGATTCATTTAATATTATTTTTTTATTATTTACAAATAATTAATTTATTATGAATTTGTTATTTATGCTGGAATTGTGGGCTGGAAATCCAATAGCCCAGGTTTGAGATCCAAGTACCCTGCAACAGGGTGAATTCCCATGCTCAAACCAATTCCTGCCAACCTAGCAGTTTCAAAGCATGTAAATGTGAGTAGATAAACAGGCACCAATTCAGTAGGAAGGTAACAGCGCACTGAGATGTCATGCTGGCCATATGTGGAAATGTCTTTGGAAAGTGCTGGTTTGTTAAAATATTCATGAAATGGGAGAGGCATAGTAACAAGGTCAGCCAATGAATAGGAATAGCAACTAAGTCAGCCAATGAGAGCTTAAACACATCTCTTTTACTAGATGAATGGTCAAAGCAATGGAAACTGCAGTTTAATGTTTAATGTTTCCAAATGTAAAATAATGCACTTGGGGAAAAGGAATCCTCAATCTGAGTATTGTACTGGCAGTTCTGTGTTAGCAAAAACTTCAGAAGAAAAGGATTTAGGGGTAGTGATTTCTGACAGTCTCAAAATGGGTGAACAGTGCAGTCAGGCGGTAGGGAAAGCAAGTAGAATACTTGGCTGCATAGCTAGAAGTATAACAAGCAGGAAGAGGGAGATTATGATCCCGCTATATAGAGTGCTGGTGAGACCACATTTGGAATATTGTGTTCAGTTCTGGAGACCTCACCTACAAAAAGATATTGACAAATTGAACGGGTCCAAAGACGGGCTACAAGAATGGTGGAAGGTCTTAAGCATAAAGCGTATCAGGAAAGACTTAATGAACTCAATCTGTATAGTCTGGAGGACAGAAGGAAAAGGGGGGACATGATTGAAACATTTAAATATGTTAAAGGGTTAAATAAGATCCAGGAGGGAAGTGTTTTTAATAGGAAAGTGAACACAAGAACAAGGGGACACAATCTGAAGTTAGTTGGGGGAAAGATCAAAAGCAACATGAGAAAATATTATTTTACTGAAAGAGTAGTAGATCCTTGGAACAAACTTCCAACAGACGTGGTAGATAAATTCCACAGTAACTGAATTTAAACATGCCTGGGATAGACATATATCCATCCTAAGATATGGTACAGAAAATAGTATAAGGGTAGACTAGATGGACCATGAGGTCTTTTTCTGCCATCAGACTTCTATATTTCTATGTTTCTATCTCAGTCTGTGCAGAGAATCAAAACTGAAACTTAAGCTAGAAAGCTGGGCATGGCTCAGCCCACTCTGTACTCTGTCTGCTCTGAATTCTGAACTAGAAACTGTTTGTAACTGCTGCTGTGTTAAAGAAGAATTTTGCTACTGGTATTGTAACTACCCATCTGTTATTATGTATATAAAGAAGTCAATGAATTCAGCTGAATCAATTTGTGTGTGCTTTCTGGAAATGATTTTCTGCAAAAACTCTGACCCTGTTAAATGGCCTTGAAATAGAGATGAGCACTGCCTTCTAGGGTCAGCAATGACTAGTGGAATAAAATCCACAGGGACTCCCCTTTTTCTAAAGACATATTCCTAAATTATATTCCAGGAAGAGCATCTGAGCACAACAAAATATATATGGTTCATCTAAAATGGTTCTCAGCTATTCAATTTCTGTAATGATTGACATAAGTTTTCATTACGCCTGATTTGCCACCATTTTACTTATGTTTCAGTTAATGAAGGTATTATCGAAATCATTTGAAAGAGGTAAACAGAAAAGACCCTAAGGGTCGTTCAGCAATAAATACTGAAACAATGTAATGCGCTAAGGAATGTTTTATTCAGCATTTTGAAAATCTATCACAAATAAATTGAAAGTGATTTTTTAAAAGAAAGTGATTAAACGGATTGAGCATAACCTCCAGGAGGAACTGTTCAGATATATTCCATTCCTGTTGCCCCCACTGCAAGGATGCGACTTTAACCTGTGAAGAATAGCTTGCATTCTAAGAAGATCAAAATTACTTTTCCTTTCTACATTATATGTTAATGACCTCACTATCAAGTTTGATAAGAAAATAAATGTTGAACCAGATGTTGGTATAAAAAGAAAAAGAAAGAAAGAAATATTGTAATAATCTAAATAGTGGACTGAAACAATCATTATAGCAACCCACAATTGCTAGTAAATCAAGCGGCAGAGTTGATAAAGCAATTAAAACAGACAAATGTATAAGATTAAAAGCAGGGCTGCTCCATTCCTACGCCTCATTCTGTTAGGCCTGGAAGCCATCTTTTACCCTTTTGTATTCAAGCCTGCCATATTTTCTACTGTGGGAAAATGGGAGGGAGGGATTATATGGAGTAGGTGATATGTAGTACTCTAAATAACATTATTTCCAGAATGTCAAGGCTGTTGTGCCTGGCAGCTCCGAGGAAATGACAGGGAGGCATCTTCAGTTTTGGATGGGGCCTGATTGGATTGTGTGATTGACATGTAGTGCTGGGCAGTGACTTGAACTTTCTTTTGGGTGGAGAAAATCTGGAAGTTTCAGATTTGGGTTTTCCCAAATGTTGCCAACATGGCATCTCTAATAAATTGAAACTTTGAGGAACTTCTAGCCTTGGAGTTTTGTTGGGGGTATTTATTGGAACATGGACACATTCATTGCGTTACAAAAAAATTATACCAGGAGAACTTTCTTTTTTCTTATTTTCATTGTGCAGAGTAACACAAGTTTTGAGGTTCTGTCATTTTGAAAGATGCCCATAAAAATGGACAAATGGGGTAACACCTGGGGTCGTTGATGTAACTGAGGTATGCTGATTACTTAATGATTGTGGATTAGGCATGATATCCTGAGTAGTTGGAGCTGTCAGGCTACTTGATTGTTTTGCAATGTGTGTTCTGGGATACGTTTGTTAATGAGGGCTGGTTTCACATCTGGAAACCAGCCCTCATTACCCCACTGACTCACCAGGAAGTTTCTACACAGCAGGCAATTGCTGAGCCATCAAACCACACCCAGCCACCAGTATTTATAGAAGGAAGGCAGCTCAGGTTCGCTGTGTTCGCCCTAGAACAAGGACAGAAGCAACAGCCTGAAGATAACAAGTGGGACCTCGTCGAAACGTCGCCAGAAATTTCAAAATCCTACATGGGAAGAAACCCGAATATACCAAGACCGTCATACCTGTACCTGTGAAAATCTACGAAAACACACACACACACACACACACACACATATATATATATATATACTGTGACCAGGAGGGGGAGGACCAGGCAGATGGGGGAGAGGAACATCAGGAAGAGGAGGAGGGAGAGCAGCCTGAGACCCCCCGGGGGGGGGGGCTCTCCCCAGCTAGTAGCCTGGATTCATTGGATGAAGACGCACAGGCTATAATAGACATGAGGCAGAGATGTGCAGCTCAAAGAAGGGGCCAATTAGAAAGATATCTCCATCCCTGAATTGGCAACAGCTGGGTTTGGGTGTGGTTCTCCTCAGCAGGGTTGAAAAGGCAGGCCCGCCCTTACAGTCTTGTGGAGAGTTATCAACTGGGAGTCCTGTGACCTTGCTTCGATTCTTGGCTTCTCTGATCTTGGCTTGTGGCCTAGAAGGCTGAAAGACTTGGGGGAGGCGTGGGTTTTATTATCTCCAGTGTTGTTTTTGCCAGCAAGAATCCTGTTTTATTGCCTGGCCTTCGTGAAACCTCTGTGAAGCTTCATCGTGTTCCTGTCTGTAAGAACAGTTTTTGTTACCTGTGTTTGCTTTCCAGTATATAAACTGCCTTTGCTTTTTACCAGTGTGTCTGGATACTCTTTTTGGTTGGTGTTGGCGTCTGGGGGGACCCAGACAGAGCATATACATACTATATTTACAGTAGCACGAAGCTTACAACTTCAGCCTGATGATGGTGAATGTGATTTCACTGAAACGTCGCATAGACATGCAAAATATTACACGGGGCAAAACCTGAACTCAGAACAATCTACATACATACTATATATATATATACATACTATATATATATATATATACATACACATACTATATATATACATATACACACACATACTATATATATATGTTTTCGTAGATTTTCACGGGCACAGGTATGATGGTCTTGGTATATTTGGGTTTCTTCCCGTGTAGGATTTGGAAATTTCTGGCGACATTTCGACGAGGTCCCACTCGTCATCTTCAGGCTGGTGTTTCTGTCCTTGTTCTAGGGCGAACACAGAGCTGCCTTCCTTCTATAAATACTGGTGGCTGGGTGTGGTTTGATGGCTCAGCAATTGCCTGCTGTGTAGAAACTTCCTGGTGAGTCAGTGGGGTAACACCTGGGGTCGTTGATGTAGCTGAGGTATGCTGATTAGTTAATGATTGTGGATTAGGCGTGATATCCTGAGTAGTTGGAGTTTGCAGGCTACTTGATTGTTTTGCAATGTGTGTTCTGAGTCTGGTTTCAGTTTCTATGGCTGGGATACATTTGAGAGCTGGTTTCCAGATGTCTGGTAGGCGGGAGGTATCATCCTGCTTGTTCATATTTTGGGGATGTTTTTCTATCTCGATGGCTTCCATGATTATTCTTTTGCTGTAGTGTTCTGTTTTGGAAATTAATTTGGTACTGTCAAAATCAATTTCATGTCCTGTGGTTTTGAAGTGTTGGAAAAGGGAGGAGGTTTTTTCTTTTTTCCTTAATGCATTCTTATGTTCTGCAACACGTGCATTTACTCTCCTGTTAGTTTGTCCAATATATGTGGCTGGGCAGATTTTACACGGTATTTGATAAACTCCCTGGTTTTCTAGCTGGATATTGTCTTTGGGGTTTCTTAGGATGTTGGCTATTTTTTTATCTATACCAAAGGCTGTCTTGATGTTGTGTTTGCGGAAATTTTTACTGATTTTATCTGTGATGCCTTTGATGTAAGGGAGGAGGGCAATGCCATTGCCCTGTTCTGTGTCTTGGTTCTTGGGGGGGGGGGTGTCTCTTTTTGGATTAAGTTGGTGATTGCCTCTCTTTGGAATCCATTGGAAATTAATACATTTGTGAGACTGTGTAATTCAGGTTCCAGGTGGTCTTTGTCGGCCTAGAACAAGGACAGAAACACCAGCCTGAAGATGATGAGTGGGACCTCGTTGAAACGTCACCAGAAATTTCCAAATCCTACACGGGAAGAAACCTGAATATACCAAGATCATCATATATATATATGGACATTTTTTCTTTGTAGTCTGATGTGTTCATCACTCTTGTGGAGTTTCCTTTATTGGCTGGAAGGATGATTATATCATTGTCTTTCTTCAAATTGATAAGTGCATCTCGTTCCTCCTTTTGTATGTTGCTTCTAGGAGGTTTGCTAGAGCAGAGAATATTAGTGACTTTAAGTCTGATTTTGTTGGCTTCATCTGGATTGATTTTATTTAGAGTAGTTTCAATTCCACATATGATGTTTTCAGTTGGAATGCGTTTGGGGGTTATTGCAAAATTGAATCCTTTTGAAAGAATATTGGTTTCTGTAGTGGTGAGTATGGTGAATGTGATTTCACCGAAACGTCACATAGACACTCAAATTATTACATGGGGCAAAACCCGAACTCAGAACAATCTACATACATAAACATATATATATGTGTGTGTGTGTGTGTGTGTGTGTGTGTGTACTGTATATTGTTATAATTGTACAACTTATTTAACTGGTCAGACATGAGTTACAAAATTATGCAAACAGTGTCCCAGCAAATTAAATGTAAAACTAATCAAGTTTTTGACGCTTAATTTCCTCTTTTCAGATAACTGCATCATACAATCAAAAATGAAATTGTAAAGCAACAATGCAAAAGTAGCACTTATTTAAGAGTTCAGTCTATCTATCTTTTCAACTTTTGCCCCCTCTCCCCATGCAGATGAAATTATAAATAGTACAGTAATTTGTAAACTTAATTGACTCTTTTTGCTTGGTGTGTGTGTATGGGGGAGGAATAGGGTTTACTAGAAAAATAAACATCATGAAGTAAAACCTTCCGGTTTCCTTTACAGCAGCTGGGAAGACTTAAAAATAACAGTTGTTCAGCTGATAAGTCATTATACATTGTTGGCTCATAGAAAGCCCCAGAGAGCTGGACAATTACGTTGTCCAAACATGACTATTGATTTTGGCTAACACATATGGGTAAGAATTAATTTGGTTTGGCTTTTCATTATAAGAACTTACCAATATTTATAGATTCCTTTTCATTAAACTGATAGAAATAAAATATCAAGTTTAGATTGAATGTTGTTTAAGAAAAGGAAGATAGGCACAACTGTGGAAGTTGTAAGTATATGAGGCTCTCCCAAAGCTTTTGGGGTAGCTTGAGAAGATTAGATTTTTTAGGGGATATTGTTTGTATTCCCTCCTATATATTGTGGCTGATGGAAAGTAGGGCTACAATGAATGTTGGATAATGTGGAGGTGAATAAACTTTCCTTAACCTTCTTTGGATGGGAAGTAGAGCCTTCCTTTCTGGAGTTAGTAAACTTGTTAAATGAAGTTCTTACATTTCTGTGAAAAGATGATGTAGCAGGAAGGAGATTTGTTTTATTGTTTCCCCACTTTATAAATTTCTTTCTTTCTTTCTTTCTTTCTTTCTTTCTTTCTTTCTTTCTTTCTTTCTTTCTTCACTGTTGAATATTGTTTGGATTACTTCTCAAGTTCTCAGCCATTTCTTTCTTTGGGTGGTCATTTCCAAAGTAATCTTTTTCCTTGGCCTTTTTAGCTCCCCCCCACCTGCAGTGATATCACCACCATCAATATCAACTTCTTCCTAAGTAAAACATGTGTCTTCATGTGGTGGCAACTTCTGCATCACAGCTGAATTATTTTCATGCTTTCAATTCTTATCTGCAATAACACTTCTTTAAAATAAACTATTTTAAACTATGAAGGGATAAATCATATGTGCATCTCTACAATGCTAAAATTGTGTTTAACTCTATTGGGTATGAATTAAGCTAGTGGCCATCAATCAGTGAAACTTTATAAGATGCTTTGTAATTAATTCCAAGCTGAAATAAATCATCTAAAGTTCTTTTTGGACTTCAAGCTCTATAGTTATGTTATTGTTTTAGACAAAGCTATTTTTTAGCTTCTGGAAGAAGGTATCATCTAGCTTCTTATTCCTGTAGGATATTTTGCTGGAAAATAATGAAAATAAAAAAGACCATGCAAAATTATGCTGTTGCTTTTTCTGAAGTCAAATTCAGAAAAATAGGACATGGAACCATCGGTAATTATAAAATCCACTATTACAGGTTAATCTTATATTTCTATTTATAGTTCTTATGAGAGCCTTTTAATTAATATTAAATTGCATTTTATATCAGGTTCTCTACCAATAATGGTCAATTAGATAAGGAATTGTGGAATTTGGACTATAACTTTAAACAAAATCTCATTAGAGATGAAAGTTGAAAATGAAACTTTCAACTTAAAAAATTGAACTACCCCCAGAAGATATTCAGGTAAATTCTTAACTTTATAAAAAGAAGGAAAATCCATTCAATATGTGAATCTCAATACTAACAAAAGTTGAGAGCCAAGAAAATATAAAATGATAGGCACAACAAATATCGCCGGCTCGACTTACCGGCCCACGGCGCTTTTGCAGAAGGGCCGGGCAGACTCGGACCCTTTCGATGGCGGTCGCCATCTTGTTTTCGGCCGAAATCTCGCAGACGAGATTTTGGCCGGGAAAGCCTGGCCCACGTGGCCGGGCATGACGTGGGGACCGGGCGGGGCTTGCCGCCCCTATTTAAGGGCGGCAGGCCTCGGGCCAAGCCTTTTCGCCCGGACCCAGCACAGGAGCAGACACTCGGCTGAGAGCTGCTCCGGTCGCCATTTTGAGGTGGCCTCGTGCGCGGCCGCCATTTTGTGGCTGGCAGCGTGGGCGAAAAGTTGTCGGTGGTGCCCAGCAGTGTCGGAGGACTCGACTGGAGCTCCAATTTCTTCGTGGTGATCCCCCTCGGGCGCGAGGGGGACTGGTAACCTTGCTCCCGGCTGGGAGGAGGGCGCGGTTGGGCCCCGCCCGAACTTGGGGGGGGCTGCTTGGCCTCTGGGGGGGTACCCGGTTACGAGGCGTTCTTGGGGGCCAGCTTCAGGGCCGTTAATTGGCCTGCACGTGGGGGGAGCTTATTTGGTTTCTGGGCCTTTGAGAAGGGGGTCTGGGGGATTGGACGGGCTTCTCCCTTTGCATTATTTGGTGAATTAGGTATGGCTCCAAAGAAGAGGCCTGCCACGGCCCCTATGGCTCCGCCGGCTGCGCGACCCAGGAGGGCCCTTAGGCCTTCTGCCCGGGCTCGGGCCAGTAGGGAAGGGCCTACGGGGGTGGTTCCTGTGCAAGGGGGGGTGGTTTCGTTGCCTCCTGCCCCTCAACCTGATCCTTCTCCTGCCATGTCTTGGGCCAGGGTGTTGGAGAGGCTCGACGAGCTCGAGCAGTGGAGGAGTGGATCGGGCCCCGGAGGGTCCCTCGAGCAGGTTCCTGCGGCGTTGGGAAGAGATCCGGTTGCGGCCCAGGCTGGACAGATGGCTCCTGCTGGACGACTGGCCCCGGCGGGGCTGATGGCGGCTTTCCCGGGCCCCGCAACGATGGGCCCCCCGTGGATGTCATCCACCCCGTACGGGGCAGGTGAGGCTGCACCACACACTACACCTCCGTCCTTTCTTCCTTCACCCATGTCGGGTTTCCCCCCGTCGGGTGTTGGGAGTGGGTCTAATTTTTTGGGGTCTTCCACGGGCACCTGCGGGCAGGTCTGGGCGCCGCCGGTTCCTTCTTCGGGGCCGCTGGCGGCTGGCCCTGCTCCGCTGCACGGGCCAGGTCCTACAGGGGTACCTGTGGTGCCTGGGGTAGGGGGGTGGGTCCATCCAGCCCCTGCTGTTATGCCCCCGCTCCCTGTCTTGCCCTACCCCCAGGGTGTGGGAGTTTTCGGTGTTGCGGCCAACACGGTATGGGACCCGTTCGCTTGCATTAAAGCAGGGGCCATCCCGTGCGGGTTGCCGTCCACCCCTCTCGGATGCCACCTTCACCCTTCGGTGAAGGAGGCCATATGGCGGGGTGAATATGTGGATCTTTTTTCGCTTTTGAACCGAGAGGTTCCCAAGCAGGAGAAAGAGATTGTCCCGGGGGAGAAAACAAAGAAAACAAAAGTAACAAAATGCTTCAGCTCATGGCTGTATGCTTTTCTTACTTATGCGTCTGTGGTGATTCAGAGGCAGCCGGCTATGGCCTCTGCCATGCTTAAATATATAGATTTGATTGCCAGGGCCCACTTCGAGTATAAGGGCACCATATGGCGCCATTATGATAAAGGCTTTCGTATGAGGATGGCGGTAGAGCCTAACTTGCCTTGGGATATGGTGGTTCCAGACCTTTGGTTCCGGGCCACGCATATGTCTGGTAAGGAAGGGTGTGAGCGTACGGATAGTGGGCACTTCATGGAGGAGGAGCCTGGTGTGGCTACGCCGGCCAAGGCGACTCCTGGTGTGGCTGGCAAGGGGGCCTCGCCCGCTTGTCACGAGTTTGCTGCAAAAGGGGCGTGTTTTCGTCCCTTTTGTAAGTACAAGCATGCCTGCGGGAATTGTGGGGGGTCCCATGCAGCTTCAGTATGTCCCCGCCCCAAGAAAGGGGCGGAGAAGAAGGGCGGGGGTCCAGGAAAACCTCCCCCACCAGCTGGGGGAAAAGGGGCCCAGCCCAATTGATGTTTCTGTGCTCGAGGGTTGGTTGGTTGACTACCACCCTCGCCCGAGAGCCGAGTTGCTCTTGAGGGGTTTCTCCGAGGGATTTAGGATCCCTTACGTGGGTGTTAGGAAGGCTTTCATGTCAGACAACCTCAGGTCGGTTGTCGGACATGAGGACATTGTTCGGGCTAGGATTCGAAAGGAGGTGGCTGAGGGCAGGGTCCTTGGGCCTTTCCCGGAGCCACCCCTTTTCGAATCTTAGAGTGTCCCCCCTGGGGGTGGTCCCCAAAAAGGCGAGTGGTGAATTTCGGTTGATTCACCATTTGTCTTTTCCAAAAGGGGAGTCAGTGAATGACTTCATTCCTGACGAACTTTGTTCAGTCCGGTACGCATCCTTTGATGCGGCCGTGGCCATGGTTAGGGAGTGTGGGGTGGGAGCCCTTATGGGTAAATGCGACATTAAGTCGGCATTCCGGCTCCTCCCCATTCACCCAGGCGACTTCGAGCTTCTGGGCTTCCATTTTGAAGGTGGTTTTTATGTGGACAGGGCATTGCCAATGGGCTGCTCTGTTTCCTGCTCCCTTTTTGAGAGCTTTAGTACCTTCCTGGAGTGGGTGCTCAGGAGGCGTAGTGGCCTGGGTTCGGTCGTTCATTACCTTGATGATTTCTTGATGGCCGGGCCGGCGCACTCGGAGCAATGCTTTGCTTTGATGCGGGACTTCGAAGCCCTTTGTGCTCAATTGGGGGTGCCTTTAGCCCCTGAGAAGACCGAAGGCCCTGCCACCAGGATTACCTTCCTCGGTATTGAATTGGACTCAGAGGAGCAATCTTCCAGATTGCCCCTGGATAAGTTGATTAAAATCAGGAGCAAGCTCGAGGCGGTCCTGGGCTGCAGGAAGGTTACTCTTCGGCAGCTCCAGGAATTGGCCGGGATCCTTAATTTTGCCTGTCGGGTAGTGGTGCCAGGCAGGGCTTTTTCTCGTCGGTTGTATGATGCGATGAAAGGGCTACGTTTGCCCCACCATCGTACCCGCTTATGCGCTGGGGTCAGGGCTGACCTCTGCGTGTGGCGGGAGTTTTTGGAACATTTTAACGGGTTGTCTTTCTGGCGGCACGAGCTTCTTTTGGAAGCGGAGCTGCAGCTCTGCTCCGATGCCGCGGGGACTTGTGGTTTTGGGGTAGTGTTAGGTGACCAGTGGTGCTGGTCGGCATGGCCTCCGGAATGGAGTGCCTGTTCATTGGTTAAGGATTTGACCTTTTTGGAGCTTTTCCCCTTGATAGTGGCCTTAGAGCTCTGGGGAGAGCAGTTTAGGGACAAGACTGTGCATTTTTGGTGTGACAACCTAGCGGTTGTCCATGTTGTGAACGCCCTGTCCTCTAAGAGTGACAGGGTAATGCGGCTTGTCCGCCATTTTGTGCACAGGTCCTTGTCTCTAAACGCATTGTTTTTGGCTAGGCACGTCCCGGGGCTAGATAACGGGGTGGCTGACGCCTTGTCCCGTGGTCAGTTGTCCAGGTTTCGGACCCTGGCCCCGTGGGCCCGAGAGTCGCCAGAGGTGTTTCCAGCCCACCTGTGGAGCCTGGGCGGGCTCCTGAGAGCTGGAGAGACGAGGCCTCCAGTGCGGTCGCCTTGTCCGTAGCACCTGGCACCCTGCGAGCTTACCAGCGTGCAGGTAAGGAGTTTGGGGATTTCAGGCAGGGTAAGAGTTACCCCCATAGCTGGCCTGCCCCGGTTGAGCACCTAGCTGAATTTTGTGTCCTGCTGAAGGGGCGTGGCCTTTCAGTTAGGACTATCAGGTCTAGGTTAGCGGGCCTCGCCTTTCTGTCCAAGGCGGGGGGGTTAGTGATTTTTCGGGTGATTTTCGCATCCGGAGGATGCTGGAAGGCTGGGTGAGGGAGCGACAGGGGTTCCCTTCTGACACTCGTCAGGCCCTGACGGTTCAGCAGCTGTCTTTGATTAATCAGGCATTTGACAGTCTGTGTGCCTCTCTGTACGAGGCCCGTCTTTTTAGGGCAGCGACTTGCGTTATGTTTTTTGGGGCCCTCAGGGTCAGCGAGGCAATGGCCTCCTCGCAGTCTGACTTGTCGCTCCGTGCTTTCCAGCTTACTGATCTGACCTTTAGGCAGGGGGGTGTCTCCCTTTTGGTGAGACATTCCAAGACAGATCAGTTACACAGAGGGGTTAGAATTGAGCTTAGCGCAGCCACCGATCAGTCTGTGTGCCCGGTGGCTGCTTTGCAGCATTTTTGTGGCTTGCGGGGGTCAGGGCGTGGGTACCTTTTTAAACACCAGGATGGCACCCCCCTGACCCGGTATCAATTCTGGGCGTTAGTGTCGAAGGCAATGGCTCAGGTAGGCATGGATCCCGCCGGTTACGGAACGCATTCGTTCCGTATCGGCGCCGCCACTAGCGCGGCACTTTCTGGTTTCCCGGCCCAACGGATTCAGGAGATCGGCCGCTGGCGGTCAGCGGCATATTTGGGTTATGTTAGGCCCGCTGAGGATTCTGGGCAGGGTTTAGGCTAGGTAACCTCTCTGTGTGTGTCCTCTTCCAGGTTCCCAGTCCAGGCAGAAACCGACGGCGCTGCTGTGTGGACACAGCATGGTCTTTTGGGCCGGCCGCTCAGCAGCCAGAAGCGCCATTGGGACCCAGTTGTCATTGGGACGGTGGGTCAATGTTGTTTGGATGGGCCGGAGAGGTATGCGGTGGGAGGGGCTCCTACCGACGTTGCTGGGTGATCAGCATCTCAGGGCTGTACCCGGCGCTGCTGGGCAGGCGGCTACCCAGGGTCGCGCCCAGATGGGACTGGGTGGTCGGCAACCCATAGCCGCACCCAGATGGCTGGTCTTGCACCTCGGTGGCAATGACCTGTGCCTGCTTGGTGGTCTACCGTTGATCATCCAGGCGCGCGAAGACCTGCGGTGGCTTCGCACGGTGTGGCCCACCACGCAAGTGGTGTGGTCAGAGATCCTCCCAAGGATCGTTTGGAGGGACGCCATTTCCCTTAGGGCCATACACCGGGTCAGGCGTAGGGTGAATAAGGCCTTGGGAAAAACAGTCAGGGAATTAGGTGGGGTTGTAGTGGCCCATCCCCTCATCACCGTAGATCGGCCGTGGCTTTACCGGGCCGATGGCGTTCACCTGTCAGAACAGGGGAACGCCATTTTCTTACAGGACCTGCAGCGGTCTCTGCGTGAGCTGGCGCAGATAGAGGGGGGAGTCGGGGGGCCAAGATAGAGATCTGACCCCCGCTCCGTGGCAGGTTAGGGGCGGAAATCTGGGTGGTGGTTCAGCAACTGCGCGTTCTCCCTTGGGCGTCTTTGGGGATGATTGACAGGTTCTCTCCAAGCTCATGGTGGGGTGCTACCTGCGCACTTGGGGGGAACCTGTCTTTGGGTCCCGCTATTGAAGTCCCAGGGTAGGGGTGAGCCGGCGGGACTCCCCTCATGCGAGTGCATGGCAGGGTCTCAGATGAGGGAGAGGTCCCTCACCTGGACCAGCATCGAGCTACGCCCTTAGTTGCCCAGGAATGTTGACCTTTTACGTCATTTCCGCCCCGGAAGTGTTTGTTTGACCCTGCAGGTCCACTGTTTCCGGGTCATAGTTGAATATGTTGATTTATGCAAATTTATGCTAATTCATGCTAATTTAATTAATAAATTATGCAAATTTATTTTGATAAAAATGACCCAAGTTTAAATCCAGCTCTGGTGTCCGTGTCGTTACTCCGTCTCTTTTGCAATATCGCCGGCTCGACTTACCGGCCCACGGCGCTTTTGCAGAAGGGCCGGGCAGACTCGGACCCTTTCGATGGCGGCCGCCATCTTGTTTTCGGCCGAAATCTCGCAGACGAGATTTCGGCCGGGAAAGCCTGGCCCATGTGGCCGGGCATGACGTGGGGACCGGGCGGGGCTTGCCGCCCCTATTTAAGGGCGGCAGGCCTCGGGCCAAGCCTTTTCGCCCGGACCCAGCACAGAAGCAGACACCCACCCGCCCTTCCCTATTTTGCAGTGTGCCTGGTGGGTCGCCCTCGGGGGCCGAATGGGAATTTTTTGCAGCCTCGCCCATTAGGCTGGGCTGTTTTTTCGCCCATTCCACACTGGGGAGATGGACGTGCGGTTAGGGGGTGCTTGCATTTAATAGGTTAATTGGCTTACCTTTGGTCATTTGGGTAGGCAGGTTAGGGGCGGAAATCTGGGTGGTGGTTCAGCAACTGCGCGTTCTCCCTTGGGCGTCTTTGGGGATGATTGACAGGTTCTCTCCAAGCTCATGGTGGGGTGCTACCTGCGCACTTGGGGGGAACCTGTCTTTGGGTCCCGCTATTGAAGTCCCAGGGTAGGGGTGAGCCGGCGGGACCCCCCTCATGCGAGTGCATGGCAGGGTCTCAGGTGAGGGAGAGGTCCCTCACCTGGACCAGCATCGAGCTACGCCCTTAGTTGCCCAGGAATGTTGACCTTTTACGTCATTTCCGCCCCGGAAGTGTTTGTTTAACCCTGCAGGTCCACTGTTTCCGGGTCATAGTTGAATATGTTGATTTATGCAAATTTATGCTAATTCATGCTAATTTAATTAATAAATTATGCAAATTTATTTTAATAAAAATGACCCAAGTTTAAATCCAGCTCTGGTGTCCGTGTCGTTACTCCGTCTCTTTTGCAAATCTACTGCATGGCAAGCAATGAAATCTAGACAATTTTGGCTAATCTTGAAAATAACTAAGTAAAGTCAGACCTGGTAATTATTTGAATGGGATGCTCTACAGAAGTGATAAGATTCTATGGGAAAAAAGAACTTTAGCGATGTCTAGATTAAATTGGAATTAATATGTAAACCCTCTGAGCAAAGTTTACTATGGATATACAAGGTTTGGATAGTGCAGAGGTCTTCAAATTGGGCAACTTTAAGACTTGTGGACTTCAACTCCAAGAATTCACTCAGCATGCACTCAGCAAACTAGGAATGATAAAAAGTGGAACCCACCCCAGAATCATATTTGTTGCTGTTTGTATAATAGCTGATGGAGAAGTTAGAAATACAGTATATGCATAAATAGAACTGCTTTCTAACAAGCAGAGTTTGTGATAATCTTTGAGTTTATTGGTAATTCTGGGAGTTAAAGTCCACAAGTCTTAAAGTTGCCAAGTTTGAAGACCTCTGGGATGGCGGATCTGCTGTAATATCAGCTCAGCTATTTATTTACTACTCTGCTTCAGCTTCTTAAGAAACAAATAGTAGAATAATGTCATTCAATATCTTGTATTCACTCACCTGATGAAAACAGATAGTGAGCTGCTGTTCTAGGAACTTTTAGCTGTATGGGAAGCTGGGACAATATATCAGTTACTGCAGAGACATTAAAGGAGCATATAATTTCACTGAATGCAAAAATAAATGCCTTTCATCCAGTCCCAAGTTCAGTATATCATTGTGAATGATAAATTGGCTAATCCTGTCCCTAAGGAAATCAATGTGTTAAATTTATTTGAAAACATAATTATCAGGATGGCGACACCTTTTAACATTGTTTGAAAGCTTAAATGGAAAAGATTCTTTCAACAGACCTGACAGAATATTGAACAGTAAAGAGGCTGGGTTTTTCCCACCAGGAAAATAAATCATCATCTGTTTAAGAGTATAATCATTTAATCATCCTTGTCAATGTTGTTCTAAACCAACATCCATCAAGGTTGTTAAAATGAAAGCATGGGAGTAGAAGAAGGAAATTATATAGAGAGATAAAATTATGTATGTTTGTATGTGCGTATGTGCGTATGTGTTTATGCTTGTATGTGTGTATGTCTATGTATGTATCTATGTGCGTAGTGGATTTCAATTACTTTTGCTACTGGTTCCCTATTGGGAGCATATGTGCTTGTGCGGCACTTATGCGCGTGTGCAGAAGCTTTATGTGCATATGAAGATGCTTTGTGCGCATGTGCAGAAGCTTTGTGCACATGTGCAGAAGCTTTGTGTGCCTGTGCAGAAGCTTCTGCACATGCACAGAGGTGGAGCCTCCTGCTGTTATGTCTAGCTACTATTACATGTGTACTTAATGATTAAATTTCTGTTAGATCTTGTTCTGTCTGGGTCACTCCGGAAGCTATGACCAACCCAAAAAGATAAGCCAGACACACCGGTTGAATCCAAACACAGTTTTATAATGGTAAAGAGAAAAGAAGCCAACAGAAAATGTCCTTACAGATCAGGAAAACACTGGAACTCCAAATAGATACACTAAGGCAATTGTTCATACAGAAACACGGGATCCTTGATGCCAGACAAGACTGTTGATCTAACAGACACACACCTCCCACCAGTCTTCAAGGCTGCTGGGCCACGAGCCAGGAACAAAAACGCTGAGAGAAAATGCAGATAATACCAACTCCCCTTTGATAACACTCCACGCTGCCGGAATGGTTCTCATGCCTTATAAACCCTTCCCTGCTAATGAGGACCACACCCAACCCCCTGGTGTTTCTCATTCAATGCTGATAATATCTACGCAGTTGATTCCTCCTTTGAGCTATGTGTCTCTGCCACATACTAATGATAGCTTGTGCATCGTCATCCAGGGACTCCAGAGAATCCAAGCTAATTGCTAGAGAGAGCCGTTCCCAAGGGCTCCCAGGTCTTGCATCACCTTCACTTTCGTGACTGCTGTCAGCACTGTCTGACTGCCAAGAACTCTCCTCTTCGCTCTCAGCCTCCCCCGGGCATGGAGCCAGCAGAGACGCAGCTGGTCTTTGATCTGGCTCAGGCTGAACCACAACGGATCTGATAAAATATTGATGCTTATTTTAATATATAGTTCAGCATCTACCATACATGAACTACAAATGTCTTTCTGGGATTCAGAAATAGGATTTCTCCCCCCACCCCAACCTTTATAGATATCAGACAGTGAATTTAGAACCAGCTGGTCTGCCACTGGCTTATATCTTTTCTAAAGAAAGAAGAAAATCCATGAGTAAAATAAGTCACCACTTAGTGCAATGTTTAATCTTAGACACTACAACTTACTTCGGAGTAAGCATGTAAAATAATATAGCAGATGTTTTCCTAACAATGTAATTTAAAATTATAGCTATGTTTGTCCTAAAAGTGGTTTTTCAAAAGGCAACTGGTGTTTATTTCCCCTTGAAGACATTTTGCTTCTCATCCAAGAAGCTTCCTCAGTTCTGATTGAAGAAGGTTTTATCTATAAATCCTTCCATCTTCTACCATTAAATAAGAACTGAAGAAGCTTCTTGGATGAGGAAATGAGAAAAAGTACCTTTCGGAATATTGTATTATAGATGAAGGGAGAATAGCATGAACTACTAAGGAAATGAAAGCTAAGATTTCAGCTCTTCTTTGATTATTTTCCTAAAGTATCACTGATATCAATTGCAGAGCCATGTTTATGCTTAATTCAACAGGATTCAAAATGTTTAACATGTGCATTTTGACACTATATTAATACTAATATAGAAACAATTAAATGTCAAATAGTTGTGCTTGACTCATTCAACCTCAATTTTCTTTTGGTGAACTATCTAATTTCTGCACAAAACCCCCTTATTTTTCTCATATTCATACAAGTATACTTATTCTTTTAGATTAACTGGAAAAAATATGGGTAACATTTCTTCCAATCCAACTAGAATATCTACTGTAACTGGCTTTGCCAAAGGGCTGTGTGCATCATTTGCCTCTGTGAAGCTGTTTTCTGATACTGAAAAACATTGATCCATCTGCATGTGACATGATTCCCCTAGTGACACACACACAAACACACATGCACACAACAAATCACCAAAGACATAGATTTCTCTTTCCAATGATGTGAGCTACTGACATGTTCAAAAATGTTGCCTTTTCTCAAGAGCTATTTTCAGAAAAGAAATACTGGAGTTGCCTTTATTGATAGGATAACATTATGGTGCCTGCAGTGATTAGGGGGTTCAAATCACTAAATGCAGTAGGTGAAATATTCCCGGACAACAATTCTAGGTTGCTTAGCTCCAATTGGATAATATTAGGAATGAAAATCAACAGCAAGCTTCAACTTTTTAAAGAAATGCTCTGTGTCAGTTTAAACAGTTGTCTAAAAATATAAAAGAAGTGACTCATGGTACAGTAAAGATGCATTAGGGGTATTCCATTCCATTCCATTTCAGAATAACATCACAGCGGGCAGGTGTCAAATACCATCAAAGAAGAACCAAGGAACAACTGTCTGCTTGGTGCTTTTATTGGGTATCCCCTAGTGGTTTTAATTTCATTGAAAGTTCTCCTGAGAATATGAGTGATGACTGTATCATCACCAAGTTAAGGACAGATCTTCCTGGAGAATATCTATGTGGTTGTTAAGACTTGACATACCAACTTTATGTCACACAAGGAAAAAAAGCCCTATAATAAAACTAAAAAATCTGAAACATTGAATTCAGTTTTCCCAACAGTTAATCGTCAATTATACAGGGAAACTATTTTCCTGTTAGAAAACACTGTTAAATAATTTATCAATCAATTAAAACTGTATGAAAAAATGTTATTTGAAAGAAAAAAAAATCAAACTTGCAGATAAACTCAAGCAAGTAATTGTTATCCAAATAATTAATAATCACATATACTTTATTAAAATAGAAAACACTAACTTTCCTGCTGACAATAATAGCAAATAAAGAGTTATTGTAAGAATGAAACTGCAGAGGGGATTGTATAGATGTCAATTTGATTGTATGTCATCCATTTTCCTGGAGCACCCAAATCTACATAAAATATTTGGTGCAATTTTTGATGTCTACAGTAACTAAAAAGGTTGGCAGAAACCATGTCCTCTTAGTTTCACCTGCAGAAATGGCTTATATTATGCTTGATTAGAGAAAAGAACATCTACATTTAGTGCTGACTGGAAATTCATACATACATACATACATACATACATACATACATACATACATACATATAAATTGAATAAATTGTATATAATGCATGAAACAGAAAAAATTGTATATAATGCATGAAACAGAAAAAAAAATCTTATGATGTATGACTTTGTAACCATAAAGAAATAGTATTGTAATTGTACTTATATCTACTGCAAAGAAAATTGGATGCTACTTCTGTTTACTTTCATTGTTTATATTTGTACTTTTTGTCTTTTTGTCCTTTCTTTTTTATTTTGCATTAGTCCTAGTTCATCTTCTTTTCAAAACTCTAAATAAAAAGAAGGAAGAGAAAGAAGATTCTTTCAATTAAATGGTTTTCCACATACCTGTTCTTTATTATGATATAATATTGAACTCTAATTTGATCCACATAAAACATGTAAAACATATTCATAACTTTCAAGCAAGGGTAGATTGCTTCTGGTTTTGACTTGTTTGCCCTAACTGGTAGTTCCCCCTGGTGATGTCACAATGATGTCATTGAACCGGTTTGGTCAGTGCTGGTCCATGGGCACTGCCATCCTTTCTTTTTTAAAAATGGGATTTTTAATTTTTTTCCCTTCAGACCTTGTGCAGAAGCCAAGTTTCTGGCACTTTGCATGCAGTTACCATCTTGTTTGTGGGTTTCTTTAAAAGAAAATTTACTTTATTTTTTTTAAATTTTATTTTTAATTTTATTTTTCTTCTGAGCATGTGCAAAAGCTGAGTTTCCAGCACTGTGCATGCAGTCACCATCTTGAAGAACCAAACTGGCAGCAAGGTAAGTTAGAACGCACCCCTGCTTTCAAGGATTTCTCCCCACCCCCAATTTCATTCAGTCTGAATAAGTAATTTCTGGTGAAATTGTAAATGTATCCTTTTAATTCCTTAAGTATTTATCAGCTTGGAAATTTTAGCAGAAAATAGAAAACTATATTATTTTGTTTCACAACTATGGAAATGCATGTATTAAACAGAAAATTGCTATAAAGTTATTTAAATTATTTTCTTTTTTTTAACTTAGTAAACAATGTGAGCAATACCAGCAACAAATTAACAAATTACACCCACATGTGCAACAATCAAACTTCAAGGTTGCCACTCCATTACAGCTACACGCCTTAGTTAGCATGAGGTGAACACTTGGATACGATACAGCTGGTGAGCTGAATTCCTTCTGGGAATGGTAAAGTAAGTAACCTCTAATGATGTGTATCAAATTGTAAAGGAACAGACTTATAATTGAAGCAACAAGCTTCAGA
This sequence comes from Erythrolamprus reginae, assembly GCF_031021105.1. Taxonomy (NCBI): domain Eukaryota; kingdom Metazoa; phylum Chordata; class Lepidosauria; order Squamata; family Dipsadidae; genus Erythrolamprus; species Erythrolamprus reginae. Next base: position 29,923,401 of record NC_091955.1, on the reverse strand, counting down.
TTTGTACCTCCCTCATGTCTCTTTGTTTTCCAGACTGTTGATGGATTTTGGAGGAAGGAAGGAGCTCAGAAGATGGGTTGTTTATTGGCATCAAAGAGCAGATGTGTTTGATGAGCATCTGGGGTGAAATAGAAATGTGTACAGCTATATATTACATAAAAATTTCTCCCCCTTATCATTCTCAATTAGTCTTCAGGAAGCAGTGAGTACAATGTCACCAGCTGCTTTCTATGCAACTTTCTCCTTCTGCAGAGGAAAATGGAAGTCTGTAGTGGCTGCCACCTTATATTTTATTCTAGCATCCTTAAAGAAATGCTATTAATTCTGCCTTCTTTTACATTTAAGTCCCTGGTTTTTAGCTAATCTTGTTTCTGTTGAGTGCAAAAATAAATGCATAATATTGGTGCCAGGGGCGGATTCCTGATTCTGCTGCTACTGGTGCTCTGTGCGTGCAATTTTACATCTGCTGCAGGCATGCACACACATCCCAGCTAAATTTTGCTTTTGCGCCTGCACAGGAAGCAAAATCTCACAAAGTGATGCATGTGTGCGAGAGATATTGGTGATTTTTTTTGCATGCGCAGAAGCAAAAAAAGTCACTGAAATCTCTCTCGCGCACAGCCCATTGCTAGATTTTGCTTCCTGTAAGTAATAGCAATGGAATTTATGTAAAAAATAAATAGTCAACAAATCCCTGGCTCTCATGACAAAGATCAACAACTGTATGAGATTTTAGAAATGAGAGATCAAACTGGGCTAAAGATTCTAAGTAGAAGGGGCAAAATACAGACCTGTTTTGGGTATTGGTTTATTAGGACAATATCAATAGTGTCAGTAATGATGTTGATTCTTTGGATTGATTATGTCCAAAAGATGTCAGTGAGGCAATGACAGGTGTGCAAGAAAATTTGTCTGACAAGGTAGAGAAAGCACCAAAGTGAAACCACAAATGACAGTCCAAGGGAATGACTTCAAAACATATGCTTTATTGGAAGAGAAAGAAAATGAAGGAGAAACTCAATGAAGTTTTATACATTAAAGTACAAATACAAATGACAAATCAAGATAATGGTTTGGGAAATATTTTCTTATCTGATCTGTAAAAGTTACTTCTTAACCCCTTGAAGAATACATTGCAATGGGATAAAAAAAGAACTGAATGTATTGTCCTACTGACAATATTTGAATGGACTAAAGATTAAGACTTTACTCAAAGAGATTTATATCCTGTTAGAAGTAAAAGGAAGAAGTGCAGAGTTGATTTATCTGCTCAAGGTTAAAATAAGACACTTATTTTCAAAAGTCTGGCAACCCTTTACAGACTTTTTTTTTTGCTAAAAGCATGATTAGAAAGTTGATGCTTTATGGATTTGCTTATATATACAGATTGCAATATGGAATGAAAAGGTATTGGTTTGTAACCCTACATGTGATGGATTTTTCCACACTTGTAAAAAAATTGGTAGTCACTTCTTTACATATTTCTTATCTTTTTTCCTTATTATATTATTTTTCCCTTATTTTTTCTATTTGTATAAGCAATGGACAAAAAATAATAAAACACACACAGTCTGTTTCTTCCTCCCCCCCCCCCCGCTATTTATTATATCATATTTTTTGAACTATGAGACACACATTTTCCCCTAAAAAAGGGTGAACATTTGGATGCATCTTATACACCAAATGTAGCCCTGCTCATCTGCCGGCTTCCTCCCTTACAGAAATTTACCTCCTTGTAGCAAGCAGCAGACTGCAAACCACCTATTTCAGCACAGCCTGATTAGCCCAAGCAGTTTGATTTTCTGTTGGATTGGTCCCCTGACCCTCAATTGTTTCAGGCTGCAGCCTATTGCCTCGTGGGCCTCCTGCAAGCAGGCAAATTGCTGGGAGGCGGGCAGATTCTTTTTCTTGTGCTAATCAAGCTGTGCTGAAAATGAAACTAAAGCAGGCTATTTGTGCTGGGAGGCAGAGCCAGTTATTGTGAGTGTTTTATGAGTCTTATTTTCTTCCTTATGTCCTTTTGTTATAAAAGTTCTGTCTAGATTCAACAATTAGCTGAAATTTAAAAAGCATTTCACTAATTTAATGAAAATGTTACCTGAAGGAAAATAAAGAGAGGGGAAAAAAGCTTTATATTTAACAGATTATATACTGAATAACTTACTGATTCTGATTACAATACCAATCTATGCAAAAAAAAAACCCTTAAAACAATTCCAAACTGGTAAAATTTCATATTATTTCCCATATCCATGTGTATATGTTGTTTTCCTCCCACCCAGAAAGGTAGGTTCACCTTATAGTCCTGAGAGTCTTAAACTCTGAAAAATATGGTATTTTATTTTTATTATTTGCTCAATTTTAATTTTGCATAATCCAAATGATCAGAAAATAATTTCAATGTACTGAAATAATTCTCAAAACATCAAGGAAAATATCTAATAGTCTTGCAGAGAAGGAATAAAATATCTTTAAATGAAGATGAATTATCTAAAGAAAGATTAATTTGCAATATATATCTACTATATTTTATCTTTTAGTTTTTTAGTTTAATAAATATTCTCTAAAAATCCATGTTTTAATTTGTCAAAAATCAACCTACTCTCCGCTATGTCTTTTCAGTTTTGGCTGAAAAGGAAACTCTTTTCTCATTGGCATACATTTCAGAAAAAATACTCCAGAGACATAATTTTTTCTCAGTTTTCAAATGGATAAATCATTTACCTTCACAGAAAAAGCAGCAAGAGAAGGAGAAAAATGTTTTATTTTTATTTTCAGTTAATAGAAGGTTTGGAAAGGTGATGAGAAGTTAAAAAAAAAGTTATCTGGCACAATGGCAATCTGTTTTCCCCCTTCTTTTTAGTTTGAATCAAACAAAATATGTGCTGGTGGAAAGCATGAATATGATTCATACCTACCATTTGAACTAATGTATTCTAAATCCTCACTGAGGTGCAAATATTTGTTTGAATTATTTTTCAGGTAAAGAATTGGGTAAACAACTTCTGCAACAAAGGGCAGGATCTTGATTTGATAGAAACAAAGTGCTACTCTGAAAATGTCAACAGGAAGAGCTCCTTTATAATGAATTCTCTTAGGATTTCATTGCCATATGGGAAGTATTATCAAGACAAAGGTGAGCATGCTGGTTCAGAAATTATGGCAGTTGAAGTCTACGGGATGTAAAGTTGCCATACCTGACCACTCCTAATCAAAAGAGTGTTGTACAGGAAACAGTGCATCCCCACTAACTAGCCTCAGGAACACCATACCCTCACCCCTCTCCTAGAAAAATGAAATATCCTAGGAAATATTGAAAAGGAATAATACGTTTTCCTGGGGGAGAAAAAACATGTTTTAATGACAAAGCAGATTCCTGCAGCTCTCTGCCCAACTCCCCCTTCAGCTCCCGGAACCGCCTTCTACCGCACGAATCCCAGCGGCCGATTAGATCCCACAGAGTTGGCCTTCTCCAGGTCCCGTCGACAAAACAATGACATTTGGCGGGCCCCAGGGGAAGAGCCTTCTCTGTGGTGGCCCCGGCCCTCTGGAATCAACTCCCCCCGGATATTAGAACTGTCCTCACCCTCCTTGTCTTTTGCAAATTACTCAAGACCCACCTATATCGCCAGGCATGGGGGAACTGAGACACCTCCCCCAGGCTTTTGTATTTTATGTTTGGTATACATGTGTTGTATGGTTTTAATTGTTGGGGTTTTATATATACTTTTTTAAATATTAGATTTCTTTACTATTATATTGTTTTTGTTATTGTTGTGAGCTGCCCCGAGTCTTCAGAGAGGGGCGGCATACAAATCTAATAAATTATTATTATTATTATTATTATTATTATTATTATTATTATTATTATTATATTAAGACCTTTATCCTTAGGACATGATAGAATTAGCCCTCTACCACATGGCACCGAGCAGGGGTGGACTGCTAGCCAGAATGCTAAATTGGGCTCGCGGCGGCGGCTCATGAGTGCTTGCGGGGCCAGTGCGATTTTGCTTCTGCACTTGTGGAGATAGCAAAATTGTGCATGGAACCACAGGTGCACCCATGTTTCCGTGAGGTTTTTTGCTTCCGTGCATGCCGAAACACAGGTGCACCTGTGGCTGCATGCATGATTTTGTTTTTTCCACATTGTAGAAGCAAAATTGCGCTGGCCCCGCAAGCACTCATGAGCTGATTTGGCGAGCCCAATTTAGCGTTCAGGCTGGAGCCCATCCCTGGCACCAGGGAAGATTGCATCAGTAAGTAAAACTAACAAACGTGGACTTAGGACAGCCTACAGAGTTGCCCCTGCATGGCCCCATGGAAGTCTGAAAGCCAATCAAAGTGCATTTCTTGCACAGTAGCAGGAGGCTTTGGGGTGGAGTCCAAGATAGGGACTGTCAGCATCTCTGCCTTTTTTTCCCTTGACCCAACATTTTTTCACCAAGGAGCTCCAAGGCATTAAACCATCTTTCCAAGTAGTCTCCATATTTCCCATGTCTTTTTTATCACTTGGAACAAAACCCAGATGGACATTTCTTCCAAGAGTATCTATACAAATACTACTTTTCCTATTTCTGTACATGTTTTCCGATAGCATATGGAAAGTTTCTGTGGCTGGCTTGGAATGGGGCTGGGGAATGCGGCAAGATTGTTTAAAACGAATCACATCTCCCATTTCAGGTGCATTTCATCCATTGGTGATTTCATAACCAAAGGGGGGTCAAAGGAAAGGCCAAATATGATAAACCTTTTTATCTTTCATTTTCTCTGCCATTCCCACTTGACCTTTTTTCTTTCTGCTATCAGATTTTGGCATCTTCCTGTGAGAGATCATGCCACAGGAATAGATGGGACTAAAAGTTAGAAGGGGACCCCACTGGCTTCTTCACTTGTAATTGAAAACTTGGGGCAAGGGGCAAGGTACTTCGGAAGAAAGGTTTCAAATTGAATGAACCCTTCTTAGTGATCTCATTATAAATGAGGATTGGACTTTCCACTCTCAGTTCCAAGGTCTTGTATTTTTTTCAGGAGAAGAAGGAGGGGGAGGAGAACTGGGAGGAAAGAGATCATCACAAGTGGATTGATAAAAGGCCAGAAAGAATAATACTGGGCTCAAGGGTTTTTTTTTCTAAACCAGGAATCTCCAACCTTGACAAGTTTAACACTTGTGGACTTCAACTCCCAGACTTCCTCAGCCAGCTTAACTCTGGGAATTAAAGTCCACAAGTCTAAAAGTTGCCATGATTGGAGACCCTGGTTCTAAACTATCATTCTGTGGACACACTTGGAAATGGCAACAAGACAGAGACAAATTTCTTGACAAGACTCAGAGGAAATGGCTCTTAAAGAAAAGTGGCGTTTTTTGTATATTTATACTTGCAGCCACAGGAATACTTATCCAACCTGTGCACGCCCTTAAATTTCTTTTCCTTGAAGACAGTCCTTGTACCTTTTGTGGTACAAATAGATCGTGCAGAATGCAGCTGTGAAAGCAATCATAGGCTTCCCTAGGTATGCCCATGTTACACCAACACTCTGCAGTCTGCATTGGTTGTCGATCAGTTTCCGGTCACAATTCAAAGTGTTGGTTATGACCTATAAAGCCCTTCATGGCACCGGAGCAAAATATCTGCAAGACTGCCTTCTGCTGCACGAATCCCAGCAGCCAGTTACGTCCCACAGAGTTGGCCTTCTCCGGGTCCTGTCGACTAAACAATGTCGGCTGGCGGGACCCAGGAGAAGAGCCTTCTCTGTGGCGGCCCCGACCCTCTGGAAACAGCTCCCCCCGGAGATTAGGACTGCCCCCACCCTCTTTGCTTTTCGTAAACTTCTTAAAACCCACCTCTGCAATCAGGCATAGGGGAACTGAGACATCTTCCCTTGCCTATATAGTTTTATGTATGGAATGTTTGTGTGTATGCTTTTTATAGAAGGTTTTTTTTAGGTTTTTAATGTGAAATTGTTATTTTAGACTTTAATATTAGATTTGCTATTGTATTGTTTTATCACTGCTGTGAGCCGCCCCGAGTCTACGGAGAGGGGCAGCATACAAATCTAATAAATAATAAGAATAATGATAATGATGATGATGATGATGATGATGATGATGATCACTTTTAAATACTCTTTCAGCATTGGAAATGTCTACTTTGTGAATTGTACAGTGAAGGGCTACCAAAATTTTTACTACCACACTGTGGCCATGGCTTATGCAGGACGCCCTGAATTTTCTTTCAACATCTTTTAGTGCAAATTGGGTGCTCTGGGGTGGAGCTCTATTTTCACTACCCCACTGTGTGTCCCCCCCTCCGGGCAGTAGCCCATTTTCTTTCCATTGTGCTTATGGTAATAAATCTGGAAGTTTAAATTACTCTACCTTGGATGTGTAGGCTCTTAGGTTGAATCAAACGGGGAGTGGGAGTGCTAAAGCAGTGCTAAAACTAAGACTTAGTATAGGTTGAGTTTACCAGCCCTGAGGTGGTTAGAATTGATGGCTGTGGGGTTTTTGGGGAGACATCAACTATTTACTCTCATTTTTTTACATTTTGCTTTTCAGTTTACACTCCATGTACCTTTTTGGTCATGGACAGAAGTATGCACTTCTACAATTGCTTTTGTATTACTTTACGGCTGAGAAATATTTCCACAAAACTTTGCATTCAGCAATTTGAAGATACAGTACTTAGCTCGCCAGATCTTCTGTGCTGTAGATTGCTCCCCCAGAAAAAAAATTCTTGAAACCTATGAATATGTTTTGTCTTATGGTCTTTGTAGGAGAATAGTGCATGTGAGAGAGAGCTCTAGATATAAATAATCCTACTTTTTAAATTTGAATCTCCATCTATTATTTACTGCCTGTCATTTATGCCACCTATGTCAGTGTGTATAAATTTCCATTAGAGAAATTTCCCTTCCTTATACTTGTAATATGATTGTTAAATCATGTATTAGAGATAAAATAAAGACATGTGCCACATACATTTTCTGGCTTAATAAACATCTCTTTCAACTTTATCATGTGGCTTTATATCGCATACCATGATGTGCATCGTGACTATTTGTTATAATGCAGTTATTGCTCCAGATTATTTTTACTTCTGTTCAATGTTGTCCATTCTTGGAAATCACCTGGACGTGTTTCTGTAGATTTCTTGGCAAGATTTTTCCTTTCTACAACTGAGAGAAAGTGTCTGGCTTTCCCAAGGCAGGAATAGGACCCATGGTCTCCTGCTTTCTACTCTTTCTATTCTGATGCCTTAACCACTACAACAAGCCTATGCCTGGATTTCAGAGGACTTGATAAACCAGACTCTTGGTCAGTGAAGGGCTACCAAAATGTTTACTACCACACTGTGGGCATGGCTTATGCAGGATGCCTTGGATTTTCTTTCAACATCTTTCAGTGCAAATTGGGTGCTCTGGGGGGGAGCTCCATTTTTGCTATCCCACTGCGTTCTCCCCCCAACCCCATCCAGGCAGCAGCCCACCCCTGCTCTTGGTGCTTGGAATATGGAGCCTGATCTCCTGCAGTTCTAACAGCATTAAAAAAAGCTACTTTCTTTTTAGGCATTATTAGTAATGCTTGATTTCAAAGTTAATGAGATAAGAAAACTATTATTATTATTATTATTATTATTATCATTATTATTATTGTTGTTGTTTTCAGAAAAAACAGTAATACACAGCCTTTTGCAACTGACAGATAGTGATTTTATCAATGTTTATTGTTTTCAAATGAGCGCCGAGGTCTTTTAGCACAGTACCCAGTGTGCCAATTACCAGTGGGACCATCTGTATTGGTTTATCCCAGAATCGTTGTAGTTCAATTTTAAGATCCTGATATCAGCTAAGTTTTTCTTGTTTTTCCTCAATTTGGCTATCACCTGGTATGGTAACATCAATGATCCACACTTTTTTCTTTTCCACAATCATGAGGTCCGGTGTATTGTGTTCCAAAACCTTGTCAGTTTGAATTCAAAAGTCCCAAAGTATTTTGGCATGCTTGTTTTCAACTACCTTCTCAGGTTTATGATCCCACCAGTTCTTTACCATTGCTAGGTGCTAGTTGTGGCACGGATTCTAATGAAACAACTGGGCCATGTAGTTGTGCCTCTGTTTGTAGTCTGTCTGTGCAATTTTCTTGCAGCCACTAAGGATGTGATCAATTGTTTCATCAGCTTCCTTGCAAAGTCTGCATTTTGGATCATCAGTTGATTTTTTGATCCTGGCTGTAATTGCATTTGTTCTTATTGCTTGTTCCTGGACTGTAAGAATCAAACCTTCTGTCTCCTTCTTCAGTGTTCCATTAGTGAGGCATAACCAGGTCTTCTCTTTATCAACTTTTTCTTCAATCTTGTCGAGGAACTGCCCATGCAAAGCTTTATTGTGCCAGCTGTTGGCTCTGGTTTGCATTGCAGTTTTCCTATACTGATTCTTTGTCTGCTGTGCTTTCAGAAGCTTCTGGTTGTTTACTTCAATCAATGCAGGTTCTTCACTTTCTTTGATGTTTTCTGCCAATGCATGTTTTTCTTCTACTACTGCTTATTTATTTATTTGTTTGTATGTATGTATGTATGTTCATTTATTTATTTTCTTCTTCTTCTTCTTCATCATCATCATCATCCCAATTGTATCACAGCGGCCAGTTGTTTTGCTGGATTTGGCATTGGTTACTAGTCAAGCCCCATTCAGGGGACTAGGACTTCCTAATGTATTTTCAAAGTATACATGCAGAAGCAAGCAGTGAAACTTACTGCATTTGACTGATGTTGATTTTGTCAATTTTGAGCTGTTTTAAATATAATCCCAGTTGTTTTGGAACAACACCCAGTGTTCCAGTCACTGAAATTACTACTGCTGGTCTTTGCCATAATCACTGAATTTCAGTTTTTAAATTCTGATATTTTGCGATTTTGTTCATGTTCCTTTTCACTCACTTGTTATTCCCTAGTATTGCGATGTCGATGATAGTCACCTTGTTTTTCTCAACCACATTATTATTTTTGTTATTATCATTATCATTCACATTATTCTTCACTTATTATTCACATTATTCTTCACTTATACAAACCAAAGCTTTATAGTTGAGAGTCTCTTCAGGGTAAAGAGGCTTTTCATACGATATGGGGTCCTGATATGCTAGTTCAGTTGCTAGAGACATTTGTCCTACATGTGTGAATGTGTCCTGCATATGCATATGTCCTGAATATTGAAAATCTGGGGATAGTGTACTTTTACTAACTTCCTCTGAATTCAAGTGGTAGCTCAACACTTCTTTGAAAGGATTTTTGGAGCATTCCATCTATTGAATTAATTATATTGAGTGAACCAAGTAAAACAGCTGGACTTATATTACCAAAGAACAAGAAATTAATTGCACTCTTCTCAAACTTTCAATCCAACCAGCAGGTTTAAAACTAAAATTTCTAGCTACCAAATGCATACAACAACAAAAAGTTCTTTTGGTGATTAGACATGATGAAGTAAGAATAGTTTAGCAAGTTCACCATTACACTCTATTCTTTAATAAATGCTTTTACCGATTGAGATTTTCAGATTTTATTGTTGAAGATCCTTTGAGTGCTATTTCAAGTGCTATTAAAAGATAGCAAGTTGATAGCAAGCAACTAAGGCAACTTGAAGATAGCACTCAACAATATCTGTATTTTACTTCAGATTGAAAAAAAAAATACAACTGAACAGCCTAGCTAAAAATATAAGCGATTTACTGATTAATTAATTAATCCAATTGATATAGTGGCCCATCTCACCTGAAGTGGCACAATATCTTGAAAGGATTGTTAGATATTTCTTATTCTCCCAAACTGGATTGCTATTTGTAGGTAGAAAAATAGAATGAAGAATGAAACCCAAATGAAGAGATGCAGAACTTTATTACTTGTACCTTGAGGCAGTAATTTATTTATTTATTATTTCAACTTCCATGCCACCCAATCCTGAAGGACTCAGGGCAGCTTACAACAATATAAAATGCAAGGCAATAAAAAGAAGTCAGAAATAAAGCTAAGTCATAATTCAATTAATTGAGGCACTGAAGGTTGACTCATCCTTCCATTCTTCCAAGGTCAGTAAAATGATGACCCGTGTTGTTGGGGGTAATATGCTTACGCTCTGTAAACCACTTAGAGAGGGCTTAAAGCACTGTGAAGTAGTATATAAGTCTAAACGATAAACACTATTAATAAAGTATTTGAGAATTGAGTCCAGAGATTGTGTGTTTATCAGTAATAATACAATTAATCCAATAATAATTTATTATTATTTATTTCCCCCCCCCGAACGCCATCACTCTACTAAACAAATAATTCCCTCAACACTGTCAGACTTTTTACTAAATCTGCACTTCTATTCTACTAGTTTTTCTCATCATTCCTATCATCCTTTTCCTCCCACTTAGGACTGTATGACTGTAACTTGTTGCTTGTATCCTAATATTTTTATTAATATTGATTGTTTCTTCATTGCTTATTTGACCTCTATGACAATCATTAAGTGTTGTACCACATGATTCTTGACAAATGTATCTTTTTCTTTTATGTACGCTGAGAGCATATGCACCAAGACAAATTCCTTGTGTGTCCAATCACACTTGGCCAATAAAATTCTATTCTATTCTATTCTATTCTATTCTATAATAATTTATTTTTATTTTTTTTAATCTCTTTATTAATTTTTCTTATGTCATTCCCATCACATATTATTTTGAATTACAGATTATACATGTTCTCAGTTAACATTCTGACAGTAAGTTTTGACCGGTTTTCTTTCATTATATACATTGTATTTTATATTTTTAAATTCTAAAATCTATTACGTTCATTAATTATACACGGTAACTGTAGGTCGTTTCAATTGTACTGTATAATAATTTATTATTAGCCACACATGATGGCTTCTACTCTCATGAATTTTATATTAGCTCCATTTTAATTGTAATATGTTGCTGTTGATATTTTGTTTATTATTAACTTAACTCTTAATCATATCCGTGGATTGCCTGCATATAAATATTTGTAACAAATCTATCAAATGCATTTTATGCAAACTGTATATTAAACTATATATATATATATATATATATATATATATATATATATATATATATATAATGATCAGCTATTGCAAATATATATATTTGCAATAGCTGATCATTGTACAGTGATCCCTCGATTTTCGCGGCTTCAAACTTCGCAAAACGCTATGCCACGGTTTTTCAAAAAATATTAATTAAAAAATACTCCACGGTTTTTTTGCTATACCATGGTTTTTCCCACCCGATGATGTCATACGTCATCACCAAGAGTCACTTCTCTGTCTCTTTCTCTTTCTTTCCTGTCATTCTCTGCTTCAATCATTTTCTCATTTCTCTTTTTTTCTCCCCTTTTTTCTATCATTTCTCTCTCTCTTCCTTCCACTCTTCTCTCTCTCTCTCTTTCTTCCTCTCTCTCACTCTCTTCCTTCCTTTCTCATCTTTCTTTCTCTCTCTCTTTCTCTATCTTGCTTCTTCCTATCTCACACTCTCTTCCTCCCTCTCTCATCTCTTTCTTTCTTTCCTTCTCTCTCTTTCTCTATCTCTCCCCCTCTTGCTCTCGAGCGGCTCTCGAGCGGGCGGGGCGAGCGAGCGAGCGGCCGGGCGGGTGGGCGGGTGAACGGGCGAGCGGCGAGCGAGCAGCCGGGCGAACGGCGGGTGGCCGGGCGAACGGCGGGCGAACGGCGGGCGGGCGGGCGGCAAATGGGCGGCGGGCGGGCGGGGCGAACGGCGGGCGGGCAGGTGCTGGGAGGGCGGGGGCAGCCGACATTGAAAGCAATCTTTGTTGGCTTCCGCACTTTTGTCGCTCCCTGCCCTAATTTCAAGCCCGGCTCCTTGTGCTGCCTTGAAAAAGGGTGCGTGGGGGTAGTTTTTGGCTGTCCATAGCCAAAAATTGTGTTTTTACTTCCGCGCCGCTATATCGCGGAAAATCGATTTTCGCGGGAGGTCTTGGAACGTAACCCCCACGAAAATCGAGGGATCACTGTATCTTGGAATCATGATGGTGAACCTATGGCACACATACCAGAAGTGGCACGCAGAGCCATCTCTCCCGACATGCAAGCTGGCTGTTGCATGTTGCTCTTCTGAGTTCTGGCATGCTGGGCAGCTGGTTTCATGTGTGAGTGGATGCCAGAAACCAGAAGAGCAGCTGCCCAACGCACATGCGCACACTTGGAAGAAGATCTTCTATGCACGTCGGGCACCTGATCTTCCAGTTTCTGGGACTCATGCATGTATGAAGACCAGCTGACAGGGTGCTGGAACCCAGAAGAATAATGGGCTATATCTCATGTGCCTAAAGATGCAGAGTGGGGATCCCAATGGTCACTTTCCTAGCGGAGCAGAGCTGTCAGCCACGATGGGCAGGCTGGGGTTTCCCTTCCTCTCCAGCCAAGTGGGCTTCTTGTATGGCCCCACCCCAAAATGCCAACACACATTCATGATCCAGAGAACCTGACCATCTCAGGCACACAGGACAGCAGGAGAGCAGGACAGCATTTGCTAGCAGCCTGTCCCACCCACTGCTGATGCCACTGCTGGGGGAGCGGGAGGAGGCAGCAGCAGTTCTCATGCTGCTGCTTCTGGCTGGGATGCTGGAGCAGCCAGGACAAGGAGGAGGAGAAGATGCCATCAGGCAGGCAAGATGCCCCAGGAGAGCAGGAGAGCACAACTCCTAATGCATGGAGATGCTGCCGAGGGCCCAGCTCATGGTGGGGGGGGAGCATCACTCCTTCTCCTCACTCTGTGGCGGGATTGCACAGGAGCTGAATCTGTACCAGAGTTTGGCACTGAGGTAAGAGGCACACTGCCCGGGAAGTGGTCGTGCTTCATTGACAGAAGAGGAGGATGCACTGGTTTGTTTTCAGTGGCAGACTGGGGAAGCGCTTCATTGACAGTCTTCCAGTTTGATCTGGAGTTCTGTTATTGGCTGCAGAGGGCTTTCCAGAAGGACCTCTGAAGGCAAAATGGGGATCTGGGGAAGATGCGCACATCAATCTACACCTCGTTTCTTGATTGCCAAAGGACCTCTGACAGCAAAACTGAAGCCAGGGTTGACATGCACCAGCAGTGGCAAGCTGCCACAGAAGTGGACAGAAGGCAAGACAGGTATCGGAGTGTGCAAGGCCTGGTAAGTAGGGCAGCTCTAGCTGCCATCCCCACCTTAACTCACTGAACAAATTTCTCACATAACAAAAGAACTTTTAGGCTCAATTGTCATACATCAAGGACTACCTGTAGGTGTAATGCTTCCCTGTTTTTTGACTGATTGAGCAACAGAATATGACATATAATCTGGATATATTCAAGGCACCAAAAGATGATTCTTATTTTATAAAATTATATTTTATAGAATATAAAACAATCAAGAGATGGATTATTTGTCATTTGATACAGGATGGTAAAGGAAAGCATTTAATCTTTCTTTCATAAGTGTACTGGGTTTGGAATAGTCCAATGAATATCTTGGAGTCAATTTAGTATTTTAGGTAGTTTTATATAATGTTTTATGAGTCACAGCCTAAAAGGGAACAGGATGGAAATCGAATGGACCCACTCCTTTCTGGAATCTAATAATGTAATTAGATGAGAAACAAACAATTGTACACATGAAGAGAATCAAATGATTTTATCACGAGATAAAAATGTTTCCAACCTCTCTCCAATAACCATAAGACAGACCCTCACTGAATCTGTTATTTTCCAGAAAAAAAGTCTGGTAACAAATTATCTCTAAGACTTTTAAGCAGTCTAGAATAGAATGAAAACTAGGACAGCCTTGTTACCGTAGTATAGCCAAGATATACAATTTGTCCTTGAATCAGATAACTTACTTTATTTCTAACGATATGCCTATAATTTCACTTTCTGCAGTACAGTAATGAGCAAGTTATATAATTCAGTTTCTATAATGCCATAGGTTATTTTTCTGCAACTAAATAAGCCATGCATAAATATTTATCACATTAAATTAGAAATATTATTACTGCTTTCAAATCTGATAAATTAATAACATATATGGTTAAGGCAAGAAAACTCTAAAAATAAACATAGTAAAATTGGCTTAAGAAGTTAACCTTATTTTTTTTGTCCTAACATTGCATAAAATAGAAATCCACATCTATTTGAATGTGAGTGTGGCATCTAAGTTAACAATAAAGATACATCTCTCTGTAAATCAGATTGGAACTTCAGGTTGTCAGGCTAGTCATTCTCCTTAATGTGAAAAATATTTGCAACAACTGTAGATCTGCATATACAGCTACAGTTCAGACAGGAATCAAATGGCATGACATCATCTATTACTCACTGTCAGATGGGAGAACACAGAAAAAGACATCAATAGACACCTGGTGATGCATAAAACATTAATGTATTCCCAGACATATTCATCTGGAAAACAAAACAGCAGCAGGCTCCCTGCAAGCACCCCAGCATCTGTTGGATCTGTGCTCCCAAAATAAATGTTGTCCCAAAAGGTCTTTTTTTTTAAAAAAAAAAATCTAAAATAAAAGATTTCAGTAATCTTCTAATTGGTCTGGTTAGATTCTAGCTGAAGATTCCTAAAAACTCATTAGACTTGGCTATTTCAAGAAATTTGAGGTGCTAGATAAAGTAGCTAATCTTTGATTTATTGCAATGGATAAAGTTTTAAGAGAAAGCCAACATTTGCAAAGTAGCTTCTCTTAGAAAGGTTATAGTTCAGTGATGACGAACCTATTTTTGCTAGGGTGCCAAAAGAGCGTGAGCATGTGTGATAATGCATGCATGCATGCCCACACCCATAATGCAACGGTCTCCCCCCCATGCATGCATGGACAACCCCTACATTGCCCCCCACCCCCGCACACGTGCACAGGATTCACTGAAGCTTCTGGAGCCTGTGGATGGAAAAAAACGGATTATTTATTTTCTGCCTTCCGGAGGGCGGAGTAACATCATTTTCACCTTCCCCAGGCTGCAGGAAAGCCTCCGGGGCCTGCGGATAGTGAAAAATAGCCCAGTGGCCCCTGCCTCTGGAAGGCTGAAAAACTGCCTTCCAGAACTGACATAGGGTAACACCTCATGTGCCCTCAGATATGGCTCCACATGCCACCTGTGGCATACGTACCATAGGTTCGCCATCACGGTTATAAATGGTGTTACAAAGGACAATCTTTTAAGAGCAGCAGGACAATAGTTATTGCACAAGATAACGAACAAAAAGCAGATTCAGACATATCAAAATGATGACTTTAGAAGGCATGTTTTCTGTTTGCTAGAAAGTGTAAAGAATCCTATGAGTTTCCTCAAAAAAGTACTTGGTTCTACTTATCGGGGTTTTTAGGGTATGCGGACTTCAACTCCCAGTATACTTCAACTATGTTTTTGAAAAACAGTCTTACATCTTGCATTGGATCAAATTGAAAGCTCATTTCCAAAGCAAATAATAGGCCAAAAGCAGGATGCATTATTCATAGAGGGAAGAAAAAATGTTGGCTAGGGATTTCTAGTACATCTAGTCCTCGACTTACAACAGGTTTTTTAAAAATAATTTTAAACTGGATTTGTTCCTATTTTTGAAAACATTTTTCTGGAAAGGATCTGTATAAAAAATGGTATGCATCTTGATGCCCCTTGTTTCTAATAAGGAATTCTTATACATATTTTTGTGTTGTTGTGGATGTGTGTGTGTGCATAGACACCCATACCCACACACACATATGGACATACACATAGACATTTCCAAAATACATATACAGCTCTTTATATTTTTTTCTATATTTGAGAACTGCATTCCTAAATTTGACCATGTGACAATTGAAGAAGGGTATTTCAGTTCATTTGTGTAGGATGTCATGGTTGCTTATGCATCCACTGATGTAACATTGATTGCACTTTTGGATTGAGAACGACTTCTAGAGCAGTGGTCAATGAGCCAGGCTTTTCTTCATCAATCTGCTTTCTTCTCGGCATCCAACAGGAGACACACATTTAGACAGTGATTAATACTTCAGAATGTTTCATTTTAATATTCTATCTGGAAATTAAATCAAAACCATCTCCATATTTACAAGAATAAGTGAACCTTTACATTTAACTCTAAAAAGAGATACAGTGGTACCTCTACTTCCGAACGTAATTCGCTCCGTGGCTAGGTTTCTAAGTGGAAAAGTTTGTAAGAAGAAGCAATTTTTCCCATAGGAATCAATGTAAAAGCAAATAATGTGTGCAATTGGGGAAACCACAGGGAGGGTAGAGGCTCTGTTTCCTCCCAGGAGATTCCTAGAGAGGCCCCACAGAGCCTTCTCCCCACCTTTTCTGGCCCTGTTTTCCGGTTACAGTTTCGGAGGCTTGGGTTTGTAAGTGAAAAATGGTCCTTGAGAAGAGGCAAAAAAATCTTGAACACCTGGTTCATATCTAGAAAAGTCATATTGTTTCTTTTTAATTGATTGTTAAATAGTTTTTTTCCTTGCAGTTACACATTTTCTCTGAACCCATTGTCTATGGTCATTGAGATGACAGAGTAGAAGGAGACAAATGGTTCCCTATATTCACTTACAGCCATATCTTGAAAAGTTTCATGGTGCCAAGCAAATGGATTCTTTGACTAGTGAGCATTGGTAGTGAGGGCACAAGTGCTATTTTTAAAAGTCTCCCTCCCATCATTCTTTAAGAGTGTTCTCTGGAATGAGACCAATCCTTTTATCTTCTGTAAAATAGAATCAGTAATGATGAAGCAGAGGTATCTAAATAGCTTCATGGATGAACAGGGAATTTAATCAAGGTCTCTGGAGACCTAATATGCCTTTCATATATAGGAGGAAAGATTCATAGTGAAAGAATCTTCTCTTTTATTAGAAAACGAACATTGACAAAACAGTAAGTAAAATAATTTTATGGTACATGGTTTCATATTTTATGGTTTCATGGTTTCATATCCATTAGGAGTGGTGCAGTGTCCTAGAGGTGGAGCTCTCGCTTCATAATCAGGAGGCTGAGAGTTTGATTCTAGGTACAGGCAGATATATTTCTTTCTAAGCACAAGATGGTTTCATATGCACTGTTTTCTTGGCAACAGTGCAAATGTGATTTGCATTGCCTTCTACATTTTTTAATATGCAAATCCAATAATTAGGGTACATCTTCATTGTGGCCAGTTCAAGAACTTACCTGTTGTAAACTTCTTTAACTTCTCAGCTTTGATACATTTTTTAGATGCTTTTTTAATGAAGCTCATGCAATAGGTTGCAAAAGCTGTAATTTAAAGGAATTGTAACCTACTTTTAACATATTTCTGATTTTAATATCAAAGAATTATTATGATCTTTCCCAGTTTAAATTCCACTAACTTTAATTAAAATGGACAGGTGAAAACAAATTGAAGAAACTCTCTGAAATGCATTGCATTTCACTGTAGGGAACTATACATATTAATTATTTCAGTGTCCTTAACTCTTTACTGTATATTTCTGTTAATTATAAAGTAAAGATATATTGATTAAATTATCCAGACTCTTATCTGCATTTATGAAAGTAGCCCTCCTCAGTCATTGCCACTGTAAGGGATAAGGCTTCAGCTATGTACCTTCTAAAGGTAAATGGAAGTTTAGCATTTTTATGAACTTATATGAGTTAGTTAATGGCCGTTTGTGATTAAACAAATTCAATTTTGTTTTATTCAGCTATAAACTATTAACTGTTTACAATATCCTCGTTGTATAGCAACTGTATATTTTCAGAAATTGGAGTTCTTTGGAAGGAACTTTTGCCTTGTTTATAGCTATGGTGATTTGTACCAACGTTTTAAAAATTGCATCCTTCACTGTGACTAACAAACTGAAATATTTAAATGTTCTGGTGGGGAATTGTATCAAGGGTAATATTAATATTACTGGCAGATAGAGGAACAGATAGGATGTTTTGTGTTGTAAGAGTTTAAACTATTAAAAATTACTTCTTGAAGTAAAATTTTGTGCCAGTGAAATGCACTCTAATGCATTTTACACAAGATTTTTCTGAAAAACCAACAGTGTATAGCCAAGATTTTTCAAATAAATCTATAATTTATTACTTTATTTTGATTCTTTAAAAAAATGTATTGCAATCGAATTGAGGTTATATAATTTGAACAATCAGATAATCAAGAAGACAGATATTTAGTGGGGTATTTTTTATTTTATTTTATTTTTGTATTCATTCCCAACTAAACCAGTTTATTTATTTATTTATTTATTATTTGGATTTGTATGCCGCCCCTCTCCAAAGACTCGTAATGCATCAGAAGATATTCATCCCTACCCAGGATGCCCACATTGTGAAATGTGGATTGTGGATTTTCAGAGTGATAAGTGGTGGAAATAATGATATCTACAATTCCATGCATGCACACTTCGTAAATAGATTCAGAAAAATTTCCAGGAGAAATTTTGTAAAATCCTAAAACTTCCTAAAATGTGCTAGAAAATTCTATTTCCCCAGGGAAAAACAGTTCATAAATTTGGAATGATATTTCTGCACAATACTAGTGATAGTTGCTTAAACAGAAGACTAATCCACTGTGATTTGACTCACGGATCATAGCAACTTTAGAATTATGATATCTTATAAAATATAAAAGGGCTCATGGGGTAAACTTCAATGAGATGTGTCATTAGGGCTAAAATGTGTGATGAAGACTAATGCAGAGATTTACTAGTATAACATTGGCTCCTAGTTATTAAACAACTCTTAGTTCTAATTTTTGAAGTGCACTAATTGATCCTACAGAGAATTTTATTCCATAATCAAGGAAATGACTGCATTTACAACTAGAATAAATTAAAGTAAATGAAGAGGAAAATTGTATTCTGTGTAATATTTAGCTCATTATACTCCCAAATAACTACATAAAGCCATCTTTATCAATCTAAGTTATAATGTTTGCAGAAACAAAATGTTTGCACCACAAAAGCATAGAAATTGGTATATGATAAGTGAGCTGCTTCCTTTAAAGTCTTATTGGTTACAGTTAGGAATATGACTGAGAACCACATGTTATATTGGGTTTTGATCTAAAGTTAGAAATATGGAACATCATTCCATTTTCTTGCAGTGATATATGAAATATGGCTTGTAATTTTTCATTTCACATGTACTTTTTTTTTGTTGCTCTTGTAAAGTCACTGTAGTTTGGGGTCAAAGTATTTTCAAACTGCATTACCAGCATATTTGAATGTATCTATGGCCATGAAACATATTTATTATACATTATGTTTGATTCTCAAAAACATTTCACTAGATGCTGTTACTATCCATTGCTTCTGAAAACAACTCTGTTGGGGATAGAAGCCAGGGAGATTTAAAGATGTTATGAACTGAACACAGAACATTGGGGAAGTGGGGAGAGAGAGAGGGTTAGGCCAAAGAATCCACCTGGCTGATGGCCTTAGCAGCCAGCCTAACAGATCTAAGAGGCTATATGTGTCCAGTGTTACCATGTGATGGCATTTCCTAGTATGGAGTGCAAATTAATTATTCCAATAAGATGTGACATTTCAGAGAAATATAGCATCACTTTGTGCTTCCTTTTTTCTTCCAGCAAAGCCCTTTGCCCTTCTCCCAAAGGCATCTGAAGAACAAATGTTTTTAAAGATGGCATTTAATATAGTAAAGTAAAGTAAATTGTACAAGTAAATTGTAGTACTGAAGTCCTTACAGACATTGAAGCAGACAAGTTGTGTAGGGGATCAGAAAAGGAGTGGAGAGATAAAACATGGAACCATGAGAATGACATGTTGAAAATTATTGATATAATAAAGAGTTTTAAGTTACAACTTGCCCTAAAGTCTCTTAACAAATCTTGAAGAAAGAATAGTGCAAACCTGAGAACTGCAGCATATTCTATGGATCACTTCTACAATAGTCCTATCTATAATTCCTTTGTTAATAACCATATTCATGTGATGATTTTACATAATGGAAAGAATTATCATGGAGAAACATTCACTTTATTTTATTTTTTATATATGCACCAAATTTTATTATTTTTTGCTAAATGATTGCTTCAGTTTAACCAAAGGTTTGACTTCCTTCTCCTTATAAACTGATATCAATTATGCCCTTACTTACACTAATAAGTATTTATTTATTCTTCATTTCATTACATAAAAAAATAAAATTGTCTTATCAAAGGCACTTATTTAACATACACATTAGCTGATTTAACTCACTTTTTTTCCAAATAGGTCCCAACATTAACCTAATTGGGCCAGAACCCACTTTTTTCTTCTTTATTTCTAATACTCCTTGCTGTTAGAAGTAAAAAACAACAACAGGGCCAAAAGTATTTCTTGATTTCTCACATTTAGCCTAGCTTATTTATTTTAAGAAGTTTATAACTTGATTAGCTCACTTTAGCAGTACAGTACTTTCCAGTTTAACCCACTGTAACAACATCTGAATAAAAATAATCATTCTAATTATATACTTTTCATTTTTGTTTCATAGATTCCTTTAAATTTAGCACAGAAACTCCTAATTTTGGTTCAACAGACAGGCAGTCAAATGTTCAGATTGGATTTGGCATTTTTTTCCACCTATCTACATTTCCCAAGGACCTGGAATAGGCAGATATTGATGTTTGATTATGTTAGCAATATCATTGCAGAATATAAGATGTTTCAATGAAAGCTGCTTTTTGCAATTGAAGTAAAGAAGCATTGGTCTTACCTGATATGCCCTTTTTCATGGTGATCCAAAGAAGAGTCCAGGATAGACAGCTCTAATCCTCCAGCTCTATGACTGAGTTGAATTTCTGAGGACCATCTCCTTGCCAATGGTCCCCAGTTCAAAACAAAGCCGCTGTGACATCTCAGGTCCTCCAGGAAGTCATGACTCCCAAAATCCACCTGCTCAGACAGGTACCACAGTGCTTCCATTGTCATTCCAAGTCTGTCCAGAACCTCAACTGGACCAGGAGCAAAGGACTACTGGGAGGATTTGGACTCTCCTTTGGATCACTATTAGAAAGGGTGTATCATGTAAGATGAAAGCTCCTTTTCAATGGCATCCCCAGAAGAGTTCAGGATGAGACATACCAAACCTTGGCATGCCCTATGGGCAGACGTCTGAATGGTCCTGTACCTTATGGTGATCATGGACCTGCTGCAGAACCCTTCTGTCAAAGGCAGCCTCTGCTGATGCAAAAGAATATAACCTATAATGGCAAATGAATGGTGAAGGAGATGTCCACATTGCCGCCTGCAGATTTCTTCCACTAAGGCCTGGCTGGCCCAAGCAGCGGTTGTGGCTGTGCTCCTAGTCAAGTGAGCCATGACCCCCAGGGAACTGGGAGCCCCTGCAATTTGTATGTATGGGCAATACACGTCCCACCATAAAATATTTTAACTTGTGGCCTAGAGTTGATGTCTGAAATGACACAAACTGAGATTCAGTCCTTCTGGAAGGAAGAAATTCTGGAGATGTAAAATTGTAAAGGGCCCTGCTGGTACATCCAGAGTGTACCAGATCTATTCCAAGGCATGGCACAACCTTGATCTGGCAAGATCAACTCCAGTACATGGGGAAATTGATCTTTGGAAGAAAGGCATTTTTAGTTGTTCACAAATTCCCTGTAGTCCATGTTTGACAGCTGATTAAGAAGCAAATAAAACAAGTTAAAATCTGCTGTTATTTTGATATAGTGTTTCATGACCCTGGCAAATGCATGAGATTACAGAAAGTATAATTTAACTTGTCCGACCATCTTTCCAAATGACACAAAACATACGCGCTGTGATTCTCCACCATAAAGCTGATGTGGTAAGACTTCAAACTTATGTATCTATATAGCTTTTATATTAATTAAAGGTATTGTTTGTTCCTACAAGTCTGAACTCTCTGATTTTGGTTGATATTTTGACTGGCCTTGGAAGAGATTAATTCCCCCAAGAAGTTTGATGATGAGATCCAGGTAGGTGGTAAAGAAAAGTACAGAGATGACTACAAAGAAAATATGCAATAATTGATAGTAAAACCTGAGCTTACCCCATGAAAATTGTCATATCTTGACTTTATTTGGTGCAGCAGGGAAAGAAATGGAAATTCTGGCAGCTCTTCAATATTGTATTATTATAGCTGCTATCAATAAAATATAGATCTAGAATTTTTTGTAATGTTTGTTTCCTGATCTGGCTCACCTTGAAGAGCTGACAGGCAGTGTCAAGTTATAAATAATGTATTATGGATATAGAAGAACAATTTGATTTGTGGAAGTGCAATTAAATCCCTAGAGATGTATTTCTGAATAGCCAATCTCCCATTTTTTATGTAGAGTACCAATAAGATATTTAAGTCAATTAACTATCTTCAATTTTTTTTAAAAAAATTATTAGTCCTAACACATATTAATGTAACTCCAATGCATGATTACTGAAGAATACTGAGACAGGCAGGTTCAAAGACGGTTCTTTATTTAGCTCTTTTTGGAAAGTGACATTCAGCAGGGAACGCGTCTGCTGTCAATGAGAAAAGCCGCTCTATTTATACTTTTGCGGCTCGCGCCAAAAGGAACTGTCATGCGTCTGATCCAATCAGACGCGACCTCTTATTATTTACATTATCTGCCCGGAGACAGCTTTGTACAAGATTCAACTATTTACATAGGATTTAACACCCCTCCCTCCTTAGTCTGGAATATGTCAATCAGTCAACCATGTGATATAGTCCTCCAATCTGCTTGGTCTACGCAAGGCTCTTTCCGACCTGCGCAGATCATTTGAGTCCTCGCTTTCGACGGTGGAGGTCGGTTCACCTGTACCTCCACAGTGCGGCTGGGGCCGAGTTTGAGCTCCAGCCCACTGAGTTGAGTGGGCAGGCACAACACCGACCTCTGAGGACGAAGATGGCTCGGCGTCGCTGGAGGACCTTTCCTGGCTTGGTAAGTCCATTTGTAAATCCAACAAATCGGGTTGTGTGTAAAAGTCTGATGGGGGGGAAGAGTTTGCATTAGCGGTTTGTTCATGGGAGGATCCAATGCGTCCTCTCAAGTGGTCAATGTGCCGCTTCCACATGCGGCCATCCTCTAGTTGTACATAGTAAGTTTTGGGAGCAGTTTGCTGTACAATCTTTCCCTTAATCCAGTTTAACCCTCCGTCAAACTTTTTTGCGAAAACATTTTGACCCAGGTACAAATTCCTTTCAGGAGTTACAGACATATAATCATGACAATTATTATTACAATACCGTGGGTGTAACCTGTCCAGAGGGGACCTGAGTTTTCTACCCATTAAGATTTCTGCAGGACTCTTGTGTGTAAGGGAATTGGGTGTAATATGCTGTATTAATAAGAATTGGTCCAAATGTTGCTGTACTTCTCCAGGGCCTGCTCTGCCAATGCCTCCTTGGCCACCCTAATGTACCGTTCCGCCAGACCATTAACCCATGGCGAGTAAGGTGAAGTGAGTGCGTGTCTGACCCCCAAGTTACTTAGGAATATTTCAAATTGCCTGGCTGTCAATTGGGGCCCATTGTCTGACACCAAGATGTCAGGACAGCCATGAGTGGTAAACAAATGGTGTAAAACCCTTATGGTAGCACAAGTGGTTATATTACTCATTGCAATTATTTCAACCCATTTGGAGAAAGCATCTACCACAATCAGAAAATACTGAGACCCTATTGGGCCTGCGAAATCAATGTGTATCCTGGACCAAGGCCCAGCAGGTTTCTCCCACTCTACTGGAGCTGTTTTGGGGGGATTAGGTCGTGACTCCTGGCATGGGTCACACTTGGCTATCCACCGTTCAATGTCTGTATCCAGACCTGGCCACCACAAGTGCCCCCGGGCTAAACTCTTCATTCTGACAATACCAGGATGGCCTACATGTAACATAGTGAGTACTTTAGTCTTTAGGCTTTCAGGAATGATTACTCTATCACCCCACAATAGACAACCCTTAATATATGACAATTCTAACCTTTTGGTTTTAAACTCACTTAATTTTGCCTCTTCGGGGTCTCCGTGCCATCCCTTTAGTACACAATTTATAACTTTTTGTAGAGTTGGGTCTTGCTGGGTGTGCGCAGCCACCTCTTTTGCTGTTGTTAGTGAATTCTCCTCAAAATCTATTATTAACACATCCTCAGATGGGGCCGGGTCTTCAACTAAGTCTGACATGGGGCACCTA
Source organism: Erythrolamprus reginae (assembly GCF_031021105.1). Lineage (NCBI taxonomy): Eukaryota > Metazoa > Chordata > Lepidosauria > Squamata > Dipsadidae > Erythrolamprus > Erythrolamprus reginae. The sequence continues at coordinate 29,899,200 of NC_091955.1, read as the reverse complement.
CTTAGGCCATCAGAGTGGTTGATGGTTTTGCCCCCTTTGTGAATGAGCTCATACTGGTACCCCGAAAGAAATAAGGCCCACCTAATTAGTCTGGGGGACATAAATGGAGGTGTTGGCTTGTTAGAAGCCAGAAGGCCCAATAAAGGCTTGTGGTCAGTGATCAATTCAAACCTCCTTCCAAACAGATAGTTATGGAACTTTTTTACACCAGCCACTAAGGCTAAAGCCTCCTTATCTAGTTGGCTATAATTTCTTTCAGTGCTGGTCATTGTTCTGGAAAAGAAAGCGATTGGGGCTTCAGTATTATTAGGCAGTACATGTGCCAATACCCCACCTACCCCATAAGGTGATGCGTCGCACGTAAGCCTGACGGGTAGTAATGTACTATATTAAACCACCACGCTTTTGGAGGTTAATAATTGTTTAATTTGAAAAAAGGCTTCGTGCTCAGTTTTGCCCCAGGTCCAGGGAATTCCCTTCTGAAGCAGCCGGTGTAGGGGTTCTGCTGCCGTTGCCTTCTGTTTCAAAAAGATAGAGTAAAAATTAAGAAGGCCTAGAAATGCCTGTAATTCTGTTTTATTTTTTGGTTCTGGCGCTTCCCTGATAGCTTTTAACTTTTCGGTAGTGGGGTGGATACCATTTCCATCTATCCTATATCCTAAGAATTCCACACTTTCAGTTCCCCACACGCATTTGTCAGGTTTGATCCTCAGGCCCTTAGATTGCAGTCTATGCAAAACCTCTCTTATTCTTTGGTTTAGTTGCGATTGGTTTTTGCCACAAATTAATATATCATCAAAGTAGGGAATAGTCCCCTTGACCCCGGACAATAAACGTTCCATTATGCTCTGAAAAATCCCAGGGGCTATGCTTACCCCAAATTGTAGTCTGGTGCATTTAAAGGCACCCCTGTGGGTGACGATAGTCTGTGCTAGTGATGTTGGCTCATCGACTGGGAGTTGTTGGTAAGCCTGTGCGAGGTCGATTTTTGCGAATACCCTCCCTTCCCCCAGGGAGTGAAGGATTTGTTGTACCACTGGAATGGGGTATGGGTGATGTTGGAGGGCTTTGTTGAGTGTGGATTTATAGTCCGCACAGACTCTTAAGGAGCCATCTGGTTTTAGAGGTGTGACTATGGGCATTTCCCAAGGCCCTTGCTCTACGGGGACCAGGATGCCCTGGGCTATGAGTTTATCGAGCTGTAGATCAAGCTTCAGAAGAAGAGGTAAAGGCACCCTTCGGGGCTTGAGTCTGACCGGGGGGACCTTAGGGTCAATAGAAAATGATATAGGGGGCCCTTTATAAGTTCCCAAGGTGGGGCTAAAAACCTCTGGAAATTCCTGTAAGAAATTGGGAATGTTATCAGAGTTAACAGTACAGATACTCGAAATTTCAATACCCAATGGGTCCATCCAAGTCAATCCTAGAAGAGAGTGTTTAGCCCCTGCAACCACAACCATAGGAAGGAGACATTTAACATTTTTAAAGTTAACAGGTACATGTACTTTCCATAACACAGGTATGATGTTCCCTTGAAAATCTCTAATTACCAATGTAGTTTGTAATAGATCAGATTTTAAGAGGTTAGGCATGTACATCTTAAGCTTTTCCCATGGCATAATAGTATACTTAGACCCCGTGTCCAGTTCCAGATTGCATGGTCTGTTGTTTAGGAGCAGCGAGATTACGATTTTGCTCCCATTTTTCGTTGTTGTGCTATTTACAGAAAATTGTTCGTTACCTCTTGTGTAGTCACGGTTAGCGGTTGAGTAGTTTCTGCGGCTGGAACCTCGGGGGAATCTGTTGTCTCGCGGTTGAGTTGTCTGGTTGGAAAATCGAGGAGGACGAGGAGTGGAGAAGGATTCCTCGGACAGAGGGGCTCTGCAGGCCTCGGTGATGTGGCCACGTCGGTTGCAGCGGCGGCAGATGGCGTCCCGGAAGGGGCAGCGTTGGCGCGGATGGTTCCCTCGGCAGCCGGAGCAGGGAGCAGTGGGGCGAGGGTATCTGGGTTGTCTCGATTGGTCACTCTGCAGTAGGAGACAGTTGTCCTCGAAGATGGCAGGTGGGCTGAGGTCGTCTGGGGCCTCGACGCGGGAAGCTGAAGAGATGATTTTGGAAACGGTTTCTCTCTTGTCATGTTCTTTTAGCTCTTTGGCGGCAGCGTCGGTGACCTCGGCGGTTTATGCCAACTTGATTACCGCCTGGAGAGTAGGCTCGTCTTCAGTGAGGAGCTTGTTGCGGACTGTGGCATTTTTCATTCCGAAGATGAGGGCATCGGTGAGGTGAGCTTCCGGGCTGTCAAACTTGCATTTTGACAGCACCGTTCGAAGTCGCGTGGTGAATTGGTTAATGGACTCGGAGTCGAGTTGTGTCATTCTAGAGAACTGGTGCCTGAACACAACGGCTGGCTTCGTGGGTTTGAAATGGTTAGCGAGCCTTGCTTGTAGGTCGTCCCACGGAACGGATTTTGCTGGCAGCGGGTCGGTTAGAGTCTGGGCAAGGTCAAAGACTTCTGGGCCGCAGTAGTTTAAGAAAATTGCCCGCTTTCGGTCGGCGTCCCGCATTCCGGTGGCTTCGAGGAAAATTTCGAATTTGGCCATGTAGGCGTCCCAGGATGACTTCTCCGGATCGAAGTATTCAGGAGCCCGGACGATTTGAAGGTTGTTCATCTTGCACGCGTGGTTCCTCCGTCCGTCGTCGCCAGTGAAGAATACTGAGACAGGCAGGTTCAAAGACGGTTCCTTTATTTAGCTCTTTTTGGAAAGTGACATTCAGCAGGGAACGCGTCTGCTGTCAATGAGAAAAGCCGCTCTATTTATACTTTTGCGGCTCGCGCCAAAAGGAACTGTCATGCGTCTGAACCAATCAGATGTGACCTCTTATTATTTACATTATCTGCCCGGAGACAGCTTTGTACAAGATTCAACTATTTACATAGGATTTAATAATTACCAGAGGGAATTTAGAAAAGAAATTTCTTTGCATAGGTTTGCAAGGCTGGTATTTCTGAAGCCATGGAGGAGGCTTTTGTTGATATGCGTCTGTGCAGGGTTCCCCTTTGAAAGGATGATCATCAAGAAAATTTACCCTTATCCATAGATCACTTCCTGAAAGTATGATTGGCATGAAAATCACACATACACCCCAAAAAAATCATGGTTTGGTTTTGCTTGAGATGCCGAAAAAGGAGAAAGACTGGAAGCAGGGAGGGTGAGGAAAACTCAGAAACTGATCTGTGGGACTATGAGAGAGAGGGTTGGGATGGCAGTAGTCCCAATCTCACTCCCATCAGCCCCCTGTGCTTGCTGCCTTCGGTAGATTAAAAAAAATTACACACACACCCCGAAAATAAGACCCAGTGCTTATTTTTGAGAACAAAAGAATAAGAGACTGAGTTATTTTCTGGGAAACACAGTGATAACATCTAGTTTACATAGGAGAAGGTGATATATTTCTATACCCCTTTTAACTCATAGTTTCCTATAGATCCAAAATTATTTTCTGTGGATATTACACTGACAGTCACTAAACCCTTCATCCTTCATTTTTCCTCTTTTGAAACACAGGAGATTTTTCTAGTCACTTGCTCTAAATTACATATATATTTGCCCAAACTGTCAGCAAATTCCTTAATAGTAATGAAGCAATTCAGCTAGCTGTAGAAATTTAATTAATTAAATTAAACAGCTCATGTCAAACCAATCTTATTTCATTCTTTGACACAGTGACATTAGTAGACCAAGAAAATGCTGTGGACATAATTAGACTTCAGCAAAGCATTCAACAAAGTAGACCACATCCTACTTCTTGCTAAACTAGAAAAAATGTGAGATAGATAGCATTACCATCAGATGGATTTGTAACTGGGTGACAAACTGATTCAACAAGTAATTCTTAATGGTACTATAGCTACATAGAGGGAAATAAGCAGTGAGGTACATAAGGTTCTGTTTTAGGCTCAGTACTATTCAATATCTTCATAAATGACTTAGATGAAAGAATAGAAGGAGTACTCATAAATTTGCAGATGATACTAAGTTGGCAGGAATAGCCAACAGCCTTGGATCCAGCCTTGTGTTATCTCTCTGCTGATCAAGACCAGCCTCGTGAGACATGGGTCCAACAAACAGGGGGAGGAGCTCACAGTTCTTAGGGCCTTATCCACTTCACCAGGTGTTGCGAGTTCAAACTCATCCCATACAACTGGACTAAGTGTAATAATAGAATGTGTGCATGAATTTGGGGAATGAATATAAAAATACTACCTAGAAAACAATTGGAAAAGAGAGGCAGGAGCCCCCAGTGGCTTAAGGGTCAGAAAAAGAAATTTAGGGAGGATCCATACCAATGGATTAGGAGTTAAAAATGATAGCTTAAAGTTTGTATATTCAGACTCACAAGATTTACAATTATAAGTCAATTAGTTCATATAGTCATGTTATTTGTCTTGTTTATCTGAGAGGGTTGACATCAATGTTGCAATATGCTCCTGTCTCTGTTGTCTGATTATTTCCTAGGAGCATCTCTTTCCCTCATACCTAAGATCATCCACACAGAAAGAGAAGAAGAAAACAAACATTAAGGTAAAGGTAAAGGTTTTCTCGTACATATGTGCTAGTCATTTCTGACTCTAGGGACTAGAATGCTCATCTCCATTTCAAAGCTGAAGAGACAGCTCTGTCCAAAGATATCTCCATGGGTCATGTGGCTAACAAGTCTAAACTTGAAAGTGCATGGAATGCTGTTACTTTCCCACCAAAGGTTGTCTCTATTTTTCTACTTGCATTTTTAATGTGCTTTCGAACTGCTAGGTTGGCAGAAACTGGGACAAGTAATGGGAGCTCACACCAGTACACAGCACTAGGAAATCGAACTGCCAAACTGCCAATCTTTCTAATCAACAAGCTAGGAGTCTTAACCACTGTGCCACTACGTCCCCTTTAATTAAACAACAAGATGGATGATCTCAATTTTAGCATTTGTTTGGGGATAGCTCAGCATGTGGAAGCCAAGGCTCAACACCAACTTGACAGCACATAATGAATGAATCAATCAATAAATAAAAATTATCTGAAACTTAATTGTGTCAATGATACAACTATTTTTTTATTTTATTATGTATGTTTCACTTATTGAGATCTTTTAGCAGAATTCTGATATAATGATTGTAGTGACATGTACACATTATTTGTTCAACAACAGTTTTTATTAATTACTTTGACCATATTAAATTTGTGTCATCACTCTACCTTCTGTTTGATTTCAGCTGTTTCAAATTCCTGAAGTTAATAAATAATACAAAAAATTTATTTAGAATTTTTATGGCATTTGGGAATGAAATAGGATTCTAAGTTAAAATAAAAGTTCTCCTTAAACGTAGAGCATTTAAAAGAATTTAATTTGAGTTTTATAGACTCACAAATACTTTTTGCAAAACTAAGTAATCAACACTTTTACAGAGTTAGCATATTTGAAATTTACTGCTTAGTAGAAATATTGATATGTTGTTATAGGACAGATTTGCAGAGGCTAAACATTCATGATTAAGTTTTCTAAATAGAAAACCTATTAGTCTCACCTTCCATTCAGATTAGTAATCATATATATGATTATACACCCTGCAATTATGGTCAATGAACTGTAGAATTCAATTCCATTCTGTAGTTACTGCTTTATTAAATGTTTAAGTTAAGAAAATAATTAATTGCCAGGAGTTAATATAATCCAAAAACCACATTTAAACAAGGGAGATCCCATCAGAGGCAGGGATTTTGGCTTTTTAAATGCTTTTTGCATATTTTTTCAGTTTTCTCTCTGCAGGTTAATTGAAGTACATGTAATTTCTAGAATGCTTCCAATTTTTTTGAGTCTTGATCTTTGATAGAACAAAGCCTGAACTAAATAAGTCTTTTATTTGTTGGATCATAGCATGCTTATGTTCTAATATTGTGGATAACCACAGACAGTCCAACTTCAAAAAATGAATAGATCTTTTGAGTGGATCTTCACATTTGTTGAGAAAACAGTTCAAAAGTTTAATTAGTTGGGGTTCACTATGTTTAAACTGTCAAGAATTGTCCTCAAGGGTTTTTAAAAGATACACATTCCCCTTAAAATCTTTTAAGTTTTTCGTTAGATTTTTCTCACTGTAGAATGCAACTGAGAACAATTTCATATTCTATTTTTGTCTTTATGTGGCTATAAAATGAATGGATTATTTTAACTTGATCAGCTTCTCAAGACTTTCGTAGATAGTCTGTGACATAAGATATTGAGAAAGAGAAACTCAATTTACAATATGATTTCATTAATTAATCCAAAATTACTAAAGTTTGTTTTCTTACTCAGTGGTGATTTAACCTATTGGAGAGACTGCAATTTCAAATGACTTCAACTATCTACTAAATATTAGATCTGCACTAAAAATAAGAAGTGTGAATACCACATTAAATACATAGGTCAATGATCTGCATGTATTTAAAAAAATTAAACAGCAAGTGTTGCATGCAGATTCAATTTGCCATTTATTGCATATCCTATGAAAACCACAAAACCACACATTGAGACACGATGGTGTCAAGTTTCTATTGAGCAGTAACAGACTGTACAAATTTGTCTGCACCGGTGTTCATGGCAGCATCATGAATTATTATGGATATTAAGTCATTATACAAGAAGTGTTAGGAAGCTATGCAAACAATTACATGTGGAGAAATACATACTGTAATCAAATTATGACTTTGTCCTATTTCCTGACTCACGAGACCACTTACTTCATTCCTGGGAATCTGAGCTGTGACTGTTCAGTATAAGCTGTTTTTAAAGTGGTCTGGGGCTCCTAAAACAAATTGGCTGCTTGTTAATCAGAAAATACAGACATGCAGCTCTTGCAGCTTAGGCAGATGTACAGAAATTGTCTGCACCTATTGGCTCCATCTATACCATCTTATACTTCACCTACTCTAGCTTCTGACTCAGTATCTAAAATGTGAGTGTTTGTCTATCTGATCTGATCTGTTCTGATCTGATCTAAACTATCAACAGACTTGAGAACAATAAGCAGACTTGGGAACAATAATATTTGAGGACTTCGGCTCCCAGAATTCACCCATTCTGGCTTGAGAATTCTAGGAGTTGAAGTCTATACATTTTAAAGTTCCAAAATTTAAGAAGCACTGATGTCTGATGTTTTCAGAATTTTCACTAGTGTTATGACAGCCTAATCAGCCTAAATTCATTTAGCCATTTATTAAGCCTTAGTCCACTTGTATTTATGTAATAAGAAACTGCTAGACATGTACTAAAGTATTGTTTGTTATTTAGCACGTAGAAATAATGAAGAAATAGTTATGGGGCCTAGCATTGACTTGCATGGAGTTGAACTGCTTTGTTAGACAAAGAATATGGTACTTAAACTTTCTGTCTTGCAGCTCAAAAGTACCTTCACCTCGGGTGATAGATAAAACCTTAGTACTAAGTTGCTCAGGAGGGCTTCTATTGATAAGGGATGTGTTTAGTAAGACAGCATTCTTGACCTACTATATAACCTTTAGTTGAACTATTGCACTTAAGATGTATGCATTATATTGTTCTTAATGATTGGTTTACAATGTGTGTTTCCATGACTGACTTAAGGCAATGTATGCTTTTCAAAATTGTGTAAAAGAGAATCCACTCCAAGTTGAGGCATGCCCATTTGAAACTTGTTTCTGGGTAACCCTTTCATTTGCAAATAAAATTTATTTCTTACTTTCAATTTATACGGTGTGATTCATTGGACTTTTACACCAAGTAAATGATGTCTAGGGCAAAAATGTTGGTGCCCAACATTGGGCTACCCCTGAAGTCCTCGCTTGATTGTGCTGAGCTGATCCTGAACTGCCAGCCTAAAGACCTAACATACACACACAAATGAGCAATAAACATGTGTGGGGATGAAAGAAATATCTAAAAAGAGTTTAAGTTTTGTCTCTGTAAGCTAAATTGGGGTGAAATTCAAGCCGACAAGAAATGCTGAGATTTTGTTTTTGTCAGAATGTGAGAATGTATTGCAACTTTGTGAGGCTGTTACAATTAGAAATGTAGCTAAGTAATGTTTGAATGCTGTCTCCTTTTGAAGATAACTCCTGTTTCTGTAAACGCAGTAAAATTCATAGCATTAGATGAAAATATATCACTCTAGAAAGGAATGTTTCTGTAGTTTGTTGCCCACCTTGTCAGAATAGCTGACAAGGAATGAAAGGGTATTTTTGTATTCAGGGTATATTAACCAGCATCTCGCTTCTGTAGGGTGTTGCCCCATGAGGAGGTCACCAATGATTTTGGCCAAAAACATTTGAATATACAAAGGGAATAAAACTTTTCTGTTCTCTTTGACTGAATTCTGGATTCTTTTGTAAAAATTCCGCAATCAGGGATATGATGGGGGTGATGACAACTTGATGAAGACCAGGGAAGCTCAGAACCAGTTTGTTGAGTGCTCAAGGCCTAAGAATGGAATGTAGATTGCCTCAAATATCGTAGCGATTCTCAAAACACTTATGTGACTCTCTGTTGGCTGAAGATGAACTGGTCAAGGAGTAGAAGGCTGATATTAGGGGGTTATAAAAAGCAATAAACACTGTGAAGGCAGTCAGACATCTTAGCATCCTGCAATGACATGTCTCTAACTCTTTCAAATGACCTGTGCCATTCTCTAGACTCAAAAAGTATCTCATTCGTTCTGTAATTTGATAGATAGAATCTGCCACAGACTGATTTTTGTGCTATCCTACAGCCATCTCTTCCTCATAGATTCTTTTAAAGATTTTTGTTGGTACAGTGTTCCCTTGACTTTCACGGGGGATACGTTCCAAGACTGCCCACGAAAGTCAAATTTCCACGAAGTAGAGATGCTCCCTTTCTTTCCTTCCTTTCTCCCCCTCCCTCCTCCATTCCTGGTTTTACTTACCCCCAGAACCCACAGAGGCAACGGGGTGGCAAGCATGGGTCTTTGCTGCGCTCGCTGCGGTGGCGGCGGTGGGTGGCAGTAAGGCTCAGCTTCAATTGGAGCATACCAATGCTCCGAGAATTAAAGGGGTGGGATCAGAAGGCTGGGGCAGAAATGGAGCTTTTATTTAAAGAAGCGGGATGGCTGAGGTGAAGGGGGGAGGAGGACAGTTAAAATGTACAGTATTGTACATCGGGCAGCCCCAGAAAACGCTTGGTGTGCAAAAAAACCATGTAGTATTTTTTTAATAATATTTTTGGAAAAACCGTGGTATAGACCTTCTGCAAAGTTTGGACCCGCGAAAATCGAGGAAACACTGTATATGCACTTTTTATTTTATATCTTTTAGCATTTAAAATGTTATTAGTTTAGACTCTGTTGTGCCTTTTATGCTTTTTAATTGATTGCACCCATTTTTCTTATGCTGATCTGTGACTATAATAAATATATGAGGATATTATCTCATTATTTTGGTATTTTCTGAATGAACAGCGACACCATTTAAAGTTCTCATCATGTTCATTCCTAAAAGTTGCTCAATTGTCATTTTTTAACTTTCAAAATGCCATTCATTCTTAAGAATGAATCCCAGAAACAGAAATAAATACAAGTTTAATTTTTAAAATATATTATGTTTAATTGGCTTATGAGATCTATTAATAGCATTGAATTTTATGAGAACAATATATATATATTGTATTAAAACTAGATAGTTTGAAAACAAATGCATTATCTGCACTTTATATATCTTTATTGTTATTTTTTATTTATTTGTTTTGTCAAGTATCTTTGAAACGACAGGAGTTGATAAAAATGATTTGACGTGTCACAGTTAAGAACATTTTTTCCTCAATGGTTCCTCGGGACTGGAATTGTTTAAGGTTTTTCTAATGATAAACAATGTCAAATGCTATTGAGTCACTAACCAAGAGGTTTTTTAAAAAAAATATTTGGTATTCTCCAATTCTATCATAACTTCCTTGTTAAATATTTACAGTAAGTGAATATCAGTATCAATTTTTCCAGTTTATATTTTTCATTTCTGTTACAGGGAGCAGAATTGCCTCAGTTTTGTTGAGTAGCAATATTTGCTGAGAAACAAAGTTCTGATTGAACAATCAGTCTGTTTCAATCTTGCTAAGCCTTAAAGTGTGTTGTTGTTTGTTTTTTCACAATAGGAAATGAAACATCCTGCCTTCACAATTGGGATGCAGTTATTACTATATAAGGATAATCACTGAGCTTGAATTTCTTGCTAAAGTTGCTACATTGATTTAAGTAAGCAATTGCTATCTCATTAAAACCATTAGTTTAATTGCAATTTTGTAGTTCTAAAGAAATTAACAAAATTAATAAAACAAATGCTTGGAAGCCATCTGTTTAAAAATGAACTGTGTGAATTGAGTTTAGGATGCAAAAGTGTTAATTCTAAATCTGCTCAAAATTAGAACTGGCTTTCTGATAATACATTAATACATTATTAGCTGATAAGGTGCCATATTCACACCATATTCAGATATTGCTTCCTAACCATGAATTAACTTTTATATTTGATATGCATGAGATAGTTGTTTAAATGAACATTTTTCATAATGTGCATAAACTGAAAAAGTGTTCCATGCTAGGGGGAGTTTTTTGGGTTGATTTTAAATAATCCTTGTCTATGCACACTGAGGTTAAGGAAAGCAACATCTCAGAAAGATATTTAATAGGAGTGGATATTTTTCTGTATACATTGAAAACTCCTATTTTGAACTCCTAGTATCTCTTGTGATTAGCTATGCAATGCTTGGGTTTCTGAGAATGTCAGTTCAACTATACTGCAGGGGAATCATGCAACTTCCTCATTCTTCAAAATGAAATCTGATTCAAATTTGACTGTATCTGCTATTTATTAAACTTTCTGAATTATATCAAAAGCATTGAAAAGACCGAGCAAATTAAATCACATGCATTTCAAATGATTGGGTGGAATTTTAATTACTGTTAACACTCAAATAACACAAACTAGATTCAACATTTTGAATAAAAAGAGGAACTATTTAATTTCTAAATGTATGGGCCTTTTGGATTAAGGTAATAATCCAAACAGATTTATTTATTTATTCATTATTTGGACTTGTATGCCGCCCCTCTCCGAAGACTCGTAATTTGAATTAGTAATTTGAAATGGTTTCAACCAATCTGTAAAGCCCTATTAAGACATTTATTTGCTTAAAGATTATTGTACCCAGAGATTCTAAAAGGTATTTACAGTTTAATGATCCAAGAACATCAACAATCCCTTCTTAATTTTATGTGTTCATTATATCTGACAATGTATCTGTGGAAAGTTTATGGATTTGGGCTTTAATAATAGATTAATTACTGCTTCATATGAAGAAACGGAAATATTTTTCTTTCTCTGATAGAAAAGTATTTGAGACAAAATTGAGGAGGAAGGGGACACAGGAAGTGATACAAAGACACATTGAAAGCCTCTTTCAAGTCGCTCGATATCGACCCTACCTCCTGGCACAAGATTGATCAACATGCCACATGCTGATCCACCAGGGCTGCCAGACATTTGAGGACAGAAAAACAATCATAGCAGAAGAGAAGCGAGCACTTTGCAAAACCAGAGCTGCAAAAATACTGTGACAATGGTGCCCACACATGTCTGTCCAACATGCGGCAGAACATTTCATGCCTGTATAGGCCTTTCCATCACCTGCGGACACATCGTGGACAGCCCACAACAACCTGTTAGATGTCAAAGTCCTCTTCAAACACAATGGACAAACATCATTTGGGTCAAGGAAGGAAGGAAGGAAGGAAGGAAAGAAGGAAGGAAGGAAGGAAGTCAGCTTTTATTTTATTTATATATTTTTTTAAAAATTCCACATACAATTGTGAAATATAATGTATACAATAGGGTACAGTGGATGCATTGCCAAAGTGTGCCTTTTGATGTCTGAAAAGTTTTCCTACCCAGAAAAACGTCAACCTTATTCTCACACTGGTTGTTTTCTGTCAAATTTCAGTAGGTGATTTGGCAGGTTATTTTATTGCTAGAAATGGCAGAAACTGTTATTATTTGCCATATAGATTTTCATCATTGGTTGCCCCACTTTGAAAAAGCCCAAGAGAAATTTTCCCAATGATGTCTTCACTTAGAACATAATTGCAACAGGCCTCTGGGGAGATTATGGTTCAGTGAAAGACAGGATACTCTTCCAAGAACTGAAATAATACCTGCCTCTTGCTGATGGGAAACATTTAATCATTCCTACCATTCCTTTTTGATGATCTATGGAAGATCAAAGAATTTGCACTCCACAGTAAGTGTAGAGATTTTGTCAAGAATGCTGCTCTCTGATCAAGTCACTCAGCAGCCAACCGACATAGTTCATTCTTCATGTACTTCAAACAATTCCCTTGCAGATGGGCTTCTGGACAAACCACACTATCTCCCAGATACAGATTTCATAGGGAATAAACTCTCATTTTGAAGTGACTAATCCTCAACCAAATGCTTACTAATAACTAAAGACAAGAGAAGAACTCCACTTACAGTCATATCTCAAAAATATTCTCCTTGAAACAGGGAGGTGAAAAGCAATTAATTTTCTCCATCAAATTAAATAGGAATGGGTTTTTATAAAAATCAAAAAACTATCAACAAGAAACCAGTAGTAATACTGGTGAGCAAACCTCTCTGATTTTAATGGGCTTATTCCATATTATGTGAATCTAGGATTTAACGTCATGACACATTTACTTTTGTTTGCAGCCCTCTTAGTAAAACTAAAGTATATGACATTCATCTTAAATGTACCATTGTTGGCATTAAGTGTTGGCCATTATCACCCTATGTGTTTGAAGAGTACAATAATTCTGTAAAACTATTGAAATTGAAAGAAAATAAAAACAACCACTTTTCTTCTATTATAATATTTGAAAAGAAAATGCTATTGATTGCATTTTAGGTACATTCTGAATTATTGATTATTAAAGTATTAATTGATCCTTAATTAACATTTAGAATTCATAACTTTAAGCACTGTTAAAAGTAACTTTAAGTAATTTTGGCAACTTTAAGACTTGTGGACTTCAACTCCCAGCATACCTGGGCTGGAGAATTCTGAGAATTGAAGTCCATAAGTCTTAAAGTTGCCAAGCTTGGGGACCCCTGAGATAGGAGGTTATAACTGTGAGATAAAGCTTTGCCTCTTTCAAAATGTTTAAATTTGTGATTTCCTCAGTTTTAATACATAATTTAAAGAATGTAAAACACAAACAAACAGTAAATTATTCCAAACAAGGCCAGCTATAAAATTCCCAATTCCTCTATTACTAGCTACAGAATCTCAAATATGGGCAATTTTTTGCACGTTTGTATGGTAATGTTTAGCAGTGAATGCCAGATACTGAATTCCAAATCTATCCATGCAAAGCTCCTAGTTTACCAGGAAAATATAGCAAATCTACCCTATCTGGGCTGCAAATATTCTGATAAGTACCAGAACATAACATATAGATATGGCTCTAATTATCAACGACATTGAGTGTTAACAAAATCCTTCATGGATTTTGTAGGAGCAAGATTTTCATAATGTATCACTGCTAGACTTCACACCATCATATACATCAATATTAATGTGAAGTCTTCTGGCATTCATTTTTTCCAACTAAATATTAATTAAAGTATGTTTTAAAAAGAATTTACACTACATAACTTGACAAAGTATATGACAAATTACCAAATGACTATCTAATTGGTAATTTCCCTCCATCTACTGAAGTATAAAATTGATCACAGTGGGTGTTGAAAATTTTAGTTTTGGGCCTAATGTTCTTCTCTGTTAATGACTTGAACAAAGAGGTAGAGAGACTGCTTACTCAACTTGCTGATTAAATTGGTTGAAATAATGTACTTAATAATGTAGAAGTCAGAAACAAAATTCAAAATGATATTGATAGATTAAAAAGTAATGTGAAAATAGAATGAAATGTAAGATAAACAGATTGCAGAAAATATAAGCATAGATTGAGTCTATAGGCACAGAAATATCAGGTCTGAATTCCAGAAAGTAATTTTTCATTCTCCTTTACATTAATTGGACTTTATTCTAAGTTCCACATTCAGTTCTGGGCACCGCATCTTAAAAAGGATTCTGAGTCAGAATTTCTGACAAGTCAAACAGATACAACGAAGGGCAAAGAAATGGTCAGCTTTTTGTATGAAATTCTATTAAAAGATACTGAAAAGACTGAATAAAATGAATATCACTAAGTAAAGGCTAAGAAACTAGAAGCATTTCCCCATTAGTCTTGCAACAATTTCTAGTGTCACCTCTGAGGCAAGATAAAGACTGTTTTCATTACTGTAACTGGTACAACGATGACTAGATGTCTCTCTAAAATGCTCTAAGTCTCTGGTGGAAATTCTATGTGAGAGAAGGTATGATAACTCTTTCCCTCTGTATTCAGAGTTCAGACACATAGCCGCCTTAAATTTATCATCATCATTAACATCCTTCAGTCTTGAAAAACTATGGTAACATGCTCTGGAAAGAGTTCCTAAAACAGCATCCAGTGTGTCTAAAAAGGCCAATCCAAGAATGGAAATCCCTTCCACACTGAGGGCAAATACATTCTGTTTCCTGCCTGGCCCCTGGATTTTGCTAGTTCCGGGACTGCCTCTTTACTTTGGCTTGTCAAACAACAGTCTCTTCGAAATGGAGAAGGCCATGCTGTTTCTTTAGTCTCCAAGCTGAATGATCAGAAGTCAAGGTTTCACGCACATTCCAAGATTCTGCTATTTGGAACTTCGTCATTCCAGGCGATGCCAAGGATACTTCGGAGACAGAACATATGGAAGGTATTCAACTTTCTCTCCTGCCATGTGTAAAGGGTCCAAGGCTTGTTGTAATACAAGAGTGTGCTCAGGACTCAGGCTTTGTATGTTACTTCAGCTTCTTGTTAAGCCATACTAGCCGCCCCGAGTCTATGGAGAGGGGCGGCATACAAATCTAATAGATAAATAAATAATAAATAAATAAATAAATACTGTCTTTGTGAGTCTAGAAAATGTGGTGACCGCTTTACCAATACGTTTATTCAGCTCAGTATCTAGAGAGAGAGAGTTGGGTGAGTCAAGATATACAAATTCATGGTTCTTGTGCAAAGATTATAATATGGGGAGGCAGAAATGAAGCTGCATGCCCAGCTCCAGCTGACCGGTGGCAGTCACTTCCGGGATTACTGGTCTCAGCAGGGCTCTCCTTTTTTCCTCTGCGCCTGCACTCCTCACTTTTTTCCTCTTTCCTCCTTCTTGGCATTGTATGAGCTTCCCTTTCTCCTGTCCGGCTCACCTCCTGAGTCCAGGAAGGAGAAAAGAGGAAAAAACGAGCATGCAGTAGCAGCAGCAGGGGAAAAAAGGAGAGCTGAGCCAAGCCAAATCACGCCAAAGCAGTCAGGGCTGCGGTCTTTTTCCCCTTGCGAAGCCCTCACTCTGCCCGCATCTGATATGAAAAGGCAGAGAGCCTCCGGGAAGATGGGGGAGGGAGTTTTTACCCTCCCCCGGCTCCAGGGAAGTCTTTGGAGTCTGGGGAAGGTAAAAAATGAGCGCCCACCAGCAGTTGAGAAACAGACTGTTTCTGGCCTCTAGAGGACCCTGAGTGTGCGGGGAAAACTGTTTTCACCCTCCCAAGACTGAATTATGGGTGTGGGCACTCGTGCATGTGCGATAGCACACACCCATGCTTTTTTGACACCCAAGGATAAAAAGGTTTGCCATCACTGCTATAGGGTATTTTTAACCGCAAAGCCCACCCATATTCCTTAGTCTCATTTGATGGTTTTCCTTGCCAGAAGAATGAGAAGGTTTTCCTCTTAATAGATCCCAAGTTTGACAGCCTTGTCTCTTGAAGGGCAATGTTATCCATTTGCAGTCTGCTCAGCTACATATCAATAACAGCAGTATTGCGTGCATCATCTATTTCTTGCAAATTCCATGGTCTTAGGTGATCCAGACCCCCAGGTTGAGAACCACTGTCCAAGAAGATGGTTTTGCCGCTTTATTTGCCATTGAGGCATGGAGCCTTCTTCCACCTTCAAAACCATTGTCTGTCTTCTCCTGTAACCCTGGAAAAGGGCCCTTACAAGGTGCTACCTGCTGCGCCAGCTGGGCCAAGGGTTTTTAATAAGTTATTGTTCCTCCAACACAATGGTGTAACGGACGATGATCTTTCAAGCATCCATGTAAATTTGGACAACTTCTCCTTCCACAATATTTCTCCTACTGTAGTGATTCATGTGATAATTACTTGATAACCGAGACACATATCCCTTACAGGCTTTCTTAAAAAACATAGAATGCATCATAACCATAACAAAATCATAACAAACAAAACCACAGTAAAATAAAACAAACTGCACTAAGACAAAGCATAAACATTTGTGGACGTGCTTTGATGCATATTCTTACACTAGGTCTAAATAACTGGAATTAATGACCTAAACTGTTACTTTTCTATGACTGAGTTGGTATTATTATTATTTAGATTTGTATGCCGCCCCTCTCCGCAGACTCGTTAATCTATTTTTTTAATGTAGTGTATGTTTGCAGGAAGGAATATCAATATCATTTAGGCTCACAGGACTACAGAATTGATAGAGCTATGTAAGTGATCAAGTGCTCACTCTACTGAGTACGTGAATCCAGATTGAAACATCCTAAATAGATGATTGTCTAAGTTCTGCTTGAGCACTTCTAGTGAAGAGAACCTGCTCTTTTTGTTTGAAGCTACTCTTATTGTTTGAAAGTTTTTCTTAACATTCAGTCAGAATCCGCCTTTCTGTAATTTAATTCTATTATTTAATTTCCTGCACTACAGACCATTTCTCCAGCCTATCTAAGTTAATTTTTAATACGGATTGGATGTGTTGTTTCTATGTAATATACATATGGTGTTAGGCAAGACTGGAAGTTTTCATATCTTTTTCTTTTGGTAGGAGCTTTCCTCTCATTTAAAGCAGATCCTGGCCTGAATTAGAATACCTTGTATTTATGGTAACTAGTGGAAGGAGGGTTGGAAGTATTCATTCTGCAACTGGGTTGTCACCAATGGTGACAAAGAAGGCATCTGAGCCTGGGGCAAGGGTGGGTTCTAACCTACATCACTGCCAGTTTGCTTCCTCTCATGCCATATGGCACATGACCGTGGCCATGTGCCTATACACAGTGGCAAGAAATAACCCCTCCCCCCAAAAAAAACTCAAAACAAGATGGCAAATGCATGCACAGTACCAGAGACTGGGCTTCTGTACATGTGCAGGAAAAAAGAACAGGGAAAAAAATCCCCCCCCCCAATTCTTTTTTTTTAAATTCTGATTTTTTTAAAAAGATGGCACAGCCATCTTTTCATGGACCAGCACCAACTAAACTGGGTCCATGACATCATTGTGATGTCACCAGCAGGATGCTACTAGTTGGGATAAACCAGTTATGATTAGATTTCAAGAGCAGGGACAGAGGCATTTTAATTAGCAAATGTCTTCTCATTGTTGGCTTTTTCAGACTGAAGCTGGCTCTTGCAAATATCTAGGGCTCGGCTCTCTCTCAAAGTTACTCATTGCAAGTCTGTGAACCCCATTTAGAAGAACACATGAAGAGACATAATTTGCAGGACTGTGGTGTTTAAACTAAACTATCTAAACATATTACATATTATTGTTGACCCAAAGAAAACTTGTATTATTGTAAACATAGATTGTAAAAATCTGAAAATTAAAACAAGATCAAAATTTAGTTACTCATTCATGAAATTATTTTTTCCACTGCAAATAAAATACAACAGTAAAGCCTACCTTAATGAAATATCATATTTCTGTCTTTATGCATGTACATTACACAAACTAAATTTGCCCTTGGAGTTGTTTTTAATTCAGAGCTGTTCCATTGTGATACAGGAATGACTCCAAAATGTCCTGGTGTTCTGTTCGGGTCTGTGAGACCTGAAATTAAAGTTTGAGACCCTATAAAAAGTTTTCCCTGCGTATCTGAAACTTGAAATTTCATGACTTTGCATCATTTCAGGGGTTCTCTCTAGGAGAAGGGGGTTTTGGGTGGGGGTGGGGGGCTTTTTTCTTGCTGAAAAAAAAGTCCCTAAAGTTCTGTTCCTGGGTCACCCTGACCCGGACCGAAAATTCTTCATTTGAAGTGCTTATGTTTGGTCAATTTCAAAACTTTTTTCACTTGGAAAGTAGTCTGAACATTTCTGCACACAATGATATGAAAATTGAACTGAAAAAATGCTTATTTTTTAGTGTTTTTTAATTTTTTTAGATTTGTTTTACATTGTTTTATTGTTGCTTTGAGCTGCCCCGAGTCTACGGAGAGGAGCAGCATACAAATCTAAATAATAATAATAATAATAATAATAATAATAATAATAATAATAATAATAGAAAACAGTGGGGGGGAGACTTTTATGTGCAAAATAAACAAATAAGCACCACATTTTTCAGTTCAATTTTCATATCATTATGTTCAGAAATGTTCAAGCTACCAATCCCACACCACCTTTAGTAAAACAGAACGCATTTTGCAAGCAAAACTATCTATAAATTGAAAAGAAATTCACAAAAATGGGGGAGGCGCATTTTATCAGCAAAATAAACCAATAAGCATTAATTTTTTTCTTTCAATTTTCATTTCAATGTGTGCAGAAATGTTCAAATTTGTTTCCAAGTGAAAAATGCTTTCAAAAAGACCAAATATAAGTACCTAAAATGAAAAATTTGCGGTCCGGGTAAATAGACCCGGGAACAGAACATTAGGGTGTGTTTTTGAGCAGAACACCATGGTTAATTATCAAAATTAATGTAGTTTTAGAAGAAGAAAACTGGATCTATGCTTTTTACTTTTATATTCCCCTCTCTTGAGAAGAAAGGAAAAATTTAACTCACTCTGGCAATGACTAGAGATAGCGAAGCCAATTAACACAGTCTATCAAGATCAATATAAAAAATAATTAAGTTTTTTTAAATCTTTTTTATCCCATAGTAAAAAAAAAAGGTTATGAAGGAAGTTGAGATGACATGTGGAGGTAAATGAGAATAAGTGGGACGAACTATTAAACTGGATTGGGTAGGAATGCATTACAGTGGAACCCCGACATAAGAGCTGCTCTACTTAAGAGCAACTCGAGATAAGAGCTGGGAGGGGAGAGATATTTTTGTTCTACTTACAAGCCCAAATTCGAGATACAAGCGCCAAGGAGCTGTCTCCTGAAGCCAAACGCTAACTTCCGAGTTCGGCTTCAGGAGACAGCTGCGAAGCAGCGCGCGTGTTTTAAAAGGTTGCAGCCGGCCTGGGGGGCTCGGGGGGGTGCTTGCAGCTTTCTTTCTTGCTCTTTTTCTTTCTCTCTTTTACCTTCCCTTCTATTTCTTCTTTTCTTTCTCCTTCCCACCTTCTTCCCTCCCTCCCTCCCTTCACTCATTCCTCTCTTACTCTCCCCTTTCATAAGTTTCCTTGCTTCCTTCCTCTGTTCCTGTCCCTTCCCCCTTTCTTTCTTTCTTTCTTTCTTTCTTTCTTGCTTGCTTGCTTGCTTGCTTGCTTGCTTGCTTGCTTGCTTGCTTGCTTGCTCTTTTTCTTTCTCTCTTTTACCTTCCCTTCCTCTATTTCTTCTTTTCTTTCTCCTTCCCACCTTCTTCCCTCCCTCCCTCCCTTCACTCATTCCTCTCTTACTCTCCCCTTTCATAAGTTTCCTTGCTTTCTTCCTCTGTTCCTGTCCCTTCCCTCTTTCCTTCCTTCCTTCCCACCCTCCGTCCATTCATTCACCCATTCCTCTCTTGATCGCTTAAAGCCGGTCCCTGGTGCAAAAAGGGTTGGGGACCTCTGTCCTACAGGATTGGGTGGCAGAGAAGTTGAACATATGTAAATTTAAAAGTTTAAGAAAGTTTACAAGTTAAGTGAAAGAAACTTCATTATTCATTTATATGTACATGTACATTTCTTCATTAAAAACATGTCTTTCTGCATAATTTAGACTAACTTTGTGAGTTTTTTGAGGGCTGGAACCAATTAAAATTATTTACATTAATTCCTATGGGGAAAAGTCGTTCGAGATAAGAGCTGCTCGACTTAAGAGCCCAGGTCCGGAACGAATTAAACTCGTATCTCGAGGTACCACTGTATATAAAATTACAAAAAAGGAATTTGTGAAAATAATGTTGTCAGTGGGATACCATGAACTGCAGCTTGGAAGGAGAAAAATGAAGATTCTTTCATTTAACTTCACATTTGATTCTTTTTTATGTGTGCTTTCTCTAAAACAGTCCTTTAATGATTTTTTTTGTCTTCCGTGTTTTTTTTCCCTTTTAAACTCATTCAACTTAAGGTTGTGTATATATGTGTGTGCAATTGGAAAAGGAATAAAACATCTGATCAAGATACAGTAGTGCAAATTTGAAAGGAAAAAAAAGCATGGATAAGCAAATATTTATCTGAATCTAGAAACAATGGGTAAAACAATAATTTCCAACACTGGCATTGCTACATGAAAAAAAATTATTGGAAAAAGATGTCAGCAACCAACATTTTTTGCAGTGTCTCTGTATTGTGCTTTCATTGAGTGACCTTTTTATTTAGCAAAGTCGCTGGAATGGATTATGGTCAGTAAATAGGAGGTGGGTATAGTGGGATTGTACATATTTACTTTTAACACAATTCTGGATGCAGGCAAATGGATTGTTTCAAAACCACAAAAATATATTTCAGAGCCCATTCAAGTGTACTGTGACTCTTTTACAGTATATATTGCATGCAGATAGAAAATATGTATCCAATTTTATTCAAGACAATGTCACATTTCAAAATCTTAAAATAATATTTTAATAATAGAAGGGGCACTGGATCCTACTGATATGCCCTTTCTCAAGGGGTGGAGATAGCCTCCAAGTTTGGGTTAAGACTGCCCTATGACCAGGTGGCGCAGCAGGTAGAGTGCTGTAGTGCAGGCCACTGAAGCTGACTGTAGATCTGAAGGTCAGCGGTTCAAATCTCATCACCGGCTCAGGGTTGACTCAGCCTTCCATCCTTCCGAGGTGGGTAAAATGAGGACCCGAATTGTAGGGGCAATATGCTGACTCTGTTAAAAAGTGCTATTGCTAACTTGTAAGCTGCCCTGAGTCTAAGGAGAAGGGCAGCATAAAAATCGAATAAATAAATAAAATAAATAAATGAGGACTGAATCTGATTTGTTTGTTTTTTCGTTCGTTAATTAATTAATTCATTTATTTATTTGACTTTTATGCTGCCCAATCTCAAAAGACTCAGGGAAGCTAAAAATGGCCTTTCTTCCTATAACCCCCCTCTTTAGATTCAGTCCATAACTTAGTAGGATGTGTGTGTTTCTTCCTCTAACTTAATACTGAAGTATTTTGTGGAACTTTCCTTTGCCGAAGAGACGGAGTAACGACACGGACACAAGAGCTGGATTTAAACTTGGGTCATTTTTATTAATAATAATTTGCATAATTTATTTAATTAAATTAGCATAAATTAGCATAAATTAGCATAAAATCAACATGCTTAACTATGACCCAAACAGTGGACCTGCAGGGTCAAACAAATACTTCCGGGGTGGAAATGACGTAGCAATCAACATTCCTGGGCAACTATGGGCGTAGCTCGATGCTAGTCCAGGTGAGGGACCTCTCCCTCACCTGAGAGCCTGCCATGCACTCGCATGAGGGGGGTCCCGCCGGCGCACCCCTACCCGGGGACTTCAATGTGCAGGACCCAAAGACAGGTTCCCCCCAACTGCTCAGGTAGCACCCCACCATGAGCCTGGAGAGAACCTGTCAATCATCCCCAAAGATGCCCAAGGGAGAACGCGCAGTTGCTAACCACCACCCAGATTTCCGCCCCTAACCTGCCATGGAGCGGGGGTCAGATCTCTATCTTGGCCCCCCGACTCCCCCCTCTAACTGCGCCAGCTCACGCAGAGACCGCTGCAGGTCCTGTAAGAAAATGGCGTTCCCATGTTGTGACAGGTGAACGCCGTCGGCCCGGTAAAGCCACGGCCGATCTACAGTGATGAGGGGATGGGCCACTACAACCCCACCTAATTCCCTAACTGTTTTGCCCAGGGCCTTATTCACTCTACGCCTGACCCGGTGAATGGCCCTAAGGGAAATGGCGTCCCTCCATACGATCCTTGGGAGGATCTCTGACCACACCACTTGTGTGGTTGGCCACACCATGCGAAGCCACCGCAGGTCTTCGCGCGCCTGGATGATCAACGGTAGACCACCAAGCAGGCACAGGTCATTGCCACCGAGGTGCAAGACCAGCCATCTGGGTGCGGCTATGGGCTGCCGCCCACCCAGTCCCATCTGAGCGCAACCCTGGGTAGCCGCCCACCCAGCAGCGCCGGGTACAGCCCTGGGATGCTGCCCACCCAGCAACGTCGGTAGGAGCCCCTCCCACCGCATACCTCTTCGGCCCATCCAAACAACATTGACCCACCGTCCCAATGACAACTGGGTCCCGATGGCGCTTCTGGCTGCTGAGCGGCCGGCCCAAAATACCATGCTGTGGCCACACAGCAGCGCCATCGGTTTCTGATTGGCATGGGGACCTGGAAGAGGACACACACAGAGAGGTTACCTAGCCTAAGCCCTGCCTAAAATCCTCAGCGGGCCTAACATAACCCAAATATGCCGCTGACCGCCAGCTGCCGATCTCCCGAATCCGATGGGCCGGGAAACCAGAAAGTGCCACGCTAGTGGCGGCGCCAATACGGAATGAATGCGTTCCATATCCGGCGGGATCCATGCCTACCTGAGCCATTGCCTTAGACACTAAAGCCCAGAATTGATAACGGGTCAGGGCGGTACCGTCCTGATGTTTAAAAAGGTACCCTTGCCCTGACCCCCTTAAGCCACAAAATTGCTGCAAAGCAGCCACCGGGCATACAGACTGGTCGGTGGCTGCACTAAGCTCTATCTTAACCCCTCTGTGTAACTGATCTGTCTTGGAATGTCTCACCAAAAGTGAGACACCCCCCTGTCTAAAGGCCAGATCAGTGAACTGGAAGGCACGGAGCGACGAGTCAGCCTGCGAGGAGGCCATTGCCTTGCTGACCCGAAGGGCCCCAAAAAACATGACACAAGTGGCTGCCCTAAAAAGACGGGCCTCATACAGAGAGGCACACAGACTGTCCAAGGCATGATTAATCAAGGACAGCTGCTGAACCGTCAGGGCCTGATGAGTGTCAGAAGGGACCCCCTGTCGCTCCCTCACCGAGCCTTCCAGCATCTTCCGAATGCGGAAGTCACCAGAAAAATCACTAAACCCCCCCGCCTTGGACAGAAAGGCGAGGCCGACTAACCTGGACCTAATAGTCCTAACTGAAAGGCCACGCTGCCTCAGCAGGACACAAAATTCCGCCAGGTGTTCAACTGGGGCAGGCCAACTATGGGGGTAACCCTTACCCTGCCTGAAATCCCCAAACTCCTTACCTGCACGCTGGTAAGCCCACAGGGTGCCTGGTGCTACCGAAAGGGCGATCGCCCTGGAGGCCTCGTCTCTCCAACGCTCGGGAGCCCACCCAGGCTCCAAAGGTGGACTGGGAATACCTCTGGCGACTCTCGTGCCCACGGGGCCAGGGTCCGAAACCTGGACAACTGACCACGGGACAAGGCGTCAGCCACCCCGTTATCCAGCCCGGGGACATGTCTAGCCAGAAACAATGCGTTTAGGGACAAGGACTTGTGCACAAAATGGCGGACAAGCCGCATGACCCTGTCACTCTTAGAGGACAGGGCGTTAACAACATGGACAACCGCTAGGTTGTCGCACCAAAAGTGCACAGTCTTGCTCCTAAACTGCTCCCCCCAAAGCTCTAAGGCCACTATCAAGGGGAAGAGCTCTAAGAAAGTCAGGTCCTTAACCAGAGAAGAGGCACTCCATTCCAGAGGCCACACCGACCAGCACCACTGGTCACCTAGCACTACCCCAAAACCGCAAGTCCCCGCAGCATCGGAGCAAAGCTGCAACTCAGCTTCCAAAAGAAGCTCGTGCCTCCAAAAAGACAACCCATTAAAGTGTTCCAAAAACTCCCGCCATACGCAGAGGTCAGCCCTGACTCCTGCACATAAGCGGGTACGATGATGGGGCAAACGCAGCCCCTTCATCGCATCATACAACTGTCTGGAAAAAGCCCTGCCCGGCACCACTACCCGACAGGCAAAATTAAGGATCCCGGCCAGTTCCTGGAGCTGCCAAAGAGTAACCTTCCTGCAGCCCAGGACCGCCTCCAGCTTGCACCTGATTTTAACCAACTTGTCCAGGGGCAATCTAGAAGATTGCTCCTCTGAGTCCAATTCAATACCGAGGAAGGTAATCCTGGTGGCAGGGCCTTCGGTCTTCTCAGAGGCTAAAGGCACCCCTAGCTGAGCACAAAGGGCTTCGAAGTCCCTCATCAGCGCAAAACATTGCTCCGAGTGCGCAGGCCCTGCCATCAGGAAATCATCAAGGTAGTGAATGACCGAGCCCAGGCCACTACGCCTCCTGAGCACCCACTCCAAGAAGGTGCTAAAACTCTCAAAAAGAGAGCATGAGACAGAGCAGCCCATTGGCAATGCCCTGTCCACATAAAAACCACCTTCGAAATGGAAGCCGGAATGCCGACTTAATGTCGCACTTACCCATAAGGGCTCCAACCCCACACTTCCTAACCATGATCACGGCCACATCAAAGGATGCGTACCGCACCGAACACAGTTCGTCAGGAATGAAATCATTCACTGACTCCCCCTTAGGAAAAGACAAGTGGTGAATCAACCTAAATTCACCACTCGCCTTTTTGGGGACCACCCCCAAAGGGGACACTCTAAGATTCGGAAAGGGCAGCTCCAGGAAAGGCCCTAGGACCCTGCCCTCGGCCACCTCCTTCCCAATCTTGGCCCTAACAATGTCCTCATGTCCGACAACCGATCTAAGGTTGTCGGACATGAAAGCCTTCCTGACCCCCACATAAGGGATCTTAAATCCCTTGGAAAAACCTAGCAAGAGAGCAGCCGCTCTCGAGCGAGGGTGGTAGTCAACCAACCAACCCTCAAGCACAGTGACATTAATTGGGCTGGGCCCCTTTTCCCCCAGCTGATGCGGGAGGCTTTCCTGGACCCCCACCCTTCTTTTCCGCCCCCTTCTTGGGGCGGGGGCACACAGAAGATGCATGGGGCCCCCCACAATTCCCGCAGGCATGCTTATATTTTCAAAAGGGACAAAAACATGCCCCTTTCGCAGCAAATTCATGACAAGCGGGTGAGGTCCCCTTACCAGCTACACCAGGAGTCACCTTGGCCGGCGTGGCCACCGCAGGCTCCTCCTCCATGAAATGATCGCTGTCGGTCTGCTCACACCCCTCCTTGCCAGACATATGCGTGGCCCGGAACCATAGGTCCGGTACCACCATATCCCATGGCAGGTTGGGCTCCACAGCCACCCTCATCCTAAACCCCTTATCATAATGGCGCCATATGGTGCCTTTGTATTCAAAATTAGCCCTGGCGATCAAATCAATATACTTAAGCATCGCCGAGGCCATGGCGGGCTGCCTCTGAATCACCACTGACGCATACGTCAGAAAAGCGTACAGCCAGGAGCTTAAACACTTTGTGACTTTTTTTTTCTTGGGCTTTTCCCCAGGAACTACGTCTTTTTCTTGCTTAGGGACCTCCCGATTCAGCAATGAAAAAATGTCCACGTACTCCCCCCTCCAAATTGCTTCCTTCACGGATGGGTGGAGGTGGTACCCTAGCGGGGTGGCCGGCAAACCACACGGAATGGCCCCCGCCTTAATACTGGTGAACGGGTCCCACACCGTGGTGGCCCCCGGCCCTAACACCCCCAACCCCTGGGGATAGGCCATCAATGGAAGTGGGGGCATAGGAGCTGTAGGGGTCCAACCCCCCACCCCGGGCACACCGGGAACCCCAGCCACCCCCGGCTCGAGCGGCGGTGGCGCGCCAGGCGCCGGCGCCCCCGCCAATGGGACCGGCGGCGGCCAGACCTGCCCGCATGCGCCCGCCGGGGCCCCCCTAAAGCTAACCCCACTCCACCGACCCGTCGGGGGAAAACCCGCACCGGCCAAGTGGAGAAATGAAGGAGATGTATTGTGTGGTGCAACCTCACCTGCCCCGTACGGGGTTGAAGACATCCAAGGGGGCCCCACCACCGCGGGGCCCGGAAAAGCCGCCAACTGCCCGGACTGGGCCGCCTGCCCGGTATGGGCCATCTGCCCGGTATGGGCCATCTGCCCGGCCTGGGCTGCCGCTGGAGCTCCTCCCAACGCCGCTGGTACCTGCTCGAGGGCCACTGCTCGAGCTCATCGAGCCACTCCGCCACTGCTCGAGCTCATCGAGCCTCTAGCCCAAGAAAGGGCAGGAGAAACATCAGGTTGAGGGGCTGTAGGTAAAGGACCCACCGCCCCCTCCACAGGCACCACCCCAGGGGCCCCCTCCATACTTGCCCGAGCCCGGGCAGAAGGCCTAAGGGCCCTCCTGGGACGCGTAACAGCAGGCTGGGCCACAGGGGCCCTGGCTTGCCTCTTCTTTGGGGCCATGCCACCTTTGTAACCCAATAGGAGTGAAGAAAAAACCCTTCTTCCCCCAAAAACACCTGCAGCAAGGCCCCAAACCTTGCCAGGAAAAAATGCCCTGGGGGATTAAACCAATAAAAAACCCCCCCTGGAACAGTGACAGGGCCCCTTACCCTAGGAACCCCTGTGGACCCCCAAGGCCAAGAGCCCCCGAACCCTGGGCAAGGCCCAACCAAACCCCCTCCCAGCCGGGAGTGAATCACCACTCCCCCTCGGGCCCGAGGGGGACCAGGACACCAGCACCGCCGATCAGAAGCTGCTCCAACATCCAAGGGCACCGCTGGGCCTTGAAGAAAGGCCTCTTCACTGTAGACAAAATGGCGGCCGCAACACGAGCCCACCACAAAATGGCTGCCAGGAGCACAACTCGGCTGAGTGTCTGCTCCAGCTGCCGGTCCCAAGCGAAAAGGCTTGGCCCAGGGCCTGCAGGCACTTAAATGGGGCCAGCAAGCCCCGCCCTGGACCGGCAGCAACGTCAGGCCACGTAGGCCTGATTTTCGGCCGAAATCTCGTCTCGCGAGATTTCGGCCGAAAACAAGATGGCGGCCGCCATGAGGGAGTCCGGTGTCTGCCCGGCCCCTTCGGCAAACGCTGCCGGCCGGTAAGTCGACCGGCGCTATTCTTTTAGCCATCCTTTTTTTCCCCTCAAGGAAGCATCAGGTCTTCCTGGCTTCCATTGAAAAAGAAGAAAAAGAAAAGAAAAAGAATAAGGAATCTGTTGAATTGGCAGGGGACGTAGTTTCCCGCTTTTGGAAAGTTATATGTAAATTCAATCAATTAATCAAAGAAGCAAAAAAATACAGGTTTGATGAAGATGCCTTGGTTTTTCAAACCATTTTTAACTTTGAAAACTTAATAATGAGAAAATAGGTTCTCTATAAGTGGCAGATTTTGTGTTCCATCATCACTACTGCTATAAAGAAGGGAAAGCTGACACAGCTTTGCAGGGCAAGCACTTATAATTGAAATCAAAAACCAGGCAGCTACATTGGATATACTTATGGACCAATTGTCATGTGGTTTTATAGAAGTGAAAGTAAATGGAACACAAATGCTCACTTTTTGGACATGTCCATGTAGTTTTCTTGGCAGTAATGCAAAATTGTTCTTCCTCTGAAGTTTTTAATTTTTTTTCCTGTAGTCTATAGATCAGGGTCTCTTCGATGATCCCCTAGTAACTATGCCTAATCTTATGTAGCTTTCCAGCCCAGCCAAGACAGATGTTTCCAAACATATACCTTCTTTCTCTGATCAAAATACAGATAAACGTAGAATCATATTTACAGAAAAAAATAGAATCAAAATCCCATTCAGTGATGAAGTTCAATAACAGAACAGAATAGACTAACGGAGTTGGAAGGGACCCTTGTGGTCTTCTAGTCCAAACCTCTGCTCAAATTCTATTTGAAAATGATCTCTTTCAAATGAAATTTCCTGAAATATAATATATGCTAGCCAAGATGTGCTAGGCTAATTTATTTCTTCATTGAGCTAAAATCTGGCTTGATTTTAAAACTCTGCTATTAAAAGAATTGTCTCATTTCAAAGACTTTAGGCTCTAACACCATATGGCTGAACCACTTGTTAAAACACAACTCTAATTGCACTTCCCCCTCCAGCTCTTCCATGAAGATTTGTACATGGTGTGTTATTTGCAAAAAAAAACAAAAACCCATGTAGTTTAGGAAGAATAAGATTATAAGGTTTGGGTAACATCCTTTCCTGTGAAATGCTTTTAATGTCAGTGACCACAGTCACTCATGCTCTTATCATCTCGAGGTTCGACTACTGCAATGCTCTCTACATGAAGCTACCCTTGTAGAATGTTCGTAGACTTCAGGTAGTAAAAAATATAGCCGCGTGAACAGTCATGGGACTCCTGAAATATGCCTACATTTCTCCAGCACTCCATGAGCTGATTGGTCTCTGAACGCAATTCAAAATGTTAGTTATGACCTATTCAGCCCTACATGGCATTGGGCCAGATTACTTACGGGACTGTGTTCTGCCTCATACATCCCAGTGACCAGTCCGGTCCCATAGAGTTGGCCTTCTCCAGGTTCTGTCAGCCAGACAATGTTGCCTGGTGAGTTCTAGGGGAAAAGCCTTCTCTGTAGCGGCCCCGGCCCTTTGGAATCAACTCCCTCTGGAGATTCATATTGCCCCTACCCTCCCAGCCTTCTGTAACGTTTTAAAAATGCATCTCTGCCAATAGGCCTGGGGCCACTGAATCTTAACATCTACCCTGACCTATGATTGAATCTATATACTGTAGTAAGATAGCATCAATGTGGACTATTGGTTTTTTTAAATGAATTGGGGTTTTAGAATATGAAGCAAAGTTAGTTTCTTGTATGTTTTGTAATTTTGTTGTGAGCATTCCTGACTCTCCAAAGAAGGGTGGCATAGAAATCAATCAATCAATCAATCAGTCAATCAATCAATCAATCAAGTAAGTAAGTTAGTAAGTAAGTAAGTAAGTAAGTAAGTAAGTAAGTAAGTAAGTAAGTAAGTAAGTAAGTAAGTAAATGTTTGCAAACAATCCTACCAGTCTTTATCATCAGATTCTTATCACAGCAGGAGCCATTTGTTCTAATAACATTTTCCAAGAATGTCAAGACAGCTTGATATTATTATTATTATTATTATTATTATTATTATTATTATTATTATTATTATTATTATTATTATTATGTCAATACAATACAGCAAATGAGATCACTATGCTGGATTTTGTATTTCATCACCAGTTGGGCACTTCCCTAGCACCTAGGACTGCATGATGTAACGGCGAATTATGTTTGCCGATCCCAGTAAAGCGGCCTTTTGCAATTGATAGATGGAGATTTTGTCAATTCCAATGGTTTTCAAATGTCCACTGAAATCCTTTGGCACTGTGCCAAATACCACTTGGACCAATTTCACTGGCTTATGCCAGAGTCGTTGTAGCTCAATTTTTAGATCTTTTAGAGCTGGTCTTTCGTACCTCTGCTTCGTCTTTTATTGCCCTTTTGCTCCACTGGCATGATGTTATTTTCTTCTAGGTAGTCCTGAATTCTGTCAGCTATGATACCTGTCAGCAGTTTGAGCGTGGTTGGCAAACATGTTATTGGCCTGTAGTTTCCTGGAATGGCTCCTTTCGCTGCGTCTTTCTGTATTAAATATGTTCTGCCAGTTGTAAGCCATTCACTAATATTTCCTGTCTGCAGCATTTTGTTGAACAATTCGGCCATTTTTGCATGCAGGCTGGTCAGGTATTTCAGCCAAAAACCATGCACCTGATCAGTGCCAGGGGATGTCCAGTTCCTTACCCTCTTCACTCTTTCTGCAATCATTTTAGGTGTTATCTCCAGCTGCTGCATATTGCTCCTTGAGAATTACTTCTCAGACTCCTTTATCCACCCAGCAGTCCTGTTATAGTCCTTTTCGACCTCCCAGAGATCTTTCCAGAACTTTGTTGTTATTTTCACCTCTGGCTTTTCAATTTTCTTATCTGTTTGCTGATGCAGGTTCTGGTAGAACTGCCTCTGGTTGGACTGAAATGTTTGATTCTGCCTGTACTGGGTGATCCTAGCTTCATATCGCTCAATTTGCCTGGCTATCACTGTTATCTGCTGCTTTACATTTTTTTGAGCTTCCTTGATCTTTCTTGTACTAAGCCAGTACTTTTTTGTCAAATAGTCTTTGATCTTCTGATTGTTCAGTTTCTGCTCCTTAATGTTCTTCAAGTTACTTGCATCTGATCTCAAGGTTTTGATTTTCAGTTCTAGTCGGATTTTCCATTTTGGTTTTCCAGTCGGGTTTTCTGATTGGTTTCTGTTGCAGTAACCCTAGTTCTTCAGTTACGAGTCTGCGGAGAGGGGCGGCATACAAATCTAATAAATAAGTAAGTAAGTAAGTAAGTAAGTAAGTAAGTAAGTAAGTAAGTAAGTAAGTAAGTGGATGGATGGATGGATGGATGGATGGATGGATGGATGGATGGATGGATGGATGGATAGATAAATAAATAAATAAATAAATAAATAAATACTATCACAGCTGTACTGTAGTCAAGCTGATTCAATTCTTCAATTGAAGTTACATTGACAGTTGCAAGTGCAGAGTTAATATCTTCCATCAGTGCGACAAGTCATTTCTGGCTTATGTTTTTTAAGGCTGGCAGTCTCTTTCGCTCTGCATTGGACCCTGCAAGAGCAAGCATTTGGTCCTTAAATTCTTGCTGCCTTTGAGTCATAGTGTCAAGTGTCTCATCTGCAGCTTCTTGCTGTCTTTCCAAGTTTTCATCAGGTTCCAGTTGTGAAGTGACTCCAGATCTTATTGGAGCTTCTACTGGTGCCAGATCAGATTTTGGTGTTTCTATTTTGCAAATTTTCTGTATTTCTTCTAATTCGACTTTATTGAACATTTGGTTCCTGATTATGAGTCATTGCTGATCGGCCAGTCGAACTTCCGTTATTTTTTAGTCTGCATATTCTTGTTTCCATAATTGGTATATCCGTCTTTGATTATGATTATGATTATTATTATTATTATTATTTAGACTTGTATGCCACCCCTCTTCGAGGACCTGGGGTGACAGAGACAAATCTAATTAATTAAAAACTACATAAGCTAAAAAACCCAATATATTAAAAATCAATCAAACAAATTAAAATTGCAGCCATACATCATAATTATTGGCCAAGGGGTCTAGATCTAATTGCCCCAAGCCTGGTGATATAAGTGAGTCTTAAGACTCTTGCGGAAGGCAAGGAGGGTGGGGGCAGTGCGAATCTCTGGAGGGAGCTGATTCCAGAGGGCCAGGGCCCCCACAGAGAAGACTCTTCCTGTTGGCCCCACCAAGCAACATTGTCTGGTTGACGGGACCTGGAGAAGGCCAACTCTGTGGGACCTAATCAGAGCTAATCCTCCCTTTATAGTGCCCTTCCTTTGTTAGTCAACAGATAGTGGAAGAGATTTTTGTTTAGCCAACTCTTGTCTAGCCCTAGCAAAAATAAAGACAAAAGGCCAGGTTACGTAACTGTTCCCAAGGAAAATCCCATCAAATTCATAACTGGGAGTGATACAGAAGGGTTGCTCTGATATAGCAAACTGGGAGTGACGCAGAAGGCCTGTCCAGACATAACAAAAACTATCAATTCGCCATCACTATAGAACTTAGTAGACCTGCAGTCAATTTTGAAAAATGAAGAATACCTGAACCTATATATCTTGTAGGTTGAGACAAAAATGTAATAAGCAATTGCATTATTAAACTAATAAAGCCAGTTCTCTAGATATGATATAGAGCTCATTAGAGAAAGGGAACTGTAGAAAGAACAAGAGGAGGCAATGATCAGACACAGAAAATTCAAAATAAAATCCCCCTATTAGTCTAGTTACTTATTAGAGGTACCTGCTCTATCCAAAGCTCTCATATTGAATGGAATATTGCTCCATAAGTTCTACCCTTATGCTGTATATCATAACACATGGTTTTGAATATTTATGGTTTTAATAGATATACTGTATGTATTGTGTGTTTTGTTATTGACATTGTTTAAATTGCTGATTAGGAGCAGCCCAGAATTCAATATAAAATGAGCGGTTATATAAATGTTTTAAATATATAAATAAAACAAATAGATATGAAAAAGGGACAGAACTTTCTGAAGACAGCATGACACTGCTTTTGTCATTTTCTATTTATTGACACACACACACTTACCTATAGCGCTTATTTACTTCTTGCTTACTTGTGAGATCTTTGCAGCATATTAAGACTACTATAATTGGGTGGAGGTGAAATCTAATCCATTGCTGACATCTAGGGGTTGTCCAGAGTTTTACAGCACATTTCAACAACATTACTGGCTCTAAAGTAGGTAGTCACCGTTCAATACAAATGAAATGCTTGGAGAAGGATCATGTGGACATTCTGTTTGGTGGTTGTCAGACAGACTCTGTCTGTTGTATTATTGAGTTGTTTTTGTTTCCCTTTTTCGACACAATTCTCACAGTTCTATAGAATGAGGAAGAAAAAGGAAAGACAGTCACTTTGGGGAGGATAGGAGTTCATATGTTGTACATCTGGCATTAATTTTGTGTGCCCAGTCAACAAATCAAAACATTATATAATAAACAAAACCCTTTAATTAACGAACATGTACAGGAGAAGGATTGGCAGAGACAAGGAGAAGAGTAAAATGAGGAATGAGATGAGAGTCATTAAATAGTCAAAAATTAACTAAGTTCAAGTCCACCCCCTTGATTGCGTTGAACCTTATCTAGCTCTAAACATTAGTTGAGAAGATTCCTGTGCATAGGCTTTTAGAAATAAAGTAATTAAATTGAACTTTTTGTGTGGACCTGGCTTTTCACACACGACCAATATGATTGAATGATAAATACACAGAATCGTTTTTCATCAATTGTAGTATTATATAACAAAAGTTGTATTGGGCTCAGCCTGGTCTGAAAGTTTTTGGGATCTCTTGGCTGGGTCTAGTGATCACAATTTAGGCACCCCAAACCTTGATAACATTAATTATATGGGTAAAAGTTTTGTGGGTTGGAGGAATTCTTTCTATTTAGGTAATAGAATACTAAAAGTAGTACTGAATTAGTTTATTAGTGCTTTAGAAGGCGCTGTTAAACTATACTGAAACTGAAATTTGTCACAGATGCATTTAAGGAAGGAGTAATTGCTAACGTACAAGTTGTAGAAAAAAACAAGCAGTTTGAAATGGATTGTGAAACAATCTATCCTGGGAGATTCACTATTTTTAGGACTAAACAAAATGCTTAGTTTCATTCAGAACAAACCCTTTTTATTTTCCTCCCTCTTCTTTATTTTAAGCATATCACTTGTGGATTAAACGCCATCCCAATAGGAATTAAAATCACTGAGTCATTTTTAAAAACCTGTCTAAGGAATAAAGATTATAAGAGAAACTTGTTAGGAAGTGTAGCTATAATTAGTTTTAAAAGAATTGTAATGAGAACAAAATAATAGGTTGAACATTCTCCAACAAAAGAAGGAGGGGAAAAGACCCCCGCACTCCACGAACAAGCCTTTAACTGTCAGAGGTGATAGTAAAAGTGAAATAACCAAACTGGAGATGAATAATTTCTTCAGATGTTTTCCTTTTCTTCAAGCAGTTCAGAATTGAGTTTAACCTCCAACATTTAAATATATTAAAGGGTTAAATAAGGTCCAGGAGGGAAGTGTTTTTAATAGGAAAGTGAACAAAAGAACAAGGGGACACAATCTGAAGTTAGTTGGGGGAAAGATCAAGAGCAACATGAGAAAATATTATTTTCCTGAAAGAGTAGTAGATCCTTGGAACAAACTTCCAGCAGACGTGGTAGATAAATCCACAGTAACTGAATTTAAACATGCCTGGGATAAACACATATCCATCCTAAGATAAAATACAGAAAATAGTATAAGGGCAGACTAGATGGACCAGGAGGTCTTTTTCTGCCGTCAGACTTCTATGTTTCTATGTTTCTATCTCATAAGGTGGATAAAAACCTAGAGGTTATCCAGGTTCCCATGGGTACTCAAAGTTTTAATAGCTAACAGCAATGCTGAGTCTCAGTTTCCCAATGATCAACTGATTATATGAAAGTTTTCCCTGACCCCATTGTAAAACACTTTTTTTTTCTTTTGCCTTGTACAGAAAGCTAAACTACACAAATCAACAAACAAAACACTGTTATGAAATCCCTGAGTCCCTACAAGGTATAGACAGGATTCTACTCTTTCATTTGACTTGGTTTAGATGCGAAGCAAATTTTCCCGAGTGGAAGATTATAATCTTTTTATAATGCTAAAATAAATTTATAGCAAGAGATAAGATTTAGTGGAATATTCCATTGGTGGAAAAAATTACCTATTTTTATTTCTATTCTCCCCTCTCTAAGAGTCCTCCTCCCTATTCGGTATTTTCCAGAAACTCTGAGGTCCTTGGTGCTCTGTGCGCTTGACTGTTGTTGAGTGTTAGATGTTTCTGTTGTTTTTTTGCAGATGTTTCATTAACAAACTGTTCTGTCTGGGTGCCCCCAGACCTCAACACCAACTGGAAAAAACAGCCAGACACGCTGGTAAAAGCAAAAGTACTTTATAGCTTGAAAAATAAACACAGAGAAAAACCTGTTCTTCCCCACAGGCAGGTTATGAGACTTTACAGCAGAGTCCTGATGTCCAGACAATACAGCAGCCTTCTTGCTGGCACACCCACCACTGTAGAGAATAAGACCCCCCACCTTTTCCCCCCAAGGTTTCAGTATTCAAAGTCACAAACCAGAATTCCAAGACGCCAAAGAGCACAGCCAGGTCCCAGGACTCCCAAAGATAATACTCCACAAGCCAAGAAGGGTGGGTCTGCCTTTTAGCCTTTCCAGAGAGCACCACACCCAAACCCAGCTGTTGCCTCTTTAGTGCTGAAAGTACCTAGCTAATTGGTCCCTTCTTTGTGTTGCTCTTCTCTGTCGCAGATCGATTATTGCTTGTGCATTTTCCTCTAAGGAATCCAGGCTGCTTGCTGGGGAGAGCTCCCTCTCGGGGGCCTCTGGCTGTTCCCCCTCTTCCTCAGCCTGAGATTCCTCCTCCTCGTCTGCCTGAACCTCCTGTTCCTCATCCTCCCCCTCTGAGCAGGAAACCGACAGAAGATCAGCCGTTCCCTGAGGGGCCTCGGACGGAATCACAACACAAACTAGGCAACATCATTGTCAAAAAACTGCCTGAGAACATCAGCTTTCCCCTTCCATTAATAATAGATAATCCTGATAGCACAGCCTCATTTGAAAATTTTGCCAATTCCAAGAATGTCTCAAATGTTATGCAGTATTTGCTATTGTTTCAATCAAGACACATTTCTTGCATATTGGATTTAAAGCAAAAATACATGAGAAGAATCCTATGGATTCCCATAGATTGGAAAGGAATGTTTTCAGTGCCCAAAAGTTGGGACTGATTGATGTAAGAACACATTTTGTGTGTTTTGAATGTTTACCCTGTACATTGTTAGCAGTGGCTTAGGATTTAAGATGTAATTATGCAGCCTCTGAGTAGTATTTACAGAGGTGGGCAGCGGTCAGCTACGAGCCAGAACGCTAAATTGCGCTCGCCGCCGCAGCTCATAAGTTCTTGTGGGACCAGCGCGATTTTGCTGCTGCACCTGTGGAAGTAGCAAAATCATGCACGGAGCAGCAGGTAACACCTCATCGAAACAAGGGCACAATCTTGCTCCCTCCACAGGTGCAGGAGCAACATTGCACTGGTCCCGCAAGAACTTACCAGCCACAGCGGCAAGCCCAATTTAGCTTTCCGGCTCGTAGCCCACCGCTGGAGGTGGGCTACTGCCAGGATGGGGAGGATGTAGTGGGGTAGTGAAAATGGAGCTCCATCCCAGAGCACCCAATTTGCACTTAAAGACGTTGAAAGGAAATGCAGGGTGTCCTGCATGAGCCACACCCACAGTGTGGTAGTAAAAATTTTGGTAGCCCTTCACTGAGTATTTATAATATTTCTTTGTATAGTTATGTTATTTTATTGCTGCTTCTCTGTATCTGTTGCTTAGAACTAGTTATTCTGAAGCTGCACAAAAGTTACAGTTTTAATCAATCAGTCAATCAATCAAGGCATCATCCAGACAGCTGTATACCACATACTGAAAGGTGGTCTGAACTGAACAGTATGCAGGCAAAGCAAAGGCTATGTGGAAGCCTATTCTGGATCAATCTGAGTTTATTTCCCTGAGCACAAGCAGCACTGCTCTATGATTTTTATAGTAACCTGTAGTATTAACTTTTAATAGTTTTTAGATATTTTAGAATAATTATATTTTTCTTTTTAAAGAAACGGGTGTTTTGTGGTTTGCTGTCCTACTAAATCAGCCTTTGGTAAATGAAACTAAAACTGGGATCACAACTCTGGACCGAAGTCCCATCCTTTGAATACACATCAACATCATGTATATATGCGTGCATATACAAGGAGAAAGACTTTGATCTACAATTGCACCATCATTTTGACTCTCTTCATCCCATTGCATATGTGCCTGTAGTCCAGTGTCTTCATTGTTTGGGGAATACTCCCCCCCCCACTGTACATTGTTTAACTCTATTCAACTATTTCTGACTCAGGACAATAAAAAAGTATTTTCATTGGTTGGTCGAAGCTGTTGTGGCCCATCTGCGTCTGATGAGTGACTCAGGAAAAGCTTCTTCTTGATACTTATTTATTTATTTATTTGTTTATTTATTAATTTGACTCCTATACCACCCAATCCTGTGGGACTCAGCTGGTGTTAGGGCATGCAGAGCTGCTAGAAAGCAGGAATGGTTAAGCAAGAGGAGGTTTCTGCATGAATAGATCTGTAGAACAATTGGCTCCGCCCTTAGACTATTTAAGGCTTAGACAGATCATGATTCAATGCAGAAATAAACTCTTATGTTGTTCCAGCTGTTCACTAGGAATTTTCTCTTGGATATTGTTTCAGTGATGAATTACAAACTGGAAATTTGGATTTAAGTATATCCGGGCTTTCTGCCAACTCAGAATAAATCCGTGAATGAGATCTGTGTGACCAAAGAAATGATCTGTTTGTTTTGGTTTCTATTTGGGCTCTGGTCCATTGTGGGAATGCTAATTAGCAGCTGGCATCAAAAAGACTTCCTGATTTTCTGAACTTTTATACAAACCTCACTGCTCATGAAATTTTATAAATAAAAGCTTAAATCTTGTAAAATCAGTATGTGTAGGCTTATTTCCTGGGGGCTCATCGCTGGGACGGAACAGAAGATTCTAACTTTTTGCTAAGTAGAAATTAAAAAATTAATTTAAAATTGGGTTTTAATCTGCAGATAGTGTGAAACTAGGTACATGACACAATTTCCCCACATGTCATGTGAGTGTTCTTATAATTAATTCTTATTTCTTTGATGTTTTAGCGTGCCTCTTATTATTACTGTTTAATGATTATTACTAGTAATCTCAATGTAACAACAGTAGATGATTTTTCAGAAAAAAATGGAATCAAATCTACAGAGATATTCTCAGAGATACCAATTTCTTTTGCTCGTCTATTTACTTTTGGACTACAAAAAATGTTTGTACTGGATATTTACCTGATAAGAGAAAAAATATTAGTATACGCAATAAAGTTTGTATTCATTCCAAATAAGCTCTCAGTTGTTGTTGTTGTTGTTTTTCTTTTCCACTTCCATTTAAAATTCTATGTTGTCAAAGCTATATCGGAAACACTTTGAGGGTTTCTCCTCAGCCAACCAAGTTTTAAGAAAGCAACAATAAGCCTTTGGTTCACTTGGTTATTCACAGAATATAATAATATTCTAACAGATATATGCAAATATAGTACTGAATTCCATCACAAGAGGTCATTTGTTTAAAAAACAGTCTTTGCTGAAACTAATCTTTGTGAAAGTTAAAACCCCTGGAGAGAAATACAAGAGGGAAAATGATATCAACACACACAACTGTCACAACTTATGTTTTGGATCAGAAGTTGAGATATAAGTATGTAATGGTGACATTTGCATAAGGTCATTGAGAATTTCTACTGTATTTTGGCCTCGTTACTATATATTGCAGATGTGCATCTATGTTATTTTGTTGTTCCTTCCTGTCTCTTGAAATTATATTGTGCTTACTCATTTAATCAAAGTTCTAGCTTAATATTTAATTTTGATAACAAATCACCCCAGGGGCTTAGCTTAATAAAGGTCGGTAAATGTTAATAGGTATTAAATTCAATTTTTTATCTCATATTTTAAAAATGCTAGGGAAAATTCATATTGATACAACTTAGAGAGTAAATTTCCTATAAACGCTGTTGCCTGGTGCCATGCTTTCTGCTTTTGAGACATATTATTCTTTTCATTCATTTTCCAAATAACCATATAAATCCATTTCTTCCTCTATTTTAACTGAGACATTGATTTCCACTTATAATTCCAGAAAGGTTATTTATCTTTACTTCTATTTTATTTATTACTTCCCTCTTTTAATTACATCCCATGATCTATTTCTAGGAACTAAAATTAACCCAACAAATATTTAAAACCATTAACTTGACACAACCCTGGAGACATTATCTTGTTATTTCTCAAAGCATCTCTCTACTCCAGCATCTTCATTGAAATTAAACTATGATGCCACTATATTAAATAAGAACATATATTCATTATGACAACTGAAACCAATGATAATGTACAAGTCTTAATTAACAACTGAGGGTGATAGGATACATCCCGCACAATAATATAATTTTATTTTATTATATATATTTATTTATATTTATATTTATTATTAATACTTTAATATAATTTTATTCTATAGAAATTGTATCATTACACTGGTGCTTAGAGATAGATGAACAATTATTCTTTAATTTTTGGATTCAGCTGAATTTGATTTTCCCAATTATAGGGACAATTTGCTATAATTTCTGGGAAAATGCAGCCCTAAACTAGAATTAGTCTCTTCAGTCACACACACGAGGGTTGTATTTCGGAGGGACACTTGCAAGTATCTTTGGGTTGAAAGTCCTAATAGCACTTATAAGCATGGCTAATATAAAATTGGGAACTGCAGTTGTACAAAATCAGGATATCATTCATTCTCCACCTCTTAATGGAATAGAGAAAATGCAAAGAAGATACTTTATGAGAAATGAAGATATATCTCTTCCACTGGATTTCTGTTTTAAAAAATGGCAAGTCTACTGCAAAAACAAGGTAAAAGGAATTTAAGGTTCAACAAATGAGAACAGGACAAAGCTGATCTTTGCAGGTTTATTGTAACAGCAACAGTATAATTCTATTCTATTTCTATTTATTGGATTTGTATGTCACCCCTCTCCGTGGACTCGGGGCAGCTAACAACAGTGATAAAAACAGCATGTAACAATCCAATACTAAAACAACTAAAAACCCTTATTATAAAACCAAACATACATACAGACATACCATGCATAAATTGTAGAAGCCTAGGGGGAAAGAATATCTCAGTTTCCCCATGCCTGACAGCAGAGGTGGGTTTTAAGGAGCTTACAAAAGGCAAGGAGGGTGGGGGCAATTCTAATCTCTGGGGGGAGTTGGTTCCAGAGGCCCGGGACCGCCACAGAGAAGGCTCTTCCCCTGGGTCCCGCCAAATGATATTGTTTAGTTGACGGGACTTGGAGAAGGCCCACTCTGTGGGACCTAACTGGTCGCTGGGATTCATGCGGCAGAAGGCGGTCTTTTCATGTCAGTATTTTCTCTCCATAATTATTCATTTTGGGATATGTCATAGTTTAATATGTTTAATATGTCATAGTTTTGACATAATATTGTCAAAACAATATTGCATGGATTTATAAAGACCTACATCTATTTCTGCAATAGAATTAGACTATGGAAACCTCAACTATACACAGTAAGAGTTAATACAAAATTTTAGTTTTCAAATAAAAGGAGTCACTTAATTGGGCTATTGTGGAGGCTTCATGGTTGCCACAATGTGAAGAAGGAATAGGGAGGGGGACATAGTTTTTTAGCCAAAACAAAATAGTTTACTGTGGGAACCAAGGACGTTCCAACAGGTGGCTGGAGAAAGTAGGAGTGAAGTAACCAGGCAACTGGCCACCTTGATTAGACAATGTGACTAATTGCTTTGGGAAAGGGGAACTTTCACTTTTTAATCAGCTGAAAACCGTGAGAACTTTCAGAGTGGGTTTTCACCAGTTGTGCCAATATGATATTTTCAATAAAACTGTTCTTTGAGGAATCTGCCTGCCTCAGAATTATGCTTTCTATGGGGCTATTATTTGGAACGTTGACATTGTATTTGGTGTTTTAACTTTTATGATCGGATCTTGGACTGAAATAACTGCATTCTACCCACCCCCATATGGAAAAGTTGCTAAAGAGTTATCAAAAATGTTCGGGGAGGGGGAGAATTCCTCAGATTGCTCAAATCAACAACCAAAAGCAAAATATTTTCTTCTCTCTTGCTATTTTTTTCTTATATGATGGGTTTTCCTGTGTATACCATTCAATTCAGGGAAGAAATTTAATTTGGGAGCTTTTAAAACCTAAAACCCCAACAGCCAGCATAGTAGTGGACATTAAGTGAGTAGAAATAGAAGATTTTTCTCCACAGCAGCAAAAGCACACTGTTTTATGGCGGTCCGAATACATTAATGGTAGTATAGCTCTAAACCAGTTTATAGTATTCAGATAGGTTGTGCTCTTAAAACTGCAGGCATTTTTTATTAATGGTGAGAGAAGGTCACTTTCACATACAGCTGTTCAGTCACACTTGACTACATCTTTTTAATAAATCAGCATCTCTCACCCAGGATTTTAAAGTTTATAGGATGAGTTAAAACAAATCGGTATATTCTGAACAAATGCAAGTTGACTAACCAAAGAGGCTATCCATTCTCCAGAAAAAAAATGTTTTCACTTTTGGTTGCTAAAATTGAAGGAGCTTTCCACAAAGCCTGTAAAAGCCCTTCAGCAAATAATCTTCCAATGTTTGGAAAGGTATTTCAACTCAACAATTATTCATTAGACTAAAATTTAGTAGGGATCTATTTATTATATTATTTTTTTATTAATTCTACCTGATTAAAAACTCAATCTCCTTCTTTCTCTTTATGAACATGACATTAAGAATAATTCTGGTTCTTAATGTAGGAAGAAAACAGATTGTTTTAGCATTAATAAATGCTTTTTATTCTTTATTAATAACTGCAATATTACCCAAAGTAGAAAAATTGGGAAATTGCCTTACCTTTTCTGTTCCTAGTACAACCTTTATCTTCTATGATAAAGCTATCTTGAAACCAAAATTATGTTTTCAAATTATGTTATCACAACTTTTTAAAAACCTGAATATCAAAATAAATATTAAGAACATTTTAATCTTCCACAATTAATATTTGTTTTGTGAAATGCACAAATACACAATACACATTTAAAGAATATCTTCACATCTCTTGTAGAAAGGCTTTTAATTGTTATATACTCTGGA
Organism: Erythrolamprus reginae; assembly: GCF_031021105.1. NCBI lineage: Eukaryota > Metazoa > Chordata > Lepidosauria > Squamata > Dipsadidae > Erythrolamprus > Erythrolamprus reginae. Next base: position 29,857,529 of record NC_091955.1, on the reverse strand, counting down.
GACTACTTTTAAAGTTCTAAACAAATCTAGAAATAGAAAATAGCTTATTTTCAGACATAACACACAAGACACAAAGGGGAGGGGAGGATAAGGGAAGGAAAGAAGGAAAGAAACATAAAACGATTATTTATCATATCTATATGGACTTCAAGAATTGGTGTCTGTCCTGTATTTTTTTATTCATTTATTTTCTATATATTTGATTTTCATCGTGAATTGGTTTCACTTAGTTTTACTTCAATATACTATAAATCATCCACAACATGGAGAATGGAAAGTATTTATTTATTTACCATCTTTATTATTGTTACAAATAACTCAAGATGGTAAACATATCAAGCACATCTTCCTCCTATTAGTTTCACCAGCAAAACCTATGAGGTTAGTTGGCTGAAAGAGAGTAGTTGGCCTAAAGCTGGCTTTCATGGCTAAGGTAGAATTTGAACCCACAGTCTCTGGCTTTCTAGCCTAGTGTTTAAGCATTACACCAAAATATTATAATATAATAAATTATCACTGACAGACATTATACAGTACCATTTTATACCAGGTTTAACACATTAATTTGTCAACTATGCTACCCAAGAATATCCTTTATTACCTGTAGACAGAGGAAAAAATCACTTTAGTGTTTTCAGTCAGATGACTTTCAGGAATAACATAGTATATGTTATATACTATGAACATTATTCTGTAGGCATCTGTTGGAAATCAGAACAGAGTTTCTGATTAGACAAGAAAATATTCTGTGAATATTTGATACTGTGATCCACAGTCTCCTAGAAGCTAACATGTTCTGATGTGAATTTGACTTTTTATAAAAAGTATAATATAGATCACTGTCAATACTACGCTGAAAAAGAAAGTTCAGTTTATTTACATGATAAATCTGAAAAAATTATATTTTGGGAAAAAATTAACCTACTGAAAATAAGCATAATTTCTGATAGATGAAGTTATAATTTTAATACAATTGATAATTTGGAGAAAATGGAAAAATATTGTTGAAGGTTTCCACCATCTTCTTAAAGAGAGTATGGACATAGTGTATTATTTCAAGAAACTGATGTGTGCTAGTTTAATTTCTAAAATTATGGAGCCACAATAAATTACTTTGTTATCTAATAATACAAGTGGGACTGGGGCAAGAATAATGGTAAAGCGATCAGAGTGTGTGAGAGTTTTTAGAAGTATCCAAAATAGGGTTCCAGGACTTAACCGTTAAACCACATTCTATTGGTATTGTTTCAGCATGCATAAAAAAATGCAGAAATATTTTATTATTTTAGAGCTTTTAAATATAAAAGATGAAGCAGCAATGATGACACTTAAATAAAACAGGCTCTTATCTAAACATGTTTTACTTGTGGGTAAGATGTCAAGAAAGATGAAAGAATTTTGCAGAGATTACCATCCAGGGAAAAAGAAAAAATAATGATAGTACATCTAATGCTATTGCCAAAAGCTTATAATTTGCTCCACAGAGTGATTAAAATGTGTAACAGCGTGTATAATGAGATAGTAGATTTTAAAATGTTTCTTCTCAAAATCCCAAAGATTAAGCAAAACACACTTAATAAATCAGAGAGCTAAGAAAAACAGTATTAAATTGCATATAATTTTAGGCTTTCACAAACATTATTTAAGCATTTGTCTCTTAAGGGACCCAAGTTATTTGGACATATTTTTTACATTAAAAAAATATATTTAGGGAAGATGGTTGAAAAAATGGTTGGCTTTCAACTCTAACAGAAGCTGATTGTTTGGACTTTTTTCACTTGTTATGTTTAAATTTGGTTTGGATTTGGTGAGAGTACAGAGATAGCATTAGTCATGCTTACCAATGCTCCATGGAGGGCTCAAGATGGAGTAGTGGATTGGTCAGACCTGTCCAATTTACATCCTTAGGAAATAAAGACCCTCAACTCCATTTGGTTGAAATGATAGGTTCTTTTACTAAACACAAGTGGTTGTAGTCAAAATAAGACTACATCTGAATATTCCAGTACAAAAGATTATACTTTCCCCCCTTTTCCTGACCCTCTCCCTTGATCAGTTCAACAGGGTCCAGTAAGGGTCAATAGGGTCTAATAGAGTTTAATGCTTTGAAACCACTTTGAAGTTGGGCACATCCCAAAAGAGTTTTACATTAGATTCCCAGGCCAGGTGTCCTTGGCAATTGGTTCATTCCAGCTTGACTCTTGTCAACTTGTCTCCCTCCCGTTATTTGCCTTCTTTTCTCCAGTTCAAATCTCCACAAATCCCCCCCCACACACACACAATTTTATTTATGGCAGGATGCCAATAAAGTGAAACAAAATAGTTGAAGATGGCTGACAGGATTCTTCTCATCCTTCAGCATCTTTCAGTATTATTGATCATGGATGGTTGGCCCATCCACTGGGCCAACTCAGTAGATTAGGACTTGGAGACACCATGTTACACTGGTTATTTTTCTCCAGGTCCAGTTTCAGTTGATATTGATAGAGATGAGAGGCCAACCTAAGACCACTGCTTATGGTGTGCCTTAGGACTCCAACCCCTATTTGCTCCTAATTAATATTTACATGAAGCCACTGGAGGAGAGATTTGGTGGCACAGAATGCAGTACCATCACTCTGCTGATGACTTTCCACCTTGGGCTAATTGAGCAGCAGTGGTTTGTAAATCCTGTTGCTACTAGTTTGTGCATGCACAGAAGTGTCCTGGGCAAGTGGATGGAGCCTCCTTCCACCACCATTTTTTTTCTTCTGCACATGTGCAGAAGCTGGGTTTCTAGCACTGTACACATTGCCATCTTATTTTCAGGGGGTTTTTGTGGGGATTTTTTCAGATTTGTTCCCACTGTGCATGCATGCATACGCATGGCCATGCGATGCAGCTGGAAGCAAACGAGCAGCAATGAACCAATCCCCCTGGTCAGAATATATGTTTGTTTATTTACAACTTATTAATGACACATCTTGAGAAAATGAAAAAGTTAAAACCTCTATGATTTAACAGATACAGAATTTAAACACCTGATAATGCCTATGACAATATTTTGAACTAAAAAGAAATCTAAAGCTTGATTTTAAAACCCCAGCTATAATTTAGCTGAACCATAACCAAGGATGAGTTTTAACTTACCTTGCTGCTGGTTTGTTTCCTCCAACGCTGCATGACTGTGCCTCGTGGGTGCATACACAGTAACAAAAAAAATTAAAAACCCACCTGAAAACAATATGGTGACTGCATGCGGTGTGCCAGAAACTTGACTTCTGTGCATGTGCAGAAAAAAAAACCATTTAAAAAATCTTAAAAACAATTCCCCAAAAAATAAATAAAAAAGATGGCAGAGCCCAAAGACCAACACCGACTGAATCGATATTGTGATGTTGCTGTGACTTCGCCAATGGGTTACTACCGGTTCAGGTGAACCAGTCCAAACCAGGAGGAAACCATCTCTCTCCATAACCAATCTAAAAATATGCTCAAAAAAATCTATATAATATATTGGTGAAACCTTCAGAAAGATTATAATAATTTAAAAATCCAGTGTGAGTGCCAATATTAAACCATTTAAATCACTACAAATTGTGAGCACTTGTTAATTAAATTACAACATTTCTTGCAGGTTTGAATTTCTACTTATATATGCTTGATCAACTCATGTACAAGATAAGAAAGTTTTTCTGGTGAATAAACTATTTCCTATTTTAAGACAACAGACTCAATATCCAGGTGGTAAGTGTTTTTCTCTTCATAGAAACATAGAAACATAGAAGTCTGACAGCAGAAAAGGACCTCATGGTCCATCTAGTCTGCCCTTATACTATTTTCTGTATTTTATCTTAGGATGGATATATGTTTATCCCAGGCATGTTTAAATTCAGTTACTGTGGATTTACCTACCCCGTCTGCTGGAAGTTTGTTCCAAGGATCTACTACTCTTTCAGTAAAATAATATTTTCTCATGTTGCTTTTAATCTTTCCCCCAACTAACTTCAGATTGTGTCCCCTTGTTCTTGTGTTCACTTTCCTATTAAAAACACTTCCCTCCTGGACCTTATTTAACCCTTTAATATATTTAAATGTTTCGATCATGTCCCCCCTTTTCCTTCTGTCCTCCAGACTATACAGATTGAGTTCATGAAGTCTTTCCTGATACGTTTTATGCTTAAGACCTTCCACCATTCTTGTAGCCCGTCTTTGGACCCGTTCAATTTTGTCAATATCTTTTTGTAGGTGAGGTCTCCAGAACTGAACACAGTATTCCAAATGTGGTCTCACCAGCATTCTATATAGCGGGATCATAATCTCCCTCTTCCTGCTTGTTATACCTCTAGCTATGCAGCCAAGCATCCTACTTGCTTTCCCTACCGCCTGACTGCACTGTTCACCCATTTTGAGACTGTCAGAAATCACTACCCCTAAATCCTTTTCTTTTGAAGTATTTGCTAACACAGAACTGCCAATACAATACTCAGATTGAGGATTCCTTTTCCCCAAGTGCATTATTTTACATTTAGAAACATTAAACTGCAGTTTCCATTGCTCTTCATGGAAGGACAACTAAGGCATTTTATATTGTACAAGTTGAGTTTAAATTGAAATAAGCATTCACCTGTATTTCTATCACTCTTGCATGAGAGGATTTAAAAAATGAAATAAATAAACTATAAAATACATAAAAGTACTTTAGGTCCTGCACTTAAGAAAGATATCTATAAGAAGAAAAAACAGAAATCATTTTATAGACATCAGAATTGATTATTGAATTTAGCAATGTTAATATTAATACTTTCCAATATTTATAATGTTTTGTTGGTTTTCAAGATCTCCAACATCTTGGAACAGTGCCATGGATTGAAGAAATCACCTCTGTTTCTTGTTCAAGTATCAAAGCACAACTGCAGGGCGTTGATAGAAATTTCAATCCAATGTTAGTTTGATTTTCACCAGTTTCAACAAAAAAGGCAGAGGTTCAAAGCACATTAAAAAGATTTCCCATCCACTGTTGAATAAAGATAATACTGGGCTCTTGTGCTTTGTGTTGTTTCATTAAACAGGACATAGCTATATTTGGGGCTGAGATGTCTCTGTTCAAAATAAGAACACAAACATATATAGCCTCTAGAGCTGAGTTATCAATAAAAGAGACATACTCCAATAAACTGGCCTCATTGCTCTTGCACTGTAGAGTAGAAATACTGTCAGATGCTCATCTGACATGACGAATAGAGGTAAGTTTATATCAGATTCAGTTGGGAAAATCTATGTTGTACAGATGCGGAAATCACTAAATATGTCAGTAATATTATCATTGCAATGTGACATCTTGGAGATAGGTTGGAATACAGATTTATTTCTACTGCAATAGCAATAGGCTATTTTTTTATTGGAGTGTACATTTTATATGTACACTCAAAAACCAGTGCAATCAATAGGATTATTGCTATTTGCCATCTTTTACCAACTTTTATTTGCATTTTTAATTATCTAGGTTTTCTAGATGACATAGATATATAGATACAACCACACATAACTCTTAAAGAGAAGGGTATACATTAATTGTCCCATGCCTTGTGATATAGGTATGTCTTCAAGGTCTTGCGGAAGGCGAGGAGAGTGGGGGCAGTTCGAATTTCTGGGGGGAGTTGATTCCAGAGGGCCAGGGCCGCCACAGAGAAGACTCTTCCCCTAGGCCCCGCCAGATGACATTGTTTAGTCAACGGGACCCAGAGAAGTCCAACTCTGTGGGATCTAATCAGCTGCTGGGATTCATGCTGCAGAAGGCAGTCCTGTAGGTATTCTTATCCGATGCCATGTAGGGCCTTATAGGTCATCACCAACACTTTCAATTGTGTCTGGAAACTAATCGGCAACCAGTGCAGGCCACACAGTGCTGATGAAACATGGGCATATCTGGGACAATACGCCCATGTTGTTCTCATTGTTGGAAATTTATCCTTAGTTATAGGTTGCTTCTCTCCTTAAGTAGTTTCCATCCATAGTTGCCTTGCCTTCTGGTGCTTTGGAAAATTGGTTGACTTCCTCTTTTTTGTGGCAGCCTCTCAAATATTGGAATACCTCTCTCAGGTTACCCCTGGTCCTTCTTTTCACTGGACTGCACATAGCCAATTCCTTTCCACTCTTCTTCATATGTTTTCATATGTTTATATGTTACTTGCTGAGTTCTCACCTTCTATTCCCAAGATCTCACCTGCTTTAGTTCATTTATCTGTGCAAAAGAAAACAAAATCTGTGTTCCTCCATTATTATTGGAGAAAACTTTTCTGCTTAGGGTTGCTATAATGATTTAGTATGCTCAGCTGTGTTTATTGATTGTAGTTAGTCTGAAAACTATAGATATCAGGGAATAAGGGGAATCATTGCTCTCTCAAATATAGAATTTAAAGATTGGATTGGCAGATTTAGGAAATACCTCAGGCCCTCTTCTTCAAATTAATAACATTGGTATTTCTTTCCCATATGAATGTGCAAATGGGCATGGAAGTATATGTCACATAAATAGGAAGGTACCACATAAATACGACTCACAGAATAGCCCAAAGCACATATTCCAGTAGAGAGAAGGTCTATGAAGATCAGTTCCAGCATGAAATCAAAAACTCAGAAGAGTAAACCTTTGATCATAGATTGGATCTTGCAAGTCACATGCTGTACAGACATTTAAAAATGATTAGTATTTTCTTCTTACCCAGATGTTTGTCTACTTGCTTTATCACATGGATATATTTTTACAATTCCCAAGTCTTCCCTGAATGATTTTCTCTAGGAATCAAAGCTCCACATCCACCCTGCATTCACTCTGCAAGGTAATTCAAGAAGAACAATTCTAAAGTTGTGCTTTGAGTCTTTGGAAAGCTGGAAGAAGGATTTGGGTTTTGGCTGTTGTTTTCTAAAACTGTTCCAGATTTTTACATGCTGTTTCTAAATGAAACTGTGACAATAATTGAAAGTTAATATTAAAATGCTGTTTTACTTGTCCCTACAGAATCTGCAAATTGTATTGTCTCAATCAACACATTTTGTGGAATACAATTAGTGATAGACCATTGCTCAGAGTGGGTTTTGTCTGCAAGTGATTCAGAAGCATTTCCAAAGTGTCAAAAGTACATGGTGTTTTATTTTGCTAAATACAAAGGCACCAACAGGAGCAAGAGGGAAGAATACCATTTAATTATCATTAATTCCTTTATTTTTGTCACCTTTTCAATTACTTTACATCAGAGGGTATATCTCAGGTTGTTAATTGAAAGTGTGTTACTACTATGTACAAACAATTGAATCGGCAATATATAAATAGGCTAACAATGAATGTCTATATGTATTGAAGTAATATAGCTTTAAGAGGTAGTATGCCATAAGTAATATGCCATGAGTAATATGCCATAAGAGGGAGCCAGAAAGCATGATTCTCTTTCTCTCTGCTCTCTCCGTTTTTTCTGCTGAATCACTGTGACTGTGATGTAGTAAGTGTAATGTGCTGGTTGGCCACTAGAGGGCCGATCATGAGTGAAAGAAGCAAGAGTATGACTGGTTGTCCCATTTGAAAAGCTGGGTATAAAAAGCTGGCTGTTACATTGATGAGTTACAGTTGCACTTGTTGTTCTGTGATGTTCTATTACAATTAAAAGCTGTTCTAGTGAAAATCTTGTATAGCTGCAATGTCTACAAACACCTCTTCTTAATATTCAATAGTAAGCTTTGTGTATTTGATGATAATTTGATGTATTTGTAAGCTGTTGTTTGTTTGTTTGTTTACTTACTTACTTACTTACTTACTTACTTACTTACTTACTTACTTACTTACTTATTTATTGGGTTTGTATACCGCCCCCCTCCACAGACTCGGGGCGGCTAACAACAATAATAAAACTGCATATAATAACAATGCAATACTAAAAACAGTTAAAAACTCATTATTATAAAAACCAAACATACATACAGACATACCATGCATAAAATTGTAAAGGCCTAGGGGGAAAGAGTATCTCAATTCCCCCATGCCTGGCGGGTGGGGGCAATTCTAATCTCTGGGGAGAGTTGGTTCTAGAGGGCCGGGGCCGCCACAGAGAAGGCTCTTCCCCTGAGTCCCGCCAAGCGACATTGTTTAGTTGACGGGACCCGGAAAAGACCCACTCTGTGGGACCTAACTGGTCACTGGGATTTATGTATGTCTGATATGTAAAATAAAGACAGGCTTGTAATATTATTATTGTATTGAAACTTATTGACTGATTTGAATTTGAATGACCAGACTGTTTAACTTGATTGTGCTATTTCTAAAATAAACACTGTTTTATACACTTTAATGTATCTGTCTTGTATGACTATATAATTACTCATATCTCCTGGATATCTGCTAGAATCTCACATTTCCTCTGTGCATGTCCTCGATAACTCAGGGGTTCTGCACACTCCTTAACAAAGTGCTGCAAAAGAAAAATCAAAAGACAACAACAGGTTCTCTAAAATTTCTAGAATAAGATATTACTTCAGGCAAAATTTGTCTTTTAAAATTCAGAACAAAAGTTACTTGTTGCAACTGAGCAATAATTGTTAATATTTCATCAGGTCAGACCTTATCACTGGATAGCTTAAGGGAAGCTCACCTCTATAATAATGCTAAGATGACTGGCTAATATCAAACTGTTGAGTAAAATCACATCTGCTCTGTTCCTGGATGAGAGATCCATCAATCAAACAGTGCTGATGCTTAGGCTTGGAAGACAGAAATGAAACATCTGGGAACAATGAATTTTTATTTTGTAGCCAAACAAATTGCACAGAGGTATCCATGCAGTTAAGATGCATCTGAAAGAGTCTTTGTCTTTTCAAGTCTGTGTAGTTCATCTAAAGTAATACATGAATCACAGAAGCCATGTCATACATTCAGGTGGTTCATAATAAAACAAGAATGAACCATTAATTATATTGCTTTGTTGCTATAATCACAAAGTGAACATAAATGTTTATTTGTATTGCAATCTTTTCTACCCATATCAGCTTTTTATATAACAGGGGTCCCCAAACCTGGAAACTTTAAGACTTGTGGATTTCAACTCCCAGAATTCTGTTAGATGAAGTTCACAAGTCTTAAAATTGCCAAGTTTGAAGACCTCTGACTTAGAACTTCTATAACATAGATATTCTATGACTGTACATCACACTGGAATCTTCTTCTATTCCCTCTTATTTCTGAAGTTGGCCAAAGAGTGTGCTTAATTTCATGCACCTTTCATCCACATTTATTACAAGCTCTTAGAGACCAGTATTAGTAATTCCCACTACTTCCTTATGCCTCTAAACTCATATTCTCTCAATCTGACAACTTCTCTCTGTCTCCTCCCCGGGCTCTCTGCTTTAGACAGCCCTGAGCCATATACAGCAAGAAAACAGAAGAGTGCAACCAATCCAAAGCAGGTAGTCCTTGACTTATGGCAGGTCATTTAGTGACTGCTTGAAATTATGATGGCACTGAATGCTGTGACTTATAACTGTTTTTCACAATTATAACTATGGTAGCATCCCCATGGTCACTTGCTCAAAATTCAGACACTTGTCAACAGACTCACATTTACAACAGTTGCAGTGTCCTAGGGTCATATAATTCCCTTTTGTGACCTTCCAACAGGCAAAGTCAATGGGGAAGCCAGATTCACTTAACAATTCAGGTTACAAACCTAACAAACATAGAGATTCACTTAACAATCGTGGCAAGTAAAGTCCTAAAATGGGGCAAAATTCACTTTGCAAATGTCTCACTTAACAATAGAAATGTTGGCTTCAATTGTGGTCATAAGTCAAGGACTACCTGTAATAATGACTCTCATCAGCTAGCTATACCCTTACGTGTATGTGTGTGTGTTTATGTATGTATGTATGTATGTATGTATGTATGTATGTATGTATGTAATGTATATATGTATGTATGTATGTATGTATGTATGTATGTATTGGATGGATGGGTGGGTGGGTGGGTGGGTGGGTGGGTGGGTGGATGGATGGATGGATGATTGGATGGATGGATGGATGGATAGATAGATAGATAGATAGATAGATAGATAGATAGATAGATAGATAGATAGATAGATAGATAGATAGATAGATCATATTTTTGCGGATAATGAAAATGAAGGGAGACTAGTATAGATCTATTTCAAACTATTAGCTCTCATCAGCTAGCCATACCCTTACTGAGATTTGAACCTGGGCAGACAGAAACACATACACACGCGCGCGCACGCACACCCCATGATGATTTACATTTTATTTAAAGGTTTTTTTTCAATAACGGCAGATTTTCAAATATGTTTCTATTGGGAAAAAATATTTTTTAAATTATAAAACGACTATTAATGCCAATTAATATCCAAATAAACAGAAAACATTATCTTAGAAAAAGTTAGGAGTCATTTGACAGATTTTCCAAGTGGAATTTGAAAGCATTATCCTGGGAATATATTATTTGTGTGGATAAATACCCTTCTGGGGTAAGCTGCTCCGGGCATATGTTTGGGAGATTTGTTTCCCTCCATAGGCAGTCTTTATTTACCATATTTTATGCCTATATTGATGGTGCTTATGGAATTTAGCCAAGATTGGGCTGTCTGTCATGAATAATAACAGTGTGAATATGTTCATTCTTTGAGGCTGTTATTTAAAAACTGTATAAGGCACACATGTCAGTAAACATGCAGAAATTGATATTATTTTACACATTTCTTTAGCACTCGGCAGGCTGCCACTTGAGAGCACTTGATTTAGAAATGGCATTGACTTGTATAGTCAAAGTATAATTAACAAACACTCAGCTGTTTGCTTTCTTTCGCAGAACATATTCCTAACTGCCAGCCTAATGCATTATAGAAATTGGTGTTTTCTGTGCAGTGAATGGCTACAATCATGAATAACTCAAAAAAAAGATTAAGTAGTTTGCTTTACTTTCTATTATGAATATATTTCAGACTACAAGGAGAAACTACTAGGAAAGCAGAATCCTCTCTCTACAAGAATATGATGAATATATATATACCACAAGCATAAGATGCACAACGAGAAATTAGATTCTGCAGAGTGGCTATTAAAATTCCAATTAAATCCAAATCTGAAATGATATTACCCTGGTTCAGATGAAACATCAGCAGAATAGTAAGGGATATCAAACAAATTTCACTTCAAGGAATAGCATTTCTTTTAAACACATGCAGCATTTCTGGGATAAAAGGAGAGCTTCTTATGCAAATCAATAATTGGTGAAATAAAATAAAATAATAGGAGGTAGATATAGCTTGTGTTTTCAACAAAGAATTGTACACAATTAAGCTTCCAGAGACCTCCTCTGTATCCTAGAACTGGATCTCAATTTAGGACTAAACACATGCAGGGACATTTCCTAATAAGCCTAAATTAAATCCTAAATTAATTAAAAACAAAAAGATTCCTCAAATTTGGAAAACATATTTAGATGGCAAATGCAATTTGCCAGATTGCAGATTGCTTGGAAATAGAAAACAATTCACATGTTGTTTTCCATATTCCATATTCCACATGCCATAACAACCCCCCACCTCAAAGTATACAGAAGAAGCAGATTGCATAGTCAGATTAGTTATAATAACAATGCTATGTAAAATAGACTAAATTAAAATAGAATGAAAATATAGAAAGAGACAGAAAGGGAGCAAGACCAGGAAAAATATTGAAAAAGAAATCTTGTGTCAATAGCTAACATGAAATTCAAACAAAAATGCTTCTCATGGGAATTACAATAATTTTCAAACTATCCAACTAAATTCATCAGAATTTTATTATGGGTTTCTTACTTCACTTCAATATGATTCTTTGGTCAGAAAAATGAATAACATCTCAAATCTAAATTGGAGCTGGAATCAGAAGAACATGTTTGCCATTGGTTTACATATTTCTAATTGAAAGAAAGATTTAAATTAGATTTAAAAACTAAGGATTTGGTTTTGTGAAAAATAAATGAGAATTCCTATTGTGTGATAGTGATAAACATATCATTGCTAATGTTTATAAATTGTTATTGAAATTGAACTTGGAGAATGTGTATGTAAAGCCTTGTATGATTCAGTGTCCAATATAGTACTTGAGCAATGGGAGACCAGGTGAATAAATGGTCTAAAATTCACAATAAATTAAAATTTAAAAGAAACATTTTATAAGATGAGGTATCATTGATATCTAACACTAGATAAATCAAGAATGCATAAACATACCTCAAATAATGTTTGAAATGTAAATGTACAGTGGGTATGTGACAAAGCAAAAAAGTATCAGACTTCTCATCTTAAGAAGTTTCTCAAAGTGAATATAAAGATAAAAACAGAGACTTTTCTCTTATGCTTACTGGACAAAGAACTTTAAAAATGGAACTTGGATGGCATATATGCTGATGGTGGCAAGAATACTTAATGCAGAAAAATGGAAGGATACTTTAATTCCCATAATGGATGAATGGCTGCAAAAGTTGATAGAGTTAGCCTAGTTATCTTCTGCTACATATAAAATATAGTGGGCAAAACCTCCTACTTGACACATACTGTATGCTGATGAGATTTGAGCTCACGGAGACTGGATAGTAAAACTATCTCAGAATTATAGGGGAAAGCTCAGCAAAACTATGGACCAATTGTGCAGGTATAGTGGAACAAGCAATTCTTTGATGGAGATTTACAAAAGCAACAACAACTGACTGCCAATATCATGAGGGCACTATAGAAATATGATTTAGAAAGTTGGGTACAATTCTAGTCACTTCATATTAAATAGAAGATGACTATAAAGAACTGAAGTCAACAGAAGTTTTACAAAAATCTCATTGAGAAGGTGAAGATTAAAAAGGATATATAAGAGATAGGAGAAAGAAAGCTCCCAAGGAAGTATCCACAGAGATAACCCAGACTATAAAACTGGTTTCAAGAGGTTAAACTCAAAAGGAAGTCAAGTTTGAGAAGAACAAAAAAGGCTTTGAATGTGTTGAGCTGATAGGCTATTGAAGGATGATAATGATTTGGAAAAAACTTTAAACATTAATGCTGGGAAATGATGGTAACGGATGATTAGAATAGGGAGAACAGTATTTAGAGGCAAAGTTCACCTGAGTTGACAAGGATCCTTAGCAGAAGCATGTATACTATATCTTTACCTGATGATTACTGCACAAAGAAACTTAAATGTTTATTTTTTGATCCCAGATACAGTACCTATCGTGCAGGGGTGGGCTACTGCCCAGATGGGGGGAAAGCAGTGGGATAGTGAAAATGGAAATCCACCCCAGAGCACCCAATTTGCAGTGAAAGATGTTGAAAGAAAATGCAGGGCATCCTACATAAGCCACATCCAAGATGTGGTAGTAAAAATTTTGGTAGCCCTTCACTGTTATTGTATGAATCCACAAAACAACCACTTAATATCAACCCTCATTTGTATAGAATGATTAAAAACAAAGAGATTGAAAATGTATTAAAATGGCAAGTACAGTTAATAGTTTGAAATAGGGAACAGACCTTTTAATGTATGGCCAGAATATTGTAGACTGAGCTCACTCCCCCAATCCATATCACCATTTGTCCACTAAGCTCAGTCTTGCCAATGCAGTTGAAAACGTTCACAAGTTGCAGGAATTGGAGTACAGTTTCCTATATCATCCCATGGTTTGGATATTGCCGAAGAGCCGGAGTAACGACACAGACACAAGAGCTGGATTTAAAACTGGGTCATTTTTATTAAAATAAATTGGCATAATTTAATTTAAATAAATTAGCATATCAACATAACTAACTATGACCCCAACAATGGACCTGCAGGGTCAAACAAATACTTCCGGGGCGGAAATGACGTAGCAATAACATTCCTGGGCAACTTATGGGCATAGCTCCATGCTAGTCCAGGTGAGGGACCCCTCCCTCACCTGCAACCCTGCCATGCACTTGCATGAGGGGGGTCCCGCCGGCTAACCCCTAACAGGGGACTTAAAGGTGCGGGACCCAAAGACAGGTTCCCCCCAACTGCTCAGGTCGCCACCACCACAAGCTTGGAGAGAACCTGTCAATCATCCCCAAAGATGCCCAACGGAGAACACGCAGTTGCTAAACCACCACCCAATTTTCCGCCCCTAACCTGCCTCCTCTGACCAAAGGTAAGCCAATCAGCCTAAAAAGGGGGGGGTGCAGCACCCCCTAACCGCTTATCACCCTCTACAGTGTGGAATAGGTGAAAAAAACGGCCTAACCAATAGGCCAGACCGCAAAAAATTCCTATTCGGCCCTCTAGGGTGACCCAAAATAGCACACTATAAAATAGGGAGGGCGGGTGGGTGTCTGCTCTGGTGATCTGTCCGGGCGAAAAGGCTGAGCCCGGGCCTACACTCCCTTAAATAGGGCTGGCAGGCCCCGCCCGGACACATCACCGATCAGGCCATCTGCGGCCTGATCCTCGGCCGAAGTCTCGCTCTCGCGAGACTTCAGCCGAGAAACAAGATGGCGGCTCCGCCGAGTGCCCGGTCTCCCCGTTGCCTGTCGGCAAATGCCGCCGGCGGGTAAGTCCGCTGGCGCTATTTTTTTCAAAAACATTTCATTTTCTTGTCAAAGGTGCTATGGTGGATCTTGATTTACAGCATCAGTTTCACACATGTGCATCTTCGCTAGAACTCAATACAATGTGATTTTTTTTTTCTGAGCTAAATCCTCAAACAAGGAAACTGCATAGGGCCTTTATGTATTACAATAAAACACTGCCTATTGCAAAGATAAACCTGTGTGTAAAATAAAATGAGTCTAGCTTGCACTGCTAATTGCTTGGTTATCCAAGAGTTTCACTTTAATGTCAGTACCTCCTTGCCAATATTTCATTCTAATTTTTCTTTGATGGATGAATAAAAGCTGAAATGCTAGCCTTCATAACTTTTCAAACAGCATTATTTTATTTCTACATCTGCTTCAACATCAAAGTGTGTTGTTTCTGGATTCATTATGCAGATGGTACAAATTAAAATAGGGATCTTTCATCTATTGCTAAGAAAAAAAACGGCAGCTATCCCATATTTCTTGATATGAAGGCTTTCCAAATAATTCCTGTAGCTGTAGTGCCTAGTCTCTGCTTTGAGAAAATGCTTTAAAGGAGTAATTTAATAGTTGTCAATTTCAAAATAAGTTCCATTACATTCAATGGGAATAAGACCCAGATAAAAGTACACATCAGGCAGCTATAGTACCCTACTTTTCCTTTGCACAGTAAAGCTGCAAAGGTGACAACACTCTTAACTAGCCTGACTATCTACTCAGAAGATGGTCTCATTTCGTTCAGTGGAAATTAAGCCCAGATAAATTGACATAAAGATGTAGCTTAAACTGAAGCCAAGGAAATTGACCAGAAGCAGATTCAATTTTATTAAATATCAAAATAGCTTACTTTTTAAATTCATATTCAAAGTGCAACACTGTGTTTGCCTGAAGGGAGAGAAAAATTCTTTGAAGAGTCAGATATTTCTGTTTATGTTCTGTAAACTGCCAATGGGGATCAGGGTAAACAAGTATTATCAAAGACCTGTTAAGATAATACAATCACTGGTTAAGGATGTTATTTGAGGGAAAACATTTGTATTCAGTGCTGCATGCTTATATTTTAATGCTTTAATCATTAGTTGTAGACCATCAAGAAAGTTGTAAACAGTAATGGAAAAATACGGTAACAAATATATAAACATTATACAGTGGTACCTCGAGATACGAGTTTAATTCGTTCCGGACCTGGGCTCTTAAGTCGAGCAGCTCTTATCTCGAACGACTTTTCCCCATAGGAATTAATGTAAATAATTTTAATTGGTTCCAGTCCTCAAAAAACTCACAAAGTTAGTCTAAATTATGCAGAAAGACATGTTTTTAATGAAGAAATGTACATGTACATATAAATGAATAATGAAGTTTCTTTCACTTAACTTGTAAACTTTCTTAAACTTTTAAATTTACATATGTTCAACTTCTCTGCCACCCAATCCTGTAGGACAGAGGTCCCCAACCCTTTTTGCACCAGGGACCGGCTTTAAGCGATCAAGAGAGGAATGGGTGAATGAATGGACGGAGGGTGGGAAGGAAGGAAGGAAAGAGGGAAGGGACAGGAACAGAAGAAGGAAGCAAGGAAACTTATGAAAGGGGAGAGTAAGAGAGGAATGAGTGAAGGGAGGGAGGGAGGGAAGAAGGTGGGAAGGAGAAAGAAAAGAAGAAATAGAGGAAGGGAAGGTAAAAGAGAGAAAGAAAAAGAGCAAGAAAGAAAGAAAGAAAGAAAGAAAGAAAGGGGGAAGGGACAGGAACAGAGGAAGGAAGCAAGGAAACTTATGAAAGGGGAGAGTAAGAGAGGAATGAGTGAAGGGAGGGAGGGAGGGAAGAAGGTGGGAAGGAGAAAGAAAAGAAGAAATAGAGGAAGGGAAGGTAAAAGAGAGAAAGAAAAAGAGCAAGAAAGAAAGAAAGAAAGAAAGAAAGAAAGAAAGAAAGAAAGAAAGAAAGGGGGAAGGGACAGGAACAGAGGAAGGAAGCAAGGAAACTTATGAAAGGGGAGAGTAAGAGAGGAATGAGTGAAGGGAGGGAGGGAGGGAAGAAGGTGGGAAGGAGAAAGAAAAGAAGAAATAGAAGGGAAAGTAAAAGAGAGAAAGAAAAAGAGCAAGAAAGAAAGCTGCAAGCACCCCCCCGAGCCCCCCAGGCCGGCTGCAACCTTTTAAAACACGCGCGCCGCTTCGCAGCTGTCGCCTGAAGCCGAACGCGGAAGTTAGCATTTGGCTTCAGGAGACAGCTCCTTGGCGCTTGTATCTCGAATTTGGGCTTGTAAGTAGAACAAAAATATCTCTCCCCTCCCAGCTCTTATCTCGAGTTGCTCTTAAGTAGAGCAGCTCTTATGTCGGGGTTCCACTGTATAAGTAAAGTGTGTGACTATAGAACAAAGAGGCTTTGGATAATAATTATGCAGAAGATTTATTTTATAGCATCTTTTGCATTTATTGCAGTATTGTGTTTATTTGAAGCATCAGCTCTTGGCAGTACTCGTCCCACTTGGTTTGATCTTGAAAAAAAAAATAATCTGATTAGTACTTCATTGGGAGACCACCCTGGGCTACCAATTTCTATGATAGATGAAAAAAACATCCTCAAAGAAAACATCACTTTCGCTGCCAAAAAAACGGTAGAGAGGTGATATGATTATGTATTTGTCAGGAGTCAAACTCAACTCCGTGAAAATTTTATTTTATTTACCTAAAAATAGTTGAGCTTTTTTACCCAATAATTTTCATTCAAATTGGAAGCTCATCTTGTTCAAAATATGGTAATGGATGCAATTTCAGGCTTTCCATAAAGAAAATAACATATTGGCAAAATGTCAGTTGAATATATGCATTTGTAAAGCTAAATTTAAGGGTGCTTGACTAAGTTGAAGAAGAGAGCTCTCCAAATGCGGCAACTTTAAGATTTGTGGATTTCAACTCCCAGAATTCCTCAGCTAGCATGTCCACAAGTCTTAAAGTGACCAAGTTTGGAATATCTGAATTTGGCTGGCTGGATTTGGGTCTCCGCCTCTGTTTTGACTAGTCATAAAGGGTTGTTGGGACTATGATGGAAGATTTCGCCAACTTTACCATACTTGATGCTATTGCTCGCAGTTGGGAAACATAACTTTTTAAGTTAAGTAAATTTTTACTCATTTTTTTCCTCCAGCTTTCCACAGTTCTAAACACTAGCATACAATGCCTGCAGGAATATATAAAAATGCAGTGTCTTGTACAATAGACTATTATAATTCCCAGCTCTGTGTCTGAGTATTAATTGGGATCTAATTGCTGAAAGTTCAAACTACATACAGATAGTCCACTCTGTTACCACCCTTTAAAAAAAAAATATCTAAAACTAAATAATGAATTATTCAGCAACTGGTTCTATAAAGGTATTATTATCACATTTTGAAAGGCTATGAAATTATTATTATTATTATTATTATTATTATTATTATTATTATTATTATTATTATTATTATTATGTCAATACAACACAGCAAACGAGATCACTATGCTGGATTCCGTATTTCATCACCAGTCGGGCGCTTCCCAAGCCCCTAGGCCTGCGTGATGTAGCGGCGTATTATGTTTGCCGATCCCAGTAAAGCGGCCTTTTGCAATTGACAGATGGAGATTTTGTCAATTCTGATGGTTTTCAAATGTCCACTGAGATCCTCTGGCACTGCACCCAGTGTGCCAAGTACCACTGGGACATTTATTATTATTGTTGTTGTTGTTGTTGTTGTTGTTATTATTATTGTTGTTGTTGTTGTTATTTATTAGATTTGTATGCTGTCTCTCTCCGAAGAATATGAATTATTATTGAATTTTTACCTAAAAGACAGATTAAGACACTATGGGAATGATTTTAAATGCATTAAAATATTATAAACATTGAGTGACGCCTGAGCCACCCATGCTACTGAGATAACTGCATTCCTCGTGGAATGGGCCATGATATGCTGCGGCACCAGTCATCTAGTCAGACAGAACAGCTATGACAGCTCTTTATATGCAAAGTTATTTTTATACTATGTTACAAAGTAACCAGCCCATCAAGCAGACATACTTACAGGTAGTTGTTTTTTCTTATTTTTAACTGTTACAAGGAGTTTCCATTGCCATTTTATATGCAAGAATTGTGTTTATTGATTATCCCTAGCTTGGATTTCTGTATTCACAAATAAAATAGATTATAAATAGCTCTGCTGGGATACCAATTGCTTTTCATCATTGATAAGGTTCCTGTACTTCAGTGCAATCCTTTTAGCAGTATCTCCAAAACTTTTAATATAACTTAATTGTATTAAATTAAATTAACTGTATCTTTTTATGTGCATTTCTGTGTGTGTCTGGGTAAGGGTATTTATTTATTTTATTTATTTATTAGATTTGTATGCCGCCCCTCTCCGAAGACTGAGCTGAGAGCCACCTCCAGTCAAAAAGGCAATCGCCTGAGCCTGTCATTTTTAGGATGGCTAACAACAGCAACCTGACCTTTTTTGAAGCATATAGCCCAGCCACAGAAAGGTGGGACGCATCACCTGGAGAGCTTGAATGTTTCCTCCAGCCTAACCATCTCACTGAGTTATCCAGCAGATGGAAAAAGTGTTTGTGGCCACCAGATATTCTCCACAGCATGGGCCCTAGTAGCCCCTCAACTAGTCTATATGATATCATGGGAAGATCTCTTTGAGAAGTTAAGGAACCACTATGTTCCAACCCCATCTCACATTGCCCCACATTTTGAGTTCAGACAAAGTACTCAAAAGGAGGGTGAGTCCATAAATGAATACAGGGCCTCCCTCAAAGATGTTATCATAGCTTGTGAGTTTCTTGACTTGGATAATCATTCCTTGAATGATTAGTGTGCAGGACATCCATTTACAATGCCGCCTGTAGCTTGCACTGGACTTAATCTCAAATCAGCCAGGGCTTTGGAGATGTCTAACAACTCAACTGCCAAAATACAAAGATTACAGTCTGTTGGTGTTGTGGTTGGCTCTGGCCCAGCTCCTCCCCTGTCAGCTGTCCTGTGGCGGTCCACAACACCATTCCAGATGAGGCCACAGATGACGCAAAGGACATCACCACAAAAGAAATGGCCACCAGCACGAAAAACTGCCACCCCACCCTGCCCAGGTGGTGAATCACATCCTCAAGCCCCTTGCTGTTTTAAAACAGCTATCTGCTGATGCTGCAGAAAGCAAGAACCCTGGCAGCAACCCTCCAAACAGCAACCCCTCAATCTACCACAAGGCATCCACCCAGCATATCCTTTAAGCCTGACAGTAATGAGGGATTTTGAAGTCACAGAAGATGATGTCTACCAGGCCACTGGGGGAAGCAAAATGAAAATCTACCTGACAGTTCAAATAGAGGACTCCCCTTGTAAAATGGAGGTGGACACTGGTTCATCCAAGACTATAGTTTCCTGGAGCACATTGAAAAGACTACTGCCCACTCTCTCCTCTGCCTCTCTAGCCCCCTGTAGCGTAAGGCTCAGGGATTATCAAGAGAATAATATTCCCATTCTAAACAGGAGCTCGTTGATAGAGTTAAGAATGTCCTATTGTGATTGGGGGGAGGGGGGCTGGCCTCAAACTAAAAAAGAGTGTCAGTTGGGGGTCTCATGTGTGGAGTTCTTAGGCTATCTAATTGATGCTACTTGCATGCACCCAACACCTTTTAAGGTGGCTCCCTCCCCTTCTAACAAAGCTGAATTGCATGCCTTCCTAGGACTTTTGAATTTTTACAGTGAGTTCCTCCCACATAAGGCCACTATAGCAGAGCCTCTCCACAGACTGTTAGATTCCAAAATATCATGGGTTTGGGACACGAAGGAATTTGTAGCTCTCAAGGCTGTTAAACAGCTTCTTGCATCAGATGCTGTCTTAATAAAATACAGCCACAAGCTGCCCCTCACCTTGGCTGCAGACACTTCCCCCTATGGCATTGGAGTGGTTCTCAGCCATAGATTACCAATAGCACCAAGGGACCTATAACCTATTACTCCAGGAAACTCTCATCCACTGAGAGGAACTATAGCCAAATTGACAAAGAGGCCCTTGCCTTAGTGGCAGCTGTTAAAAAAAAATTCCACAATTATGTCTATGGGTCTCTGTTTGAACAGATCACAAGCCAACAAAAGCCTTCTAGGGTTTTTATATGGAAACTACCAGATGCCCCAAGTACTCTCCCCCCTGTTGAGCCTTAATAAAGGCTTTTGTTTGTTCTCATACTGTATTGTTTCAGATTATTAATCTTTCCATTCGCAGACAGAACAATTTGCTTTAGCTCATAAGTCCCCAAATTTGGCAGCTTTAATAAGACTTGTGGACTTCAACTCCCAGAATTCTCCAGCCAGCAGTTGAAGTCCACAAGTCTTAAAGTTGCCAAGTTTGGGGACCTCTGCTTTAGCCAGTTCACCACTATCATGGAAAAAATACCAATTCCTAATCTTTGTGGCTCTAGGTTGGAAATAAGTTTGGTTCTGGCATCATGCTCCAACATCACATATTGTCTTTTGCCCCTTGTAAGGACTCAAGGACTTAATAGCATCTTCTGAAGAAATATGATCATTGCTTCTGTTTTCAGTATGGATGTTGTGAATAGCATTGCTTATGTACGCCAAATGATTCTACTTAAGCACAAAGTAATAAACTGATAGATTCAACAGAGCCTGTGAGAAATGTGTGTGCATGGTTCAGTACAGAATGTTGATTATGTCTCTGGAAGAAGTGTGATAATGGATTAGGGGATAGAATTCTATATTACAGTACTATGTACTGCACATTTCATTGTTAACCAAACCTTTAATGTTATGCAGGATGGAAAGATATCCAGCATTACATAGATCTTCCACTGCATATAATAGAAAAAAATATAGGTACAGGCAGTTTAAAGGGATTTTTCAAATGCCATCACATCATATTATCCAGGAAAGTTTTTGTTATACCACTGGGATTTTACAATAGGATTTATTTGATTGAATGTATTCCGGATTTGCTTTTGCAATTTTTCCACCAGGTTATGAATATTCAGTCCCATCAGGAGACTCTTTTAAAATGGTAAACACTGATGATTTAATGGCTTGCAAATCCATTATTTGATATTGCCTGAAATCTATTTGTATATCCAAAAAAATTCTGATCCCAAGAAAATGATATATCCCAAGAAAATTCCATTAAGGTCTCATAGTGAGCTCAATGTATTACAAGGGAAATAATTAGTATCAGGCATGTAGACTGTACTGAAGCATGACAAATACACTTGGTGCAAGCTGAATGAATAAGTAAAGTTTATTTTAATTAGAAATACCATTTTAAGCAAGATATAGGAGAACTAGTGAGATTTGCTTTCATTTATACCTGTCATTAAAAAAAATCAATTAAATTTTTGCTTAAAGAAAGAAAAAACCCAGTGCTACATGGTATTTTTCACTGTTGACTCAAGCTACAAACATCAATTCTCTCTAACAAAATTTTGACAGTTCATTATCAGCCTGACATTTAATATATTAACACCCTTTACTTTCTATTAACTGATGTATGATTGTTGCAATCTATTGCAGCCTGCTTTGATGTTTAATTGTGTCATTCTCAAGATCAAAGAAAGATCAGATCTTGGAAAACCACAATATTACCCGAGATGGATGAACCTGGTGACACAATTTTATTTGCTACAGATCCCCTTATTTCTTTGATCAAGTATCCAAGGACACATGGCAATAACTGAAGATAGGAACAGCAAAAGAGCCATAGATTATTTTCTTCTCAGATGCTAAAACATGTATAATTCAGTGGTGGGTCGCTACTGGTATGGTCCTGTTCTGTGAACTGATAGTGGCAGATATCTCTGCGCATGCACAGAAGCATTGCACCCACAAACGCACCCATGAAATTGGAATAATGGGATTTAGAACCCATCACTGGTATAATTGATAGGGTCACGTGGAGATCCAACACTTTTCTCACTGTCTTTGGGCTTCTGACATTTTTCCTTCTAGTTGCTTCTTCTGGCCCTTCTTCCTCTTCTTCTTCTGCAGAAGCAGGGGTGGGCAGCAGGGGTGGAATGTAGTTCCACTAGTGGAAATGAAGATGCGTGCGCAGCTCCAGATGACTGGTGGCTGTCACTTCTTGGATTACGGGTCTCAGCTCAGCTCTCCATTTTTTCCTTGCTGCTGCTGCTGCTGTGCACTCCTCGCTTTTTTCCTCTTTCCTTCTTCCTGGCCTTGGCCAAGCTTCCCTTACTCCTGCCTGGCTCCCCTTCAGCCTCACGTGGCCACCGCCCAAGGCCAGGAGAGCCATGCCGCGCTGAAGCAATCTGGGCTGCGGTCTTTTTCCTCTCGCGAAGCCCTCATTCAGCCCATAGCTGAGATGAAAAGGCATTGTGCGGTAATAACAGTTCACTTGAACGATCATGATCACTCAAACCACTCCCACCTGATCACATGGCCAGCAAGCCACTCCTACCCAGTCACATGACCATCAATCCACACCCACAAAATAAGCCACATCCACAGTGTGGCAGTAAAATTTTTGGCTGCCCATTAGTGTGGAGAAGTTACTGCCAGCTAAATCAGGGAAATGAATGTATTTCAAAGATAAAGATGCAAGGAGGAGTAGGGGAGAAGGAGGAGGAGGAGATGATGGAGGAGGAGAAAGAGAAGATGTTGAAATCAGCACATTTTGCCCAATCAATATTTCATAAATCAGGGCCATAGTCACAAGCAGGTCACTAATCGCTTCAGTTACAGCACTACAGATCCCAGTGAAAATAGCATGGTCTCTGTGATGGAAAAGAATCACAGCTATATTCCAGATGAGAAAAATACTTGAATCACAGTAGTGGTTATCACAATAATATACACATGGCTTCCTTTGAACTGTTCCTTTTTAGGCATCATTAATTCAGAGAATGCAAAATAGAAATCAAATCCTTTAAGGTAACATCCAGGCACTTATTTACATAACAAGCAATAAAAGCCAATTATTTAGAGGTTCTAAAATAGAGTTATTCACCATTTCACAGGCTGCTTTATTGCTACTTTTCAGATTTGTTCCTCATCAGCTGGGCCAGAATTTCAGCACTGCTTATAACAACACAAGCTCAGCCTAGAGAAACAATTTTCTTCATAAAAACTCTGACAATATTTTTTTATTGTAGCTTGTCCGCAATGGCTCTTCTTTCAATAGAAAGCATGTTGTGGTAAGCGATGATAAACCTCAAATGCTTCAGGAGCTGGACGGTATCTCCAATGATATAAAAACAGTTTGTAAAATATTTTACCTCTTTGGTATCTGAGGTCACCATTTCCAAAAGCTTACTTTTCAAAATACACAAGGGAAAAAAAATCAAATATTACCTCTTTGAAACTGCCAGAATACATAATGAAGCTGTTCTACTAACACACACACACACACACACACACACACACACACACACACACACACACACACAAGCACCCTTGTATGTTCTGTCCATGGCCAAAAATATAAAAATCTTATCTACCACTTTGCACACATCTGCAATATTTGTAAGTGGGTGTCTCTGCTCATTTGTAGACCTTTTGCACACAGAAATTTAAAGCTGTTGTTTTCTTTCTGAAAGATTGAAAATAGGAGTCTTTCATTATGTTAGGTTGGATTTTTGCACTGCTTGGAGAAGGAATCAACAACCCCTGATCCATGGACCAGCACTGGTCTCTAGCATGCCAGTTACAGGTTCACACAAACAAGCACAGCCCTCTCAGCAGGATGAAGGCAGCACATGAATGCCTCTGCCAGTCTGTGGGGGGAAAACGTCTCTCCAAGGAACCATTCCCTGTCATGCAAAAGGCTGGGGATCACTGGCTTAAAAGGGTCTGCATGGTGGAGGGTGGCTGGATAGGTTTTTCAAGCTAAACTTTGCAAAAAGATAACTTTCAAAAAAGCCACGAAGAAAGAAAGAAAGAAAGAAAGAAAGAAAGAAAGAAGGAAGGAAGGAAGGAATGAAGGAAAGGAAGAAAAGTGGGAGGGAGGGAGGAAAGCATCTGGTAGTATTAAAATGTATTTTTGTTTGCATTAGAGCAAGGGTACATATGCATATTTACAGTTCAATTTTGCAATATATATATATATATTAATTGGGGGTGGGCTACTCCCTGGATCGCGGGGGATGCAGTGGGGTAGCAAAATTGGAGGTCCACCCCAGAGCACCCAATTTGCACTGAAAGATGTTGAAAGAAAATGCTGGGCGTCCTGCATAAGCCACGCTTATGGTAGTAAAAATTTTGGTAGCCCTTCACTGATTTTAATAATCAGAAAAAACTAATTTGTTATTGTTATATTTTTCTGCATTAAGGAAAGTGTATGTTGCCAGTTAAAGTTTACAAAAATACTGTTAGTCCTCAGAGTCTAATGACAGATGGGCCCAGAATTGCCACTGCTATGCATATTCATAAAGCACAATGTCATGGGACCATGCTGCTTGGCAATGGTAACTCTGGCAGTCCCAGTTGTTGTCGTTAAGTGAGGACCTCCCATTATTGCTACTTCCTGCTGGTTTCCTCATTGATTTTGCTGCTTGGAAGTCAGCAAGGAGCAGTAGAATTTCTAATCACATGTGTATGGGTCACTGCAATATCATAATTGCAAGGCAGCTTTTGAGCACCCAGATAGTAATTGCATGACTATGGGGAGACTACAACAGCCAGAGCTCCAATTACTGGTCAAAATTACCACTCATTCAGTGCAGTTGTAAATTTGAACAGTTGTTGAATTAATGATCATTAAACATGGACCATCTGTATGTATTTTGAACTTCCAGTAAAGCTGATTTTAACTTTAAAAGTTCTCTCTTTTTTGCACTTAAAGTAATAGTTTTAAAAACTCAGTGGAAATAAAACCTTAGTAGGTTTTTATTTATTTTGAAAGTGGACAAAATAGACTTACTCCAAATAGAGCTCAGTACAAAAAACCTGCCCCTAAATATCCAGAGATCACAATCATTAACTTTTTGTCCTGCAAGTTATTTCCTGATTGAACTAGGTAACATATCATATTGGTAAGATTTGTGACTTGGCATCCTCTGCACTTAATGTGTTCTTAGATTGGTCACTTTGATTATTTATTTATTTATTCAAATTTTTATCAGTGATGAGATTTGAACCACTGACCTGCAGATCTAGGAGTCAGCTTTAGTGGCCTGCAGTACTACACTCTACCCACTGCGCCACCCTATCACTAAAATTTTTGATTGAGAGCACTTCAGATATGATTATCAAATGGGTGTCTATATAAATGCTTTAAATAAACAATTAAAACTACTAATAAGGTCCTGTTATAAGTTTTATGGAAGTGTTTTGCCATTGTGTGTTCCCTTAGGCTAAGCAAGAGTGACTGGTAGCTGGCATTATGCCTAAGTGTCCCTCACAGTCAACTCACAGAATTCAATCCTGGGCAGCAACAGATATTTATCTATCAGGGCAAAGAGAAAATATCTGCTGGTAACTCAACATAGGCAAGGACATCCAGCCAGTAAATACTCAGCTCCATTCAGTTCTCCTGACCCCACACTGAAGTAAGGGATTACAGGGGTGTAAAAAGAAAAAAAAAATTCAATTGTTTATCGCTCAGGGTTAATAAGTTCTATGAATGGAGTACTTTGACCATTCCTATTACCAAAGAAAAAACTGCATTGCACTCATCCAGATGATTGTTTTAGCACAGAGTCGGAGGTAGGTTCCTTCCGGTTCAAAGCGGTTTGCATGAACCAGTAGCAACATGCTGGTGATGTCACAATGACATCATAGAACCAGTTCAGTCAGTGCCGGTCCATGGGTGGCGCCATCTTTTTTTAAAAAAAATTGAATTTGTTAATTTTTTTCTTCTGAGCTGTATTTTCGGCACTGTGCATATGGTCACCATCTAGTTTTCAACTTTATTTATTTATTTATTTACTTACTTACTTACTTACTTACTTACTTACTTACTTACTTATTTTCCAGAAATTTTTTGGCACTGTGTATGCAAACCCACAAGGCGCGTCCATGCAGCATGGAAGGAAGCGAACCGGCAGTGAAGTAAGGTAGAACCCATCCCTTCACTGAATACTTCTTTCTTTTGACTTCTCAAAATTAGCATTCCCTGGTATGTTTCCATG
This sequence comes from Erythrolamprus reginae, assembly GCF_031021105.1. Classification (NCBI taxonomy): domain Eukaryota; kingdom Metazoa; phylum Chordata; class Lepidosauria; order Squamata; family Dipsadidae; genus Erythrolamprus; species Erythrolamprus reginae. The sequence goes on along the minus strand of NC_091955.1, from coordinate 29,830,813 downwards.
AATGAATGGAAATGTGTTTGATTAGAATTGATATAAATTATATAGTATGAAGCATAATTACCTGCATAATTTGTTTCTAACTGCAGAAATTAAATCACATCACTATACTTCTGTCACATAGGTTGCCCACAATATTCATATTCATGTGAAGTTGAGACAATTATCACACACACACACACACACTTGCTCACACATGCACATGCATGCACACACAATCACACACACACATATGGGTGTGTGTCTCTCTCTAGAAATTGAAATCCCAAAATGGATTCTTATTAGTTTATATTCTAATTCAATAATTGTTTAAATCACTTAACTGGGAATAGCACATCTACTGCAGATAACCATAATGACTTTGGTCTCACAGAATTTTATTCCTCTAGGTAGTTTTCATGTGACTGATATTCTGCTTCACATGTCCCAGTGACCAATTAGGTCTCACAGAGTTGACCTTCTCTAGATCCTAATGGCCAGACAATGCCAGCTGGCGGGATCATGGGGGAGAGCCTTCTCTGTTGTGGCCACGGTCTTCTGGAACAAACTCACCCCTGAGATTTATACGAGCCCCACTCTCCTCGCATTCCGAAAAGCATTAAAAACACACTTATGTCCGCAGGCCTGTTGCTGTTCTCCACTCTGGCCACTAGAATGTATGAGTGATGACTGTGTGCTGTTTTACTGGGTTTAAATTTTGCTATCTGTTTTTATATTATGTACTGGGATAATTTAATTTTTGTAATGATTTTATTGTTGTAAGCCGCCCTGAGTCCGTCAGGAGAAGAGCAGCCTATAAATGTAAATAAATATTTTTTTAAAAAAAAAATCTATAGCAGCACTTGGCCAAATAATGTATTTTGATCTTTGGCTGGAATCAAGAATCTTTGAACACTAAAACATACTGAACAAACTTCCCCTCCTTGGTTAATTCAAAATTATTATATTTTCCTCTTAGTTACTATTGTTACTAAAATCAGAACTCTGGAAAAGGAGACTTTTTTTTCATTTTACCACTTTATAAGTATTTGGGCTATTAAGGAGAAAATGGCTGGAACTTGTAGAGCACAATAACTCCATTTTAAGTGATCTAGAAACATAGAAACATAGAAGTCTGACGGCAGAAAAAGACCTCATGGTCCATCTAGTCTGCCCTTATACTATTTTCTGTATTTTATCTTAGGATGGATATATGTTTATCCCAGGCATGTTTAAATTCAGTTACTGTGGATTTATCTACCACATCTGCTGGAAGTTTGTTTCAAGGATCTACTACTCTTTCAGTAAAATAATATTTTCTCATGTTGCTTTTGATCTTTCCCCCAACTTTCCCCCAACTATCTCATTTAAAAAGTCTGTATGGAACATTCTTTGTTCACCGTTCCTTGCAAACCGGACATGTATTTTTGTATTGCCTTGTGAAAGGTTCTGGAAGAAAGAAAGTAAAGAAGGAAACAGTAGCAAATGTCTCCTATTATTCCTTTCCCTGTACTTTTTCCTATTACATAATGTGTAAAATGCTGTGTTCTCCAAAATGCTAAATTGTTGTTTTTTGTCCCTTTAAGCCTGAAAATATATTTTATTTACATGAAAATCAGCCAGCTATAAGTATTATATTAGGCCACACTTAAAATTTTTATATATTAATGCTGACTTATAGGTATCTCTGGGTGTCTCCATATCTCTTTGTGTGTGTATGATTATTTTCTTTTCATGAAGTGAAAACCTACAAAACATAAAACAAGAAAAGAATAAAAAGAGAAGAATAAGAGAAATAAATGAATAAATAAAAAAGTAGAAGAGAAACAAAGAAAAAACAAAGAAAAGAAAATATTTAAAGAAGTTCCAGTCTTCTCTGCAGCAGTTAAATGGTTATTTCTATTTACATCCTCCCATTCAGAAATACATTAAAAATTATCAGTTCAGTTTTATCTATTCTCAGCAAATCCATAAAGGGTGTCCTAGTCCTAATTATTATCATCTTTGTCCATTTGCACCATTATGTTTTTACTGCAAGGTGTTTTGGAATGTCCATGCTTTAAAATATACAAGCTAGACTTTAGCACTTATAAGCTAAAGCCATATGTTCATTTTATCTAAGTTGCTTGGAGGTCATGCTGGGCCAGTCCTATGTCTTTCCTTCCTTCCATTAGTTTTATAATTTATCTGAAAATAAACACAAATACTTATTTTGAAACAAAATAATAAAGAAAGTGGAATAATTTTTCAACCTTTGAAGAAGTATACAGCAGTGATTTTCAACCTTTTTTGAGCCGCGGCACATTTTTTACATTTACAAAACCATGGGGCACATTGAGTGGGGGGGGGGGGGCCTAAAAAAATATTGGACAAAAAAATTCTCTCTCTTCCTCCCTTTCGCTCTATTTCTCTCTCCCTCTTTCTCTCCCTTCCTCTTTTTTCTCTCTCTCTCCATCCCTCTTTCTTTCTCTCTTCCTTCTTTCCTCTTTTTTGCTCTCTTTCTTTCTCTCTCCCTCTCTACCTCCCTCTATGTCTTTCTCTCTCCCACCTTCCCTCCCTCTCTTTCTCTCTCTCTCTTGCTTTCTTTCTCTCTCTCTCTTGCTCTCTCTCTTTCTTTCTTCCTCTCTTGTTCTCTTGCTCTCTCTCTCTCTTTCTTTCTCTCTCTCTCTTGCTTGCTTTCTCTCTCTTGCTTTCTTTCTCTCTTGCTTGCTTTTTCTTTCTCTCTCTTTCTTTCTCTCTGTCTTGTTTTCTTTCTCTGAGCTTCGCGGCACACCTGACCATGTCTCGCGGCACACTAGTGTGCCAAGGCACACTGGTTGAAAAACACTGGTATACAGGGTGCGTTCCAAAAGTAATGCAATTATTTTTTTAAGTAATTAATTGAACAGATTTGCACAAGCACTTAAAATTCTTCAAAGTACTGTCCTTGGGCCTCCACACATTTTTTTCATCCACTCAGCCATGATCGGTATGCGCCCTGGAAGGCGTCTTCGGAGACCTCTCACAAGGTCTTTGTCACAGCTGATTGGATCTCTTCTATGGATGAAAAACGAGTTCCTTTCAGGGCTGGGAACAAAAAGAAGTCTGCTGAGGCGATGTCAGAATTAGGGGGGGCAGTGTTGGCACCTAGTGTTTGGCCATGAACTCATGGACTCGTAATGCATTGCGGCAAGGTGCGTTTTTTGTCCATAGAAGAGATCCAATCAGCCGTGACCAAGACCTTGTGAGAGGTCGCCGAAGATGCCTTTCAGGGTGCATACCGGTCATGGCAGAGTCACTGGAAAAAATGTGTAGAGGCCCAAGGACAGTACTTTGAAGAATTTTAAGTGTTTGTTCAAATCTGTTCAATAAATTACTTTTTTAAAAAAAAAACGCATTTCTTTTGGAATGCACCCTGTAAAAACAGATTCTCCCACTGCACATTTTAACATTTGAGTCAGTTTAAATAGACCCTGGCTATGTTTGTTTATAAGCAGGGTGGGAATATTTCACACTATGCATTTAGAATAAAATATAAAAATCAGTGAATGATGTCCATGCCCTTGAGTGCTTAATCATTTTTACCTTCTTGACCCGCTGTTTTCCAAGATAATTCTCAGTACTGCTGCATCTGGAAGGCAATGGCTTAAGGAAACTTGGTTCAGAATAGTGCAAATCAAGATACTGATGATGTAACAACAACAAATGGTTTTGGATATGTATGATAATGTAACATTCATATAGACAATATACCTCTCAGAGAAGGAAGTGCAAAATCTGGACATTAGATTACAAATTCAGGATTCAGGGCTTACCCAATCCATATTTCATATCGCATATTGCCATGGCTAATAGTCTAGGAAATTAATATGTGATTGATGTTGTGACTTTATTTACTGGAATACTGTACTTTGTGTTAATAATGGGTGGAAAAGATACAAAAAAATTCAACTGGATGAAAATGAAACAATAGTATTAATTTCAAGCAAAGTATTACTTATGTAAGTGGTAAGTGGTATAGCTAATACATTAATACAGTATATTGGATATATAAAGAAATACAGAAGTCTTTCCCTCCATCCATATGAACTTACAGTCTTTAAAATTGGAGGTTTTAACTTGAAAACCAACCAACATTACCATGGAGCAGTGGCCACTGAAGATTTAAAGAACCACAACTTCGGAATGAATGTGAATTCTCAGTTGAGAACATTGTTGGTGGGTATATGTGTGTGCATGTGTGCATACATGTTTGTGTGCCCGTGCTTGTGTGTGGGTATAATTTTTGTAGACTAAATAGTAATCTAAATAATATTCCCATCTTTTACTAAGGTACGAGTCTACGGAGTCTACGGAGAGGGGCGGCATACAAATCCAATAAATAAAAGGTAATTTGTAGATATTCAAGGCATTCTGATACAGAGGCTAATTTTTGGTGACTGAACTCTGAACCAAAATACTGTACTCAGTTGACTGGGGAAATTTTGGAAGAATCTTAAAGTTGCTAACTTTCAAAATCATATTTGTTTATGGAACATTTATCATTTCCTTTTTTTCTACCTGTCTGTTTTGTTTCAGTTCTCCTTCAATTCTTTAACCTTGATATACATAATATGAATCAAATTTTTCCTAAATCAAGAATTCTTATTTTGATAGGGTATCAGCCTTAACGGGAGACTCTTAACTACAAAAAGAAAGAGACAGAAGAAACCCTTTCACTTACACTTGAGTAATTCAATTCCAGATAAAATTCCTAGCAAAAAAAGGCTGATGGTACTATCTGAATAAGATAACACAAACAGTGCAGGATGGTCATTGTGGTAATCTAAGAAGTTAACCCACCATATCCCATAATGTATGTAATTTTCCCATTAGGCAAGCATCTACAGAATCCTTTGTTTAGAGCTGTCCTTTCAACATGAAAAAGTCAGAGAAAAAGCCAATAGAGAAGATAATATGACTGCAGTGACAATGTTGTCTTTCATATATTCTTATGTGTGAGAATAATATCTAATCCTGTCAAAATGAATATAATAGATTCATTCAAATATCTTATTTCTTTAACATTTCTTTCTTTCTTTCCTTCTTTCTTTCTTTCTCTCTCTCTCAGAAAAAAATTGATAACCTGAGGCTATTAGTTGTCTCAAAGCTAGAAAATAAAGTGGTTCAATAAATTTATAAGGCTTATACAAAATGTTTAGAGGCTAAGAATAATATAAAATGTAATTTCAGCCTTTTCTTCAAGATGAATAAGTAGCTTTGCAAATGTAAGTTTTATTAGCTTTTCATAAGCATCTAATCTGTCATTGCAAATCTAATTTTCATACATCACTTTTGAAAAATTGCTCTGTTAAAAAGTTTGCACTGAGGATCTACTATGACATTATAAATGTAAGTTAGAAATTCCATTCAATTTATAACCTTTGTTATTTTAAAAAAGGCATTTCAGCTGCTTATAAGAGATTTGAGCCAGAGAGAATAGTAAAGGCTCATTCTCCTGTTTTGATAGAATTTATAGTGGGTTTTCAGTTGACTGTATGAATAGAATATTTATTTCATTAGGAAGCATGGTTCTGAGCAAGGCTTGTGGCCAAATTTAATGGTAACATTTTATGATCTCTGATCAGTTCTTCCCTTCAAGTTTCTATACTGCTCAAAAAAAATATAAAGGGAACAAAGAAAATTATATATCTCTTTTATAAAAGGGGTTGTTTTTTGCCGAAGAGACGGAGTAACGACACGGACACAAGAGCTGGATTTAAACTTGGGTAATTTTATTAATAATAATTTGCATAATTTATTTTAATAAATTAGCATAAGTTAGCATAAATTAGCATAAAATCAACATGCTTAACTATGACCCAAACAGTGGACCTGCAGGGTCAAACAAATACTTCCGGGGCGGAAATGACGTAGCAATCAACATTCCTGGGCAACTATGGGCGTAGCTCGATGCTAGTCCAGGTGAGGGACCTCTCCCTCACCTGAGACCCTGCCATGCACTCGCATGAGGGGGGTCCCGCCGGCGCACCCCTACCCGGGGACTTCAATGTGCGGGACCCAAAGACAGGTTCCCCCCAACTGCTCAGGTAGCACCCCACCATGAGCTTGGAGAGAACCTGTCAATCATCCCCAAAGATGCCCAAGGGAGAACGCACAGTTGCTAACCACCACCCAGGTTTCCGCCCCTAACCTGCCTACCCAAATGACCAAAGGTAAGCCAATCAACCTAAGTAAATGCAAGCACCCCCTAACCGCACATCCATCTCCCCAGTATGGAATGGGCGAAAAAACGGCCTTGCCTAATGGGCGAAGCCGCAAAAAATTCCCATTCGGCCCCCCTAGGGGCGACCCAATAGTAGCACACTGCAAAATAGGGAGGGCGGGCGGGTGTCTGCTCCAGCTGCCGGTCCGGGCGAGAAGGCTTGGCCCAGGGCCCGCAGGCCCTTAAATAGGACCAGCAAGCCCCGCCCCTGATCGGCAGCAACGTCAGGCCTCGTAGGCCTGATTTTCGGCCGAAATCTCGTCTCGCGAGATTTCGGCCGAAAACAAGATGGCGGCCGCCATGAGGGAGTCCGGTGTCTGCCCGGTCCCTCCGGCAAATGCTGCCAGCCGGTAAGTCGACCGGCGCTATTGCCGAAGAGACGGAGTAACGACACGGACACAAGAGCTGGATTTAAACTTGGGTCATTTTATTAATAATAATTTGCATAATTTATTTTAATAAATTAGCATAAATTAGCATAAATTAGCATAAAAATCAACATGCTTAACTATGACCCAAACAGTGGACCTGCAGGGTCAAACAAATACTTCCGGGGCGGAAATGATGTAGCAATCAACATTCCTGGGCAACTATGGGCGTAGCTCGATGCTAGTCCAGGTGAGGGACCTCTCCCTCACCTGAGACCCTGCCATGCACTTGCATGAGGGGGGTCCCGCCGGCGCACCCCTACCCGGGGACTTCAATGTGTGGGACCCAAAGACAGGTTCCCCCCAACTGCTCAGGTAGCACCCCACCATGAGCTTGGAGAGAACCTGTCAATCATCCCCAAAGATGCCCAAGGGAGAACGCACAGTTGCTAACCACCACCCAGGTTTCCGCCCCTAACCTGCCACGGAGCGGGGGTCCGATCTCTATCTTGGCCCCCCGACTCCCCCCTCTAACTGCGCCAGCTCACGCAGAGACCACTGCAGGTCCTGTAAGAAAAATGGTGTTCCTCTGTTCTGACGGAGGAAGACCAGCAGCGAGGTAAGGCCACCGCTGAACTATGGTGATGCGGGGACGGGCCACTACCACCCCGCCTAATTCTCCGGCTACCGTACCCAGGGCCTTAATAACTCCCCGCCTAATCCGGTGAAGGGCCCTAAGAGAAATGGCATCCCACCAAGCGATCCCCGGGAGGATCTCGACCACACCACTTGCGTGGAGGGCCGCACCGTGCGAAGCCACCGCAGGCTTCACGAGCCTGGCAGATCTAAAGTAGACCCCCAGGCCCACACAGGTCCTTGCCACCGAGGTGCAAGACCCACCACCTGGGCGCCGCAATGGGATGCAGCCCTCCCAGTACCAACTGGGCGCAGCAATGGGATGCCACCCTCCCAGCACACATCCAGGCGCAGCAATGGGATGCCGCCCCCGGCACCAACTGGGCGCAGCAATGGGATGCCGCCCTCCCAGCACCAACTGGGCGCAGCAATGGGATGCCACCCTCCCAGCACACATCCAGGCACAGCAATGGGATGCCGCCCCCGGCACCAACTGGGCGCAGCAATGGGAGGCCGCCCTCCCAGCACCAACTGGGCGCAGCAATGGGATGCCGCCCTCCCAGCACAACTCTGAGCGCAGCAATGAAATGCCGCCCCTGGCACCGACTGGGCGCAGCAATGGGATGCCGCCCCCCCAGCACCAAATGGGCACAGCATTCGGATGCCGCCCTCCCAACACCACCTGGGCGCAGCAATGGGATGCCGCCCTCCCAGCACCAACTGGGCGCAGCAATGGGATGCAGCCCTCCCAGTACCAACTGGGTGCAGCAATGGGATGCCACCCTCCCAGCACACATCCAGGCGCAGCAATGGGATGCCGCCCCCGGCACCAACTGGGCGCAGCAATGGGATGCCGCCCTCCCAGCACCAACTGGGCGCAGCAATGGGATGCCACCCTCCCAGCACACATCCAGGCGCAGCAATGGGAGGCCGCCCCCGGCACCAACTGGGCGCAGCAATGGGAGGCCGCCCTCCCAGCACCAACTGGGCGCAGCAATGGGATGCCGCCCTCCCAGCACAACTCTGAGCGCAGCAATGAAATGCCGCCCCTGGCACCGACTGGGCGCAGCAATGGGATGCCGCCCCCCCAGCACCAAATGGGCACAGCAATCGGATGCCGCCCTCCCAACACCACCTGGGCGCAGCAATGGGATGCCGCCCTCCCAGCACCAACTGGGCGCAGCAATGGGATGCCGCCCTCCCAGCACACCTCTGAGCGCAGCAATGAAATACCGCCCCTGGCACCGACTGGGTGCAGCAATGGGATGCCGCCCCCCCCAGCACCAATTGGGCACAGCAATAGGATGCCGCCCTCCCAACATCTCCTGGGCGCAGCAATGGGATGCCGCCCTCCCAGGACCAACTGGGCGCAGCAATGGGATGCCGCCCTCCCAGCACCAACTGGGCGCAGCAATGGGATGCCGCCCTCCCAGCACACCTCTGAGCGCAGCAATGAAATGCCGCCCCTGGCACCGACTGGGCGCAGCAATGGGATGCTGCCCCCCCCAGCACCAATTGGGCACAGCAATAGGATGCCGCCCTCCCAACACCACCTGGGCGCAGCAATAGGATGCCGCCCTCCCAGGACCAACTGGGCGCAGCAATGGGATGCCACCCTCCCAGCAATAGCGGTAGCAACGCCCGTCCCACCGCATACCCCGTCTCCCCGCCAGACAACAAGGACTCAGCCGCCTCGACGGCAGGGCCCCCACCTCCAACGATACCTTGTTGCTGAGTGGTCACAGGAGCGCTCATGACCCAAAGCAACACCGTCGGACGCGACCTGGCGGGGTTGAATAGAAGGGGACCAAAAGGGAACCTGGCCTAAGATCTTATCCCGGACCCTCAACAGGCCGTTCGTACCCTAAAACAGGCCGTTGACCGCCAGCGGGCGACTTCCCCGAATCCTCCGTATCGAGAACGCCGTTACCGCACTAGTGGCAGCGCCTCTCGAGAACGATTGTTCCCTAATGGCGGGATCCATACCTGGCCTGGCCAAACCCTACACACTATCACCCACCTAACTGAGGTAATGAGATGGAAGGCACAAAAAGACCTAGCGGCCTGCAATAAGGCCCTAGCCCAAACTTCCCGCACCGTCACAATGCGGAAGTCACCATAAATCAATAACCCCGCCCCCGCCGTAGACCAAAAGGCGAAGCCGGCCAACCTGGACCAAATAGTCCAAACTAAAGGCCACGCTGCCTAAGCTGGACACAAATATGGCCAGGTACACAACTGAGGCGGGCCAGCTATAGGGGTAACCCGTATGCTGCCTGCAATCCCCAAACTCTTCACCTGCCTGCTGCTAAGCCCCCCAGAGTGCCAGACACTCCCGCGAGTGCCGTAGCCCAGCAAGCCTCTACTCTCCACTGCCCGGAGCCCACCCAGGCTCCAAGAGTGGACAGGAAAAGCCTCTGGCGACACCCGTGCCCACGGGGCCAGGGTCCGAACCGGGCCACTGACCACGGGACAAGGCGTCAGCAACCCCGTTATCTAACCCGGGGACATGCTTAGCCAAAACAATGTGTCCAGGGACAAGGACCTGTGCGCAAAAATAGCGAGCAAGCCGCGTGACCCTGCCACTCGTAGAGGACAGGGCGTTCACAACATGGACAACCACTAGGCCGTCACACCAAATTGCCCATGCTTGACCCTGAACAGCTCACCCCAAAGCTCTAGGGCCACTATCAAGGGGAAGAGCTCCCAAAAAGGTCAAAACCTTAACCAATGAAGAGGCCCTCCATTCTGGAGGCCAAGCAGACCAGCACCGCTGGTCACCTAACATAACCCCATGAAACCACTGGTCTCTGCAGCCTCAGAACACAACTGCAACCCAGCTTCCAAAGGAAGCTCTTGCCTCCAAAAAGACAACCCATTAAAACTTTCTAAGAACTCCCGCCACACGTAGAGGTCAGCCCTGACCCCTGCACATAAGTGGGTACGATGCTGGGGCAAACGGAGCCCCTACATCGCAGTATAATAACGACCAAGCACAGACCACTGCGCCTCCTGAGCGCCCACACCAAGACGGCGCTAAAGCTCTCCGCAAGAGAGCATGAGACAGCGCAACCCATGGGGAAAGCCCTGTCCACATAAAAGCCCCCCTCGAAGCGGAAGCCCAAGAGCCCGCAGTCGTCTGGGTGAATGGGGATGAGCCGGGATGCCGACTCAATGTCGCATTTATCCATAAGGGCTCCAACCCCACACTTCCTTACCACGGCCACGGCCGCATCAAGGATGCGTGCCGGACTGAACAAAGTTTGTCAGGAACGAAACCATTCAAGACTCCCTTTTAGGGAAAGACAAGTGGGGAATCAACCTATATTCACCACTCGCCTTCCAGGGGACCCCCCCTAATGGGGACACCCCAAATTCGGAAAGGGCGGCTCCGGAAGGGCCCAAGGACCCTCCCCTCGGCCACCTCCTTCGCTATTCTGGACCGAACAATGCCTTCATGTCCCGCAACTGACCTGAGGTTGTCGGACCTGAAGGCTTGCCCAAACCCCCATGTAAGGGATCGTGAATCCCTTTGAGAAACCTAGCAAGAGAGCAGCCGCTCCCGAGCGAGGGTGGTAGTCCCTCAACCAACCCTCGAGTGTTTGTAGATCAAGTGGGCTGGGCCCATTTTCCCCCAGTAGGTGGGGTTTGTTCCCTGGACCCTCCCCCTCTTAACCGTCCCCTTTTAGGGGCATGGGCACACCGAAGCGGCATGGGAACCCTGCCTTCCCGCACGCATGGCTGTACCTACACCAAGGGGCGAAAACAAGCCCCTTTGCAGCAAAACCATGACATGCAACGAACGGGTCCCACACCGTGGTGGCCCCCATACCTAATACCCCTGGCCCCGACGGGAAAGCCGTCAAAAACAGGGGCGGAGGCACTACTGCCTGCGTTGGCGGGGTCCAACCCCCCCGCCCCTGACACCCCAGGCCCTAGCAAAAGGCTGCCCCAGGGGCCTGTGTCCCCGCAGTGCGAGCCGGCGGGGGGGGCAAACCTGGTTACAGGCCCCCCCCCCGCACAAAACCCCCAAGAAAACTGGGACCGGGTGGCACCAACCGCATTCCCCCCACGGCAGGACCCACCGGGGGGCCCTTCCTGGCTATCCCTGGCCGAGGGCCTCATCACCCTCCTAGGCACAGCTACCGTGGGGCTACCAAATATGAAATAATCAATGTTTGACTATAACATTACTGAAGTTGGACTATGACTTTACTAAAAGAGTAGTAGATCCTTGGAACAAACTTCCAGCAGACTTGGTAGATAAATCCACAGTAACAGAATTTAAACATGCCTGTGATAAACATATATCCATCCTGACAAGATACAGCAAATAGTATAAGGGCAGACTAGATGGACCGAGAGGTCTCTTCCTGCCGTCAGACTTCTATGTTTCTATATAAATATTTAAATAATTGTCTGCTCATAATATATATATATAAATATATTAATCGCGTTAACCAAAATTACCAATATAATCAGTCTTATTATTATTATTATTATTATTATTATTATTATTATTATTAATGTGTTATCTCATTCTTATTTTTACACAGTAATGCCAAGAGGGCAGCAAATGGCCTCTGCCTGCACAGGCAGCGCAGCAGCAAGGAGCTGCCGCCAAGGCCTAACTGCCCCCTATACCGGGGCCACGAAAACGGGGGGGCGCCACGCGATCCCCCTCGCCCGATCCCCCACGGTCCCGAGGGGGCGACCAGAAGGATCACCCCCAGGGCAAAATAGAGAGTCGAAACAGACCCGGCCTTCACGCCGGACCCGAAGCCCCCCAGACCGCTCCACGAGCCTCCGGTGAGGCTTCCAAAATGGAGGCCGCAACCCTCGGCCGCCTCTTACGAAGCGGGAGAAGAGGGGCGGACCGCCGGCCACCGATGGGGCTTTCACCCAGCTGCTCCAAGTAGCTGCAGCCTCCTCAAGCCTCCGACAAGGCTTCCAAAAGCGGCGGCCGCCCACGCGGCCGCCGAAAGAGACTCCAAGAGCAGACAGCCATGTGTCTGCTCCAGCTGCCGGTCCGGGCGAGAAGGCTTGGCCCAGGGCCCGCAGGCCCTTAAATAGGGCCAGCAAGCCCCGCCCCTGATCGGCAGCAACGTCAGGCCTCGTAGGCCTGATTTTCGGCCGAAATCTCGTCTCGTGAGATTTCGGCCGAAAACAAGATGGCGGCCGCCATGAGGGAGTCCGGTGTCTGCCCGGTCCCTCCGGCAAATGCTGCCAGCCGGTAAGTCGACCGGCGCTATTTCAGAAGTGGAATAAGATACACAGAGTCTTTACTTAGTGTCCACTCCTTCAGTCACTGTTCAAAGCTACATTGGCAATGAATGAGGAGACTTATAATCAATCCTGGGAATTGCAGCCATCACAGCACCCTCCCAATTATGTGACCGGGATTTGTAAACTTGGCAACCACATACAGGTCAAAGCATCCTGTGGTCATGTGGTTGCCACTTGTCACCTTCAAAGCTGACTTCCAACAAGCGAAGTCAATGGGGAAGCTGGCAGGAAGTTGGAAGTTGCAGTCACATCACACCATGTTTAACAACCATGTCTGATTTGCTGGAAACTGTGGATTGACACTGTCATGGGACATGTCACTTTATGGACCTTGTTGCTTACTGATGGAGTTACTGATCCCAAGTGGTAATGGAGGAGTACTTGTAACTAGAAAAAAGAAAAATATGTTGGCAACCAATATATATTGGTTATATCCCTTCATTTTCAAATTCAGCAAAAATATGTTATTCTTTTTGGGGGTTTTGTTATTATATATACTTCTCAAAAAAATAAATAAAGGGAACACTCAAAAAGCATAGACTAGATCTGAATGAATGAAATATTCTCATTGAATACTTTGTTCTGTACAAAGTTGAATGTGCACAACAGCATGTGAAATTGATTGTCAATCAGTGTTGCTTCCTAAGTGGACAGTTGGATTTCACAGGTTTGATTTACTTGGAGTTATATTGTGTTGTTTAAGTGTTCCATTTACTTTTTTTGAGCTGTGTGTTTAATGAGTATTCTTTTTTTATTAATTAATAGTATTTAGTTATGAGAATGGTATGACTGTGTAGTAATGATAGTTTTTTTTTAATATTTAGGGGTTTTAAATTGCTTTTAATTTATATTGGATTTGTACTTTGTATATTGTATTGCTGTTGTTGTGAGCCGCCCCGAGTCTTCGGAGAGGGGCGGCATGCAAATCTAATAAAACTAAACTAAACTAGTTACAGTAAATTGATTGACTATTAATATCTTAATACTATTATGTTCATCAACTGATTATTAACTGGTTGAAATGCATGTAATATGAATTAATTTCGAATCAGAAGTTGTATTTCTCTCTGCATTTTCTTGAGACTATTTGATAATATGCTCTCTTTCTGTTCCCTATTTTTAAAACTGGTGCATAGACCTTCATTATTTCCAGATAATGTTTCTTCTTTCTATGCCAAGTCTCCATCAAAAATATGATATGATATGATACAGAATTGCTTCTCTGGTGTGAAAGTAAAAATAGCATAAAATTTGGAAGGGTGTAGACTCAACTCAATATAGTAGTGGACAAAATCATTTTAAAAACACCTGTAGGAATTGTGGTTATATATCATGTTGGATTTGGTGACCTAGAAATTCAACAAACAAACAAACAATAAAGATAAATTGCTACATTTCTAAATTAAGGTAAGAAACTACTGTATATTGACATATCCACTTTTGTCAATCTCTCCCAAATCACTAGATATACTTTCTTCTTCATGTTGTTCTGTTCGAAAAAACTTCCTAATGTTATGTTCGGGTCACATACAACCCGGACCGAAAACTCTTCATTTGAAGTGCTTATGTTTGGTCAATTTGAAAACCTTTTTCACTTGGAAAGTAGTCTGAACATTTCTGCACACAATGATATGAAAATTGAAATGAAAAAAGTAAATCTTATTGGTTTATTTTGCGGATATATTGCATGCCCCCCCCCGTTTTTGTGAATTTTTTTTCAATTTATGGATAGTTTTGCTTGCAAAATCCATTCTATTTTACTAAAGTTGGTGTGGGATTGGTAGCTTGAACATTTCTGAACATAATGATATGAAAATTGAACTGGAAAAATTGATGCATATTGGTTTATTTTGTTGATGAAATGCATGCCGCCCGCATTTTTTTGAAATAGTCTTCACTTTATGGATAGTTTTGCTAGCAAAATACATTCTATTTTACTAAAGTTGGTGTGGGATTGGTAGCTTGAACATTTCTGAACATAATGATATGAAAATTGAACTGAAAAAATTGATGCATATTGGTTTATTTTGCACATAAATGTATGCCTCCCCCCGTGTTCAATTATTTCAATTTATATAAAAATTATGCTGTTAATTTCAAACTTACAGATTTTTTTTTAGTAAAATGGATTTGTTTCATAAAATTAGTTATCTGGCTACAATGTGGTTGATTTTCAAAAGGATATCCCAAATATTTCTAGCCAAATATGTATAAAAAGTGACAATAATGGCACACAGCAAGGCCGAGGGGGTGGTGGCCCTTTTGGGGCAAAAATAAACCAATAAGAACCATTTTTTCCAGTTCATTTATATTTTTCTTATATTCAGAAATGTTCAATTTAGTATATCAAACCTTTTGGGGGGAAATTCCTTAGGGATTTGTAGCCCTAAAAAATAGAAATTGACACGAAATTCAGAAAGGATGGGGGGAGGGGCTTTTTGATCAAAATAAAAATATAAGTCTCAATTTTTCCAGTTCAATTTTCATATCATTATGTTCATAAATGTTCAAACTAGTTTTCCAGTTGAAAAAGTTTTCAAAAAGATCAAATTCAAGTACCTAAAAAAATTCTTTTTGGTCCGGTCACATACGAACAGAAACAGACTCGAAGTGATGATTTTTTTTTGCCCAGAAAACAATTAGCCACCACCCCAAAAATATTTTTTGATGATCAGCATTGTTAAATTGAGTAAATGAATGCCTAAGATTTTAAAGAATATTTCGGATTTGGAGCATAAAAAAATAAAAAGTGAAAATGGTTGCAAGCAGCCGAGGGGGGGGGGGCTTATTTCTGATGTTAAAAAACCAATAAGAATCATTTTTTCCAGTTCCTTTATATTTTTCTTATATTCAGAAATGTTCAAGCTACCAATCCCACACCAACTTTAGTAAAATAGAATGGATTTTGCAAGCAAAACTATCCATAAATTGAAAATAAATCACAAAAACAGGGGGGGGGCATTATATCAGCAAAATAAACCAATAAGATTTACTTTTTTCATTTCAATTTTCATATCATTGTGTGCAGAAATGTTCAGACTACTTTCCAAGTGAAAAAAGTTTTCAAATTGACCAAACATAAGCACTTCAAATGAAGAGTTTTCGGTCCGGGTCGTATGTGACCCGAACATAACATTAGGAAGTTTTTTTGCCCAGCAAAAACTAAGCCCCCCCACCCCCCAAAAAAAATTCTCATAGAGAGAACCCATGAAATGATGAAAAGTCATGAAATTTCAAGTTTCAGATATGCAGGGAAAATGTTTTACCGGGGACTCAAACTTGGTTTCGGGTCACATAGGACCCGAACAGAACAGCAGGGTTTTAATCTTTATACCATTATGTCTGGCAACAACTCAGGTGAAAATATTAATCAAGTTCCAAATATAGTTGAGATTCCAACTACAAGAGCTCGGTGTGACTTTGAAACCCCTTTCTGGCTATCATTCTTTCTGTGTGTGTGAGATTGCACATGTAAATGAAGCTTTTACTTGCTTATACTTCTTATGGTAAGAAGTTAACTGGTCTTTGCCTGTCTCTGTAAAATACATTAATAAATAAAATTCTTTCCATTATAATAATAGAATCCAGGGTTCTAACATATCTTGCTGCTGGGTTGCTTCCTTCTGCACCATGTGGGTGCACCAAGTGGGCATGTGTGTGCTTGATGTGTGCACACATACACATGCGCACTACCAAAAAGTCCCCCCCCAAAAAATTAAAAGCCAAAAGCAACATGGCAACTTCGTGCACAGTGCCAGAAACATAGCTTCTGTGCATGCACAAAAGAAAAAAAATCAAAAACCATATATTTTTTAAAAATAGATTTTTTAAAAAGTAGTGCCGGCGGACTTACCCGCTGGCACCTTTTGCAGGCAGGGGACGGGAAGACGCTGGACACACGGCGTAGCCGCCATGTTTTTCGGCCAAAGTCTCGCGAGATTGCGTGAGACTTCGGCCGAGGATCGGGCCAGAATGGCCCGATCGTGACGCTGTCCGGGTGGGGCCTGCGAGCCCTATAAAAGGGCATGCAGGCCCCGGCTCAGCCTTTTCACCCGGACAGCTGGAGAAAGCAGACACTCAGCTGGGTGTCTGCTCTTCTGGTGCGATCTTGGTGCCTCGTGGCGGATGCCATTTTGTCGAGCCTCATCGGAGGCTCGTGGAGCTGCAGTCGGCGAACAGGCGGTAGCAGTGGCGGGGCCTCACTAGGAGCCTCGCCGCTTTTGGAGGGTCATTGTTAGGGCCCCCCGGGACCGGGGGGAGGATCTTCCATCGCCCCCGCGGGAGTGTGGCTACTGCTTGCGGGGGAGAGGGGGGTCTGTGTTGGGCCTCCCCAGGATCGCAGGGGGGTTAACCCCTTTATTCACAGGGGGCAGTTTGGCCTCGAGGTGGGCATTCAGCGTGCCCCTATGCCGGTTTGGGCCTGGGGCCGGTCGCTGCCCTCTGTTAGGGGCTGGGGCCTTCTGGCACCGGCCTCTCAGTTTAAACAAGAACACTTCACACAAATAATAAAATAAAGATAAAAGGTTTATTAGTTCACATATATTTTATTTGTTAATATTTAATATTATAAGGACTTTGCTTCTTGTCCTTTAGGATAAGTTCTTGGTTTATTGATAAGTGGGAGCATATTTATGAATGGCCCCAAAGAAGAAGCAGGCCCGGGCCCCCACGGTCCAACCGGGGGTTCGGCCTAGACGTGCTTTGAGGCCTTCTGCCCAGGTTCGGGTTGCCCAGGAAGCGGCCCCTGCGGGCGCCCCGGTAGGGGGGGTGGGACTTGTGCCTCCTGTGGCTCAGGATTTGTCTCCCTCTCTTTCCTGGGCCAGGGTCCTCGAGCGGTTGGAGGCTGCCCTGGGACGGGACCCCGAGGCAGCGGCGGCCCAGTCCGGGCAGGTGGCCCAGCCTGGGCTGATGGCGGCGTTGCCTGGCCCCGGGAGGCCGGGGCCACCCTGGATGTCTTCGACCCCTTACGGGGCAGGTGAGGTTGCACCACACACACCTTCCACTTCTTTTCTCCTGGTGCCTGGACAGGCCTTTGTACCGTCGGGCTTTGGGAGTGGGGCTGGTTTCATGGGGTCTCAGGCACCTGTGGCCAGGTTTGGTCCCCGCCAGCTCTTGCGGCGGTGGCGCAAATCCCTGGGGTGGCTTTTCCGCCGGGGCCTGGGATGCCGGGGGCGGGGGGTTGGAACCCACCGGTGCTGGCGGTAATGCCCCCGCCTCCGGTGTTGTCTTACCTGGTGGGGATGGGGGTGTTAGGAAGGGGGGGGCCACCACGGTGTGGGACCCGTTCGCCAGTTTATAAATGGGGGCGATCCCATCCGGTTTACCGGCCACTCCTCTGGGGTTCCACCTTCACCCTTCGGTGAAGGAGGCGATATGGAAGGGGGAATATGTTGATTTATTTTCCATTTTGAACCGGGAGGTCCCCAATCAGGACAAAGATGCAGTGCCAGGGGGAAAACCCGATAAAGCCAAGGTCAGCAAGTGTTTCAGCTCTTGGCTGTATGCTTTCCTGACCTATGCCACGGTGGTTATTCAGAGGCAGCCGGCCATGGCCACGGCTTTGATTAAATATGCTGACCTCATTGCCTGGGCCCAGTTTGAGTATAAAGGTACCATTTGGCGGCACTACGACAAAGGGTTTAGAATGCGGCTAGCCTTTGACCCGACCTTGCTCTGGGATGTAGTGGTGCCGGATCTTTGGTTCCAGGCGACTTACATGTCTGGGAAGGAGGGGTGTGACAGGACGGATAGTGGGCACTTCATGGAGGAGGAGCCCACAGCTTCCGCCCCTGCCATGGCTGCCACGGGGGGTGCGGGGAAGGTTGCCTCCCCCGCATGTCATGAATTTGCTGTAAAAGGGCTTGTTTTCACCCCTTTTGCAAGTACAGGCATGCAGGTGGGAACTGCGGGGGTTCCCACGCCGCTTCTGTGTACCCCCGTCCCAAGAAGGGAACAGACAAGGAGGGAGGGGGCTCAGCAAAGTCAGCCCCACCTGCTGGGGGAAAAGGGGCCCAGCCCAATTAATCTTAAGGCACTCGAGGGTTGGTTGAAGGACTACCACCCTCGATCGAGAGTGTCCGCTCTCTTGTTAGGTTTTTCCAGGGGATTTAGGATCCCTTATATGGGGGTTAGGACAGCCTTCATGTCCGACAACCTTAGATCGGTTGTGGGACATGAAGACATTGTTAGGGAAAAGATTCGGAAGGAGGTGGCCGAGGGCAGGGTCCTCGGGCCTTTCCCGGAGCCGCCCTTTCCGAATCTTAGGGTGTCACCATTAGGGGTGGTCCCCAAAAAGGCGAGTGGTGAATTTAGATTGATTCACCACTTGTCTTTTCCAAAAGGGGAGTCAGTGAATGACTTCATTCCTGATGAACTTTGTTCAGTCCGGTACGCGTCCTTTGATGCGGCCGTGGCCATGGTTAGGAAGTGTGCTGTCGGAGCCCTAATGGGTAAATGCGACATTAAGTCTGCATTCTGGATCCTCCCCATTCACCCAGATGACTTCGAGCTCTTGGGCTTCCACTTTGAGGGTGGTTTCTATGTAGACAGGGCTTTACCTATGGGTTGCTCTGTCTCATGCTCTCTTTTTGAGAGCTTTAGCACCTTCTTGGAGTGGGCACTCAGGAGGAGCAGTGGTCTGGGTTCGGTCGTTCACTACCTTGATGATTTCTTGATGGCGGGGCCTGCGCTTTCAGAGCAATGTTTTGCTCTGATGCAGGACTTTGAAGCCCTTTGTGCTCAGTTGGGGGTGCCTCTAGCCCCAGAGAAGACCGAGGGACCGGCCACCAAGATTACCTTCCTTGGTATTGAATTGGACTCAGAGGAGCAATCTTCTAGATTGCCCCTAGATAAGTTAGTCAAGATCCGGGCTAAGCTTGATCTTGTGTTGGGCTGCAGGAGGGTCACTCTTAGGCAGCTGCAGGAGTTAGCGGGGATTTTGAATTTTGCCTGTCGGGTCGTGATGCCTGGACGGGCTTTTTCCCGGAGGTTGTATAGTGCGATGAAGGGGCTACGTTTGCCCCATCATCGTACCTGCTTATGCGCTGGGGTCAGGGCTGACCTCTGCGTATGGTGGGACTTTTTAGAGCATTTTAATGGGTTGTCATTTTGGAGGCACGAGCTTCTTTTGGAAGCTGAGTTGCAGTTGTGTTCGGATGCTGCGGGGACTTGTGGCTTTGGGGTTGTGTTAGGCGACCAGTGGTGCTGGTCTGCTTGGCCTCCGGAATGGAGAGCCTCCCCTCTGGTTAAGGATTTGACCTTTTTAGAGCTCTTTCCCTTGGTAGTGGCCTTAGAGCTCTGGGGGGAGCAGTTCAGGGACAAGTCTGTGCACTTTTGGTGTGACAACCTGGCGGTTGTCCATGTTGTGAACGCCCTGTCCTCTAAGAGTGACAGGGTCATGCGGCTTGTCTGCCATTTTGTGCACAGGTCTCTGTCCCTAAATGCGTTGTTTTTGGCCAGACATGTCCCCGGGTTAGATAACGGGATTGCTGATGCCTTGTCCCACGGTCAGTTGTCCAGGTTTCGAACCCTGGCCCCGTGGGCACGTGCGTCGCCTGAGGCTTTTCCCGACCACCTTTGGAGCCTGGGTGGGCTCCCGGGCAGTGGAGAGTAGAGGCCTGCGGGGCTATGGCCCTCTCAGGGGTGCTTGGCACTCTGGGGGCTTAGCAGCAGGCAGGTAAAGAGTTTGGGGATTTCAGGCGGGATAAGGTTTACCCCTATAGTTGGCCTGCCACAGTTGTATACCTGGCCATATTTTGCGTCCAGCTTAGGCAGCGTGGCCTTTCAGTTAGGACTATTGGGTCCAGGTTAGCCGGCCTCGCCTTTCTGTATAAGGCGGGGGGGGGGTTTACTGATTTTTCTGGTGACTTCCGCATTTGGAAGATGTGGGCGGGCTGGGCTAGGAGTCTCCTCCGATGCTCGCCGGGCCCTGACGGTGCAGCAGCTGTCGCTGATTAGTCAGGCTTTGGACAGTGTGTGTGCCTCTCTGTACGAGCCCCGTCTTTTTAAGGCAGTGGCTTGTGTCAGGTTTTGTGGGGCCCTATGGGTTAGCAAGGCCAGGGCCGTCTCGCAGTCTGACGAGTCACTCCGTGCCTTTCATTTCATCGCTTTAGTCTAGCTGGGTTCTAGTGTCCAGGGTTTGGCCAGGCCAAGTATGGATCCCGCCGGTTAGGGAACCCCGGTTCTGTATCGGCGCTGCCACTAGCGCGGTATCGGCGTTTCTCAATACGAAGGATTCGGGGAAGTCGACCGCTGGCGGTCAATGGCCTGTTTTAGGGTACGAACGGCCGGCTGAGGGTCCAGGGTAAGATCTTAGGCCAGGTTCCCCTTTGGTCCTCTTCTATTTAACCCCGCCAGGACGCGACCGACGGTGTTGCTTTGGGGTCATAGAGCGTTCCCGACCACTCAGCAACAAAGTACCGATGGGGGGACCCTGCCGTCGTTGGCGGCTGGGTCATTGTTGTCTGGCTGGGGAGAAGGGGTGTGCGGTGGGAAGGGTATTCTACCACTATGGCTGGGATGGCGGCATCCCACTGCTGCGCCCAGGTGGTGCTGGGAGGGCGGCATCCCATTGCTGCGCCCAGGTGGTACTGGGAGAGCGGCATCCTATTGCTGCGCCCAGGTGGTCCTGGGAGGGCAGCATCCCATTGCTGCACCCAGGTTGTACTGGGAGGGCGGCATCCCATTGCTGCGCCCAGGTGGTACTGGGAGGGCAGCATCCCATTGCTGCGCCCAGGTTGTACTGGGAGGGCGGCATCCCATTGCTGCGCCCAGGTGGCTGGTCTTGCCCCTCGATGGCAATGACCTGGGCCTGCTTGGAGGTCTGTCATTGATCTCCCAGGCTTGCGAAGACCGCGGTGGCTTCGCACGGGTGGGCCCACTATGTGAGTGGTGTGGTCTTCGATCCTCCCGGGGATCATTTGTGGGTCGCCATTTCCCTTAGGGCCATTCACCGGTTAGCGGGGAGCTACTTCAGGCCCTGGGTACGGCAGTCAGTTAGTTAGGTTGGGTTGTAGTGGCCCATCCCCTCATCACTGTAGATCAGCTGTGGCTTTACCGGGCTGACAGTGTTCACCTGTCAGGTCAGGGGAACACCATTTTCTTACAGGACCTGCAGAGGTCTCTGCGCGGGCTGGTGCAGTTAGAGGGGGGAGTCGGGGGGCCAAGATAGAGATCTGACCCCCGCTCCGTGGCAGGTTAGGGGCGGAAAATTGGGTGGTGGTTTAGCAACTGCGTGTTCTCTATTGGGCATCTTTGGGGATGATTGACAGGTTCTCTCCAAGCTTGTGGTGGAAGCGACCTGAGCAGCTGGGGGGAACCTGTCTTTGGGTCCCGCACCTTTAAGTCCCCTGTTAGGGGTTAGCCGGCGGGACCTCCCACATGCAAGTGCATGGCAGGGTCTCAGGTGAGGGAGGGGTCCCTCACCTGGACTAGCATGGAGCTACGCCCATAAGTTGCCCAGGAAGTTTATCTGACGTCATTTTCCGCCCCGGAAGCAATTGTTTGACCCTGTAGGTCCATTGTTTGGGTCATAGTTAGTTATGTTAATTATGCTAATTTAATTAAATAAATTATGCAAATTTATTTTAATAAAATGACCCAGTTTTAAATCCAGCTCTTGTGTCCGTGTCGTTACTCCGTCTCTCCTGCAAAAGATTGCAGCATTCAAGGATCAGCACCCATGGATTGACCAAACTGGTTCTTGTCACGGATAGTAAAAGTCTGTTTGAACCTTTACACCCACGGAGGTCGATGGATTTAAGAGATCCAATCAGTGGTAATC